>NW_011494629.1:1479329-1501578 GCF_000754665.1 Bison bison bison
TGCTGCTAAGTCACTTCAGTTGTGTCCGACTCTGTGCAACCCCATAGACAGCAGCCTACCAGGTTCCTCCGTCCCTGGGATTCTCCAGGAGAATACTGGAGTGGGTTGCCATTTCCTTCTCCAATGCATGCATGCATGCTAAGTCGCTTCAGTTGTGTCTGACTCTGTGCAACCCCACAAACAGCAGCCCACCAGGCTCCTCTGTTCACAGGATTCTCCAGGCAAGAATACTGGAGTGGGTTGCCGTTTCCTTCTCCTATGCTAAGACTAACAAAATCTAAAAACAGTTAAGTATGGCTAGTTATCAGGAAATATAAACTAAAACCACAATGAGATATCTTTATACACCTACAGAATGACTAAAATGAAAAATAGTGACAACACCAAATGCTGCTGAAGATGTTGGAGAAACTACATCACTTATATACTGTTAACAGAAATGTGAAATAATATAGCTACTCTGGAAAAGTTTGGCAGTTTCTTGAAAAACGAAATGTGTAACACTGCATGACCAGCAACTGCACTCTTTGGTCTATATTCCAAAGAAATAAAATTTAAGCTCACAGAAAAACCTATACATGAATATTTACTGCATCTTTACTTGTAATATTCCTAAACTAAAAACAACTCTGATGTCCTTAAGAGGTGAATAGTTCAACAAACTTTGGTGTATCCATACTATGGAATGTGGCTCAGCAATCAAAAGGAACAAACTCCTGTTTTATACAACAACTCTAAAGAATCTCTGGAGAATTCATTCAAAATGAAAAAAGGCAATCCTCAAATATTACCTACTATATGATTACATATGTACAGCAATCTTGAAATGATGAAATTACCAAAATGGGAGAAGAAAGCAGTGGCTGCTGCTGCTGCTGCTGCCAAGTCGCTTCAGTCGTGTCTGACTCTGTGTGACCCCATAGACGGCAGCCCACTAGGCTTCCCCGTCCCTGGGATTCTCCAGGCAAGAACACTGGAGTGGGTTGCCATTTCCTGCTCCAATGCATGAAAGTGAAAAGTGAAAGTGAAGTCGTTCAGTCATGTCCAACTCTAGCGACCCCATGGACTGCAGCCCACCAGACTCCTCCGTCCATGGGATTTTCTAGGCAAAAGTACTGGACTGGGGTGCCATTGCCCTCAGGGGTTAAAGAGAAAACAGGATAGAAGGGACATGGGTGTGACAAAACCAGGGATTATCTTGACTTTATCAGTGTCTACATTCCAGTTTGAAACTGTATTAGAGTTTTGCAAGAGGTGACTTTTGGGGAAGACTAGGTAAGGGGTCCAGAAAATCTCTGCATTTCTTACAGGTGTACGTAAAGCCACAATTATCTCAACATAAAGCATTTCATTAGTAAAGGGTACATAAAGTAACAGAAAGATAAAGTAACAAGGAAAGATTTAAGTATATGAACAACCATTGCTCTGAGATCTGTAGACAAAGCATTATCACAGTTTACTACAAAAGAAAGAAAATGAAACCTCAGGCATAGTGCCTATGCCTAATGAATTTATCAAAAACAATTCATTAAATCATTTGCTAAATACCATTTTTACCTCCAGTGTGCCTACCTTCAAATAGACTTCAGGTGGAATATTTAAAATTATGTACAAGGAAATAATTCAGTTTTCTAATGATGTTCTAGAAATTTAAGTTCTAAGACACCAAGCATAAGACTTGAAAGTGAATTTAGACTAGGTTTCCCAGTAACTAAACCAAAAGGACAATATAGTATTTATTATCTGACAAAGGAAGCATACAAGTTCAACTGTTAACTGTAAGCCTTTTCTGGACTTTAAACTCAAAAAGGAATTTATGGGGTGGTACTTGTACAAAGCAATACTGGATGACACTGTAGTTGTAACTATGCTTTATTAAAAATCTAGTCCCTAGTTGGGGACTTTCTTAACTTTCCAGAAGCAAACATACATGGGCACTGGATGTGTGGTATTGCTGTTTACCATAGAAGGGAGGAGCAGAGTGAGGGCTGGCAGAGCCCAGGCAGCAGGTTACAGGCAGCATCAAAAGTACCTGCCGCTAGCCCAAGCCTCTGTTATCTTCTGCGCAGATTATTAAATAACTTTTAATTTTAGGTCTCAGACTGACTTTTGCTTCCTCTTTAACACTGTAGCCAGAATTTGGTTTTGTCACACTTCACTTAATAGCTTCCATTGTTCATAAAAATAGAGACACAAGTCCTTATTATGAGTTCCCAACTCATGACTTCAGTATTCTAAACAACCCATGGGGCAAGATCAGCAGAGACCAGGAGTTGCAGCGTGGGTGCTGCAAAGTGGAGTGACTTCAGCAGGGAGTGTGAGTGGGTTATGATCACAGACTCACAAGGATACCATGCTGTCGGGAGCTGCATAGGGAAGGCAGAAGGCTGGCCCCTTCCTGCAGAAGTTTGACCTTCTCAATGTTAAAAAAAATATCAATATTTTAAGTAGATGATCTCTAACAGAGACATTTTCTAGGAAGGCCAATATTATTTCCAAAGGAATTTTGAAATGAAGGTAAAGGTAACTTACACAAACACAATGTCCCCTCTCTTAGAGTAAGCAGGAATAGCACTGGCTATGGTGGCAAATCCATATGAGTATATTATGGCTTCTTCTGTCTTCATAAATTTTGCCAGGCGGTCTTCTAAATCCAAGTGCACATCTAGTTCAAGAGTAAAAAGTTAAATGGTTAAAAGGTCTTTTAATTCTTTTTCTTTGACTAAAGAAGAAAGAAAATAACATAGGCAGTTTAGTTATTAGTAGTCACCTTGTGGTCAAATGTAATTGTTTTTAGTTACAAGTTATACAGTATCTACTAAGATAATTCCAGGCCCAAACTATGTCTATACTCTGTGAACTGAGTCGGCTACTCATCTGTCCGTAAACACGTAACTCAGATGGCTCTGACTCGGTTTTGCTTTCGTATCACTCTAGCAGTAAGAATTCAAGGCCCTGTCACTTTGCCCACTTTAACTTCTCTCAATCAACAGTGCTGAGGTGTTATCAACGTATGTTAATTTATTAATGCCTTTTTGCATTTTAGCAGAAGTGACCAAACCAGGCATTAAGACAACTGTCAAGCAGTTTTTAAAAGGAAAAGAAATACAAAAGCAAAGTGGTTAAAAAGAACTCCACACACTCTGCATTGAGAGGGAGCCTTTCTCAACTATGGTGGTCACTCTGCTGACAGCTTGTGTCAGCATTTATTGGTGGCACCTGCCATTATACTGTAGGACTGAGCTTCTGTCTGAATTTTCTTTCTAAGAGTACTGGTGAATCCAAATGTAGAATACAAAGAGAAATATGGCCCTTTTATGGAAGCAGCTTAGGAAGAATGTTGATATAATTATAGGGATAAACTGTAATTATTAAACTGTTTTTTTTCTTCTCTCTTACATCATGGTTCCATATAGCCTTTCACCTTCCTAGACCCTCAGATGAAAAGACCAGCGATATCCGGAATAAACAGTATACTGACTGGCTTTGAACTGGAAAACTTTAAGGCGTCTTGAAGCATTACCCAAGAGCAGAAAAATTTTTTTAACTTCCTTTAGCTCTTTTAACTACAGCAGGACCCAAGCCTGGAGAACCAGATCAGCGTTTTACCCATGCCCTGTGCAAGGAGAACTCAGAAGCTGATACAGGGAAGATGCAGCCAGGCCCCTCTAGCCTTGCAGTTTCAAGAGAAAGAGGACGAGCTCAGAGCAGTAAAGGCAGACTTTCAGACAGAGCCAGGGTATGTCCACTGAGAGGAATCAGAAGCGCAGGCAGTGGCAGAGGACCTAGATGTTCTCCACTAAGGGCTGAAGAAGGCTGATGGCCCAGCAGAACCCTCCCTTCAGCCTACATGTCGAGGACCTGTAGGTGGGAGCATCGCACTAAGAGGCCCCTTCAGCATGAGCCTTCCCTGCGGTATGCCCCTCCCCACCAGAGCATTCCTGGTGAGAAAGGGGAGAAGGAAAAGACCTGAAGGACTGAGATATACAAAGGAAACAACCCAGCCCACGGTAAGGGACAGGGACCTAGTTAATTATAAAGCTTCCATCACCTTCCAGGGAGGGGTAAGCTCAGCAATAGGAATAAACCACTTTTTAGAACATTTGACTAAAGTGTCTAAAATCTGTAAACCCACTTACTGATATATCAGAGGCAAGCTAATCTTATTGCGATGCCTTTTAATTAATGAGACAAAATTGAGAATTATAAAAGATACAACTTCACAGGACTACATTTTAAAAAGGAGATGAGGGCTGTCTAACAATCTCAGTTAATTCAACTGTAAATTAAACATTTAGTAAATATCACATAAAGATACTGTGATAAGCACTGGGTCAGGGAGAAATACAGGGCTCCTGCCACCTGACAAAGTGAAACAGCTAAGAGAGGCATCTGGCAGTTTTCAATGGAGAACTCTGAGCCTACAAGGGAGACAAAAGACTAAGCTGTGCCTTTGGTCTCCTGGTCTGAAGCATCTGGGTCCCTTCTACACTCAGAACTGCAACACCTCCGTAGTGACTTCTGACTAAAGGCAAAGGTCCCTCAATCATGAACTGAAGGCTGCAGGGGTGGGAGCCAGTCATTGAGCGAGAAATGAGACAGCACAGAGGGTCCAAACTAAATCCCAATTTGATGGCAAGAGAGGTACGGTGAGGAATTAGAAAATTTAGCAGCAATATCCGAAAAATAAAATAAATCAAAGTCTACTTCATAGACTTCTTAAAGAATGATACAGAATTGTGAAAATGAACTATTTACCCCATTCTAATCAAGCAATGATTTTAAAAAAATCTAGGCATGCTTCTGCCCATTTATAAGTTTAAAAGTATACCAATATAGCCTGAAAGTGAAAGTCACTCAGTATAGTGTGCGACTCTCTGCAACCCCATGGACTATACACAGTCCATGGAACTCTCCAGGCCAGAATACTGGAGTGGGTAGCCTTTCCCTTCTCCAGGAGATCTTTCCAACCCACAGATAGAACCCAGGTCTCCTGCACTGCGGCAGATTCTTTACCAGCTGAGCCACAGGGGAAGCCCAAGAATACTGGAGTGGGTAGCCTATCCCTTCTCCAGCGGATCTTTCTGACGCATGAATCGAACCGGGGTCTCCTGCATTGCAGGTGGATTCTTCAGCAACTGAGCTATCAGGGAAGCACTCCCATATAGCCTATTACATAAAAAATACATGAAATACCATTTGATTTCCATTACCAGTCAAATAGTTATTTTTATAAACTGATACTTTAATTAGATCAATATTAAATAAACATGAGATTTCACAATAACAAGGTCTAGAAAGATGCATCCTGGTTGATCGAAATAGTACCAAAGGAGTGCTTAGCTTTTCAAGCATCAAACCTGTGATAGCAACACCACCAAGACTACAGACTTGATTTTGCTCCTCCCTGCCCACCATTCTATAAGGTATGTTGCCAGGGAAAGGTTTCAGGCAAAAATCTGACAAGAACAAGGAAAGCAGAAAAGCACCAGACATCCAGCTTCCTCCATGCGGCTGAGCACGAGCATGTCTCAGGTGTGCCTTCCTTTTCCTCTGTTAGTGTCCTCTGAGCACCTTCCCTACACAAAGACCCCCACCTCTCCGCTGCCTCTCATTTCTGATCAGATGAGAGAGCAGGTCCCATGTAGGAGGCCTCCTTCAAATTACCATGCTACCTCTAAATCGGGAATTATCTATGGCAAGTCTCAACAATTTAGCTAGCAGAAGTACTACCCAAGTCACAGTGAAATGCTTTCATTCATTATCTCCATTTCAAAAAGAAAAAACATGCTGTGCATACAAACTTTCTACCAACCACAAAAAGGGATTTAAAGTCATTCTGTAGATCTAAATGATTCTCATTGATTAGCAATAAAACAAATAAAAATAAATAAAACAAATACATCTTGGCTCTGCTTTAAGGGTTTATAGTTAGCAACTCAGTTGATAAAAAAATTATGTTAATACTCTCATCACACATACTCATAACCATTTTTATGTCATTACCATGAAGTGGTAAGAAGAATCTCTCTACAATAAGCCAGTGATTTACTGGTTCTTGTCTAGTCCCAGAAGCTTAAATAAGACAGGCCTTTTCTCCTAACTAAAAACACTGGGCTTTAGCTGATGTCAGCCTTGCAAAGCAGGTTTTGTGACAAGTGAACAAGGATAGCTGTATGACTTCTTTTTATGTATGATATTACACTGCAATGAAGAAATTCTCAACAAAAGGGCAGGGGAGGCAGCAAACAGAAAAAACTGCCAGGGCATGTTCTTTGACTCTGGATGTCTATCTTCTGTGTGCACGATCCCTTTCAACAATTAGATTCATAGATCTGCATGCGGCATTTTTTAATTCACTGCTAGGAAACAATATGGCAGGCAGGAGGCTATGGCAGGAGGTGACCAGAAGGCCTCCATGTCCTCTCTGCCCTTTCTGCTGCCCTTGCTGGCACTTGCTCCCTCACCAGAACGTAACAGATGGGAGGCAAGGCTAGGGCAGGATGCCCCACACCAAGCACAGAGCCTGGCCATGGTGGTCATCACAGGGGCTCAGATCTGGGCTCCCTCACTGCCAGCTGTGAACTCCAGACAGGCCTAAAACTGTTCTGTCCCTCTCAGGTCCTTCCTCTGTCAAATGGCAACAGGTGTACCTACCTGAAAGGATTGTTAGGAGAACCGCAAGAGTTAATGCTCATAAACACTCAGAATAATGCCTGGCATGGAAAAAGCAACATACTGTGTGTTTGTTCAACTAAACTAATATTTGTAGAATAAAAGAAAATGTTTTCTTCTTTTAAAAGGAAATATCAGATATGTTATCTTCTAATGAAGCTATCCAAATCCTGGATATCCAAATATAAGGGCTATCTTATATTAAAGCCACTCAGTTCAATTTCCTATTTATCAGAATAAAAGGAGGTATTATGGCCAAGTTCTAGTTTGTTGTTTAGAGGAAAAACCATAAAATTGCCAATTTTAAAACAGTTACAACCTACTATATTTTCTCTTTATATCTCCATATTTTTATGTTACATACTTTTTTTAAATACCTGAGACTTGGACAATTTTTCTTAAAAGTACAAATACCACATATGTACTCATTAAAATACAAAAACAGTGCTGAATGTTTTCCAGAATGCTTTTGCATGCAGTATTTTTTCACAAACAGGATCTTACGTGATTCTTACCAAAATGTTCTAAGTTGCACAAAGATCATTCCCTGCCTACACTGAGAAAACTACAATCCCATGACTGGTAGAAGGAAGTGGCAAATCTAGGAATTTTATGACCAAATGCTTTTCCTACTAAAACATGCAGTCAAGATACTATACAACAGAGAAAAAATATCTTTAAAATAAACAAATGAACAGTTCTTTACTCTTTTCTCTAAAACACAATTAAATGTCACTATCTCTCACCATGAAACCCTGCCAGTAACTGTCTTGATTCAGTTTAAGACCATAGAGCCAAGTATGTATTACATATGCAAGGCAGATCCCAGGCCTGAGGAATAAACAAATAAATGAGATCTGAATGCATTACAAACAAAATAAAAAGGTTCAACAAGAGCAATTATCAAAGGCACTGGGACTGCATTAGCCTTAGAGAAAAGGAAGGCTCCACAACTTGATAACACCATTTGATTGATTCTAAAATACACATTAAAACAGTAAGATGAGAAGGCGGAAAAACCTCTGGTTCACATGGTCCTTTACTATATAAGACAACTTGCTGGGCCTTTAGGAGGCAGGTAAACCATTTAGCCTAAGAAACTAGAAGAATTTTAATTCAATTCTCAATTTTCTTTTTTCTGTGTTAATCACCTGCTGCTGCTAAGTCACTTCAGTCATGTCCGACTCTGTGCGACCCCAGAGACGGCAGCCCACCAGGCTTCCCCGTCCCTGGGATTCTCCAGGCAAGAACACTGGAGTGGGTTGCCATTTCCTTCTCCAATGCATGAAAATGAAAAGTGAAAGTGAAGTCGCTCAGTCATGTCTGACTCTTAGCGACCCCATGGACTGCAGCCTACCAGGCTCCTCTGTCCATGGGATTTTCCAGGCAAAAGTACTGGAGTGGGGTGCCATCGCCTTCTCCGGTTAATCATCTAGTATCACCTAATTTTACTATCAAACAATAAGTGGAAAATGTTTTAATAAGGACATTTACTTTTCCAGTAAGTGATTTTCATTCATTACTTGAAATGTTGAGAAAAGAGCTAAAACAGGCAACATTTTCTTCACTGAAAATAGATGCCTGAATGATCCTTTCAGGAAAAAGACAAAATTAAAAGCAACCTTTCGCTGGGCCAAGGAAAGAGACCCTAGTCTCACAAACGCACAAGCTACTAAAATGAAAGGAAAGGGGTCTTTCACTTCTGCTTTAATGCTCAGTGCAAAGGGTTAATGTACCATAAATATTTTGAATAATTTAACTGTAGAAGGTATTTTAGAGATTTAAAATATAGCCTTAGCAGATCTCAGGTAGCTTCCCTAAGCTTACCTACACTGAAATTTCAAGGCAATGTAATACAACTACAATAATTTAAGTGATCGGTTCCAGAATAAGGAAAAATATAGAAAATATCATATTGAAAAAAACAAAAAATAAAAATATATGCAATATACATATAAAGAAAGGAAAAAAGATGATAAGCAAACATAGATAACTGCTGAAAAGGAACAAAGCAAGTTAATAGGAAGGACGATATACTCAGAAAACATTACACGTTACTCCAGGCAGGTTTGGTGTCTTATTACAAAACCATCACACTGCAAATTAATCTTCAATCTTTATCCAGATACCACAGTCTGTTTGAACCCTGAACTACAATAGGATAAGAATGATACGTGTGAGTGGGCGTGTGCTGTCATTTAGCCGTGTCCAGCTCTTTGAGACCCCATGGACTGTAGCCCACCAGGCTCCTCTGTCCATGAGATTTTCCAGGCAAGAATACAGGAACGGGTGCCATTTCCTACTCTGTGGGATCTTCCTGACCCAGGATGGAGCCCACGTCTCTCGCACTTCCTGCACTGGCAGGCAGATTCTTTACCTCTGTGCCTGCCACCTGGGAAGCCCGGAGAAAGACACAGTGACAAATAAAGCTGTTCACAAAAGAGCTGATAACACAACCATGTGTTTATTACATTCAGACATATGAGAGACTAAATTTAAAACAAACTCCAACAGCATACTACATATATATGGTATGCTATCATTTTTGTAAAACTGGGGTGAAAAAGTATGAAATGGTTTGCATACACTGAAAAAAAGTCTCTGGAAGAATTAACAAGAAACTACTGACAGTAGCTGTCTTTTCTGGGAGGCACAATGATAGTGGGTAGAGACTTCACTATCTTTTTAAACCTTTTTGAGATTTATATCATGGACTGAATTATTCAATCAAGAAAATTAATTTAGGGTTTTATGAAAAGTGAAATAAGTCAGACAGAGAAAGACAAACACCGTATGATCTCACTTATATGTGGACTCGAAGAAACAAAACAAACAAACCACAATGAAAACAGATTCATAGATAGAAGAAATATGTGGCTGCCAAAGGGAAAGGGGATGATGAGTGGGGATAATTAGGTACAGGGGGTTAAGAGGTACAAACGTCCTGTTATAAAATAAATAAGCAATGGGGATGTAATATACACCATAGGGTATATGGCCAATAATATTGTAATAACTTTAGGGAAAGATGGTTGCTAGACTTGTCATGGTGATCATTTCATAATGTATGCAAATGTCAAATCACTATACACTTGAAACTAACAATATTTTTTGTCAACTACATTGCAATTTAAAAATTAATCTAAAAATCATTAAAGACCCCCCCACACACAAATCTGGAAGCACACAGCATCCTATTATGCATATTTCAGGTGATTCAAATGAAAAATTGACTGGGCGATTACAACAACATATTTCCACAGTTCTGGGAAAACTGGTCTTAAAGATTCGAAACTTTTTTTTCACTAAATTTTACAATAAATCTCTTATTGGTCTTCTCAGATAACTCTCGAGCAAGAGTCAAGGCCACATGGGCAAATAAAATCTGCTAGAGAGTTTTAAGAAAGCAAATTCTTTACCCCAGCAAGCAGATCATGGAAAGAAAGGCTTGTTGATCAGATTACAACAAATAAACCTGTAAAAACAAAAAGTGCCTTTTCTAGTTTTCTAATTCTTATCAAGGAAATAATACCCTACCAATAAAAAGCAGGCAAACAACTCATGTTTGCATTAGGCTAGAAGAAAGAGGGAGGTTTTGATCTAAGCTCTTTAAAGTCTTTGATCTTCCCATTACGACTGCAAATCAAGAAACTTGTTTTCTAGTTTTAGGGTTGAAATTAATTAGCAGTGTGACCATGAGGAAGTCACTTAACCTCTCTGAGCTTTCTAGTTCTCTTCTGAATAGCTGGGATGCAGGAATACAAGATTTTAAAGATCCTGTCCAGCTGCAGGATTCTTGGACACCAACTCCCATCATCTGTTTCTAATACAAATAATTCAACCACTAAACTAGCTAAAGGATAAAGAAAGGTGCTCCCTTAAATAAAAACATCTTAACTGCAGAAGTGAAAAAAAAAGCACAGACCAAGAAATGAAAATGAGCAGAGAAGACTTTAAAAGAGACTTCCTTCCCTGACCTCTTTCCCCAGCCTCTGACATTTCGTAAACCAGAATGTTGTTTCCAGTAGTATACTCACTTGAACAATTATATAACAACATTTCTGAAATTTTCAGAAGCAAAGAACAATATACATTTAACAAAAACCATCATAAAATTCCAAGGTCTTCTTTGATGACTCTGATTTAGGGAGTTTACTGTGTTTGAAATCATACTCATCCTAACAGGTAGTTAATCCATCCCCAGGTCATCCACACATAAGGAAATCAATGATCCTTCATCTTCATTCCAGAAAGAAAAGGGCTATACAGTTGATCACTGCCCCCCGTACCTCCAATCTGTTCTCACCTTGCTCCTGGCATGTGGTTGTCCAGCTAGGGCAACTTCCCAGTCCCTCTGCTGGAGGCATGATCCAAGTTATGTTTTCACCAATGGAATGTGGGCAGAATGATGAGCAATACCACCTGCCCACCCAAACGGGTACAGCAGCCCTGCACTCCTGCTCCCCCATACTCATCATTTGGCTACAGCCACGCAGACCAGGAAGGTGCTCCTATTAGGCCAACAGCAACAATACAGGGAAGATTTGGGTTCCTGCACAACTATGAAGAGCAGAGCCATTCAAACCAGATGCTTCCCATCACAAATGTCACGCACGGCAGACAGTCTCCTCACACCATTGTCTCTTGGGGCAAATGCAACAAGAGCTCAGTCTTCGTCCTACTGAGACAGTGCGCCTTAGGTATCCATGGCCCTTCAACACAAGGGACAGTCAGCTTAAGATCAACATGTCTCCCACCAATGGTCTCAAACACAAAATCTTCTGGAAAGTTCATTTGCTTATTACCACAACTAATAAAGGATACCTTTTCCAAGAAGTTATGAAATCAGATTGGATCTTAATTGTTGGAAGCAGCAGTCTAAAAAATATGACAGAAAACATACCAAATGTGCCATAAAATCCTCTAGGTCCACAAGTTCCCACACCATACTTCTTTAGAGATGCCAAAGCTGCTGCCTTTGTGGAAAAAAAATATATATTGTAATAATTTATCCTTAAGAACTCAAAAATGAAATTTCCTGTTTTTTCACCCACATAGCTCACATACCTCTCTAGTTGCCTGGCTTTTCCTCCTTTATAAGAACTAAGACAATTCTGACAGGATATAAAGAAAGGAGGGATGGAAAGATTTAGGCATATGACTAAGAACATGGAAAAGTTATATTAGCTTGACCATTAAAACCTGGTTGTTAGTCACTCAGTCGTGTCCAACTCTTTGCGACCCCATGGACTGTAGCCTACCAGGCTCCTCTGTCCATAGGATTTTCCAGGCAACCGTACTGGAGTGGGTTGCCATTTCCTTTTCCAGGGGATCTTCCTGACCCAGAGATCGAAATCAGGTCTCCTGCACTGTAGGCAGACACTTTACCGTCTGAAAACCTGGTTAACTCAATGCATTCGCACTTTTTGGCATTTTGGGCATAAGTTTTACCTCAAAGTTCATGGACATGAACTTGTACAAACTTTGGGAGATGGTGAGGGGCAGGGAGGCCTGGCGTGCTACAGTCCAAAGGGTTGCAAAGAGTTGGACGTAACTGGGCGACTGAACAACTTTCCTCAAAAAATGTTTACTGGCTCACAATCCCAAAAGGAGATGAAGCAATTTCCTGGACACATCTCCAACTATTACCAGGTTTGGTTCATATAGTTCTCTGGCTGTCACCTAACACTAGACCACATTAGGACACTCCTGCCTTCCCTTGTTGAAAACTAGGTTACAGCTCTGTCAAGAAAGAATAATGATAAACATTTACAAAGCCCTTTCAGATATTCTGCATTTGTCTCTTATTTTATGCCCAGTTGCTCAAGTCAGGCATGTTATCTGTCCACTTCAGCATATGTGCTACCTACCTTGAGCCTAGGGTTATCCAACAATCCAAGAAAATTGAATGAAGCAAAGTTTATACATTCTTTTCCATTCACCACGATGTTATGGCTTGGAGGGCTGGGGAAAGAGACAAGAGTGGTATACTTCAGTCATTTGTGTTGCAGGACACACATTATTATACCGTCTCGGAGAGGGAAGGGGACAGGACACACAAGTGTGTCATTCTACTCTATTCACATACTCCTATCTCTCTTTTTATTCTTAAAAAGTAAAATTAGAAAATGGTATATTAAAAATCAGATACTTGGTAATTAACTCTACTCTTAATAGGCCCCTCTATACTACTTAAATTAAAAAAAGGTGAGCTAGAATTTCAAGATTTTGGATAGATGAATGGCAAACCTTTGCTTGGTTTTGAAACTCACTTAAGTTGCTAAATAAAGTACCTCAGGAAAACATAGAAACATCAAGATCAAAGGCATGAAGAGACAGAGCGAGTCACAGTCTTACAGCAAGAGTTTAAAAATACATGTTATCTACAGGAAGCCACCACAAGAATAAGTAAGCCGTGGCCCCCATTTCTAAAGTTAATGCTGAAACGCTATTTAAAAGGAATTCCCCACCCCTCCACAAAGGGGTAAAATAAGATTGCCCGGTTGCATAGAGCATGGATCTGAGTTCAGCTGAACAGGAGATGGGCTCTTACTCAGACAACCTATCGTCCTCTGCTGAAAAGTACTCGAGCTACAAGTCATGCTTTAAAAATACAGGCCAAACTATGGGACACGAGCTATTAAAGGGTGTGATTAATGGATCACAGCCAGCCTATTTCACCTAAAGGAAATCGTAAGAATAAAGAATAGAATGGAATAGAAACATACCACACAGGGCCAGGGAAAGGACAGTGGCACAGAACTGATTCTGTTTCACAAACTCACTGCTCTGTCACTGGGCTGTTCTGTAAAATGTACTGTGGCCAGAAAAGACTAGGGAACACCACTCTCACCAGTATATTCTAACAGAACTAGTTTTCTGTGAGAAAAATAATGAAAAAATGCTGGGAATCCAGGGAAGGAAAAGAATGACTACTAGAAGTAAATTAACAAAAGCAGATGAACTCATACAAGACTCTGAAAAGAACAGCTGCAGATCAGTCAGGCAGATTCTGTCTGCACTGTGGCTAGTGACGGCTTCAGAAACTCAGGGGTGTCACTTGGCCTCCATGAGCCTGTTTCTTCATCTATAAAGTGGGGTGAGAAGCTATGGCTCAAATTGTCATTATAAAAAGTGCTCATTAACTATCTT
Source organism: Bison bison bison (assembly GCF_000754665.1). Lineage (NCBI taxonomy): Eukaryota > Metazoa > Chordata > Mammalia > Artiodactyla > Bovidae > Bison > Bison bison. Next base: position 1,493,157 of record NW_011494629.1, read on the forward strand.
CTTTCTTCTCTATGGCTTCAAGGGCTTTTTCTCTTTCAAATCATCCACTATGATTCTAAATCTACTATGTCACTTGTTTTCCCAATTTCTGCTGCTGCTGCTGCTGCTAAGTCACTTCAGTCATGTCCGACTCTGTGCGACCCCAGAGACGGCAGCCCACCAGGCTCCCCTGTCCCTGGGATTCTCCAGGCAAGAACACTGGAGTGGGTTGCCATTTCCTTCTCCAATGCATGAAAGTGAAAAGTGAAAGTGAAATCGCTCAGTTGTGTCCAACTCCTAGTGACCCCATGGACTGCAGCCTACCAGGCTCCTCTGTCCATGGGATTTGCCAGGCAAGAGTACTGGAGTGGGTTGCCATTGCCTTCCCAATTCCTAGGACTTCTTTAGTTTCACAAAACTGAAGTTTCATAAAATTTCCTGAGGTGGTGGAGCTGGCACCCACAAGAACATGAAAAAGCAAAATATCCATGTAGACAAGGGCTGCACACAAAAATCTCAAACATTCCAGAATGGAGGGCAGAATCAGTAATATGAAAGGACCTACTCACTGATCTTAAGAGAGCCTCCCAGAGAGGCAGGAGGCAAATGGGGCTTAATATGGAGACAGAGATAGTGGCAGCCATCATTTTGGGAGATCATCATACATGGCAACACGGCTGCTGACAAGTGCCATTTTGGAAATTCCACTCTAGCTTATTAGCACTGAAACTGAGCTCTGTCTACCAGCCAGTCAGCACTAGTACTGGGAAATGCCAGGCCAAGGGATGAGATGGGCAGAAACACAGTCCCACCTACTAGCAGGCAGGCTGTCATAGGACCCCATGAGCTGCAGGAACCCCAAGACTAAACCTGCCCACCAACACTAGGTAAACACTAGCTCTGGGGCTCCTGGCCTTCAGTCAGCTACTTCGTAACCTGGGCCCACCCACCAGGGGGTTGGCACCAGGACTGGGACTCCACTAGCCATGTAGCCAGCTGTGCAGGATCTGGACATGCCCATCAGGGGCCAACAACTTCTGCACAACTTCTGTGGTAACCAACTAGACCAAGGACCAGCCATGGCTACCAAGTATCCATAGGAGTCAGTCCACTGAAACAGACTCACTTAGCACACACAGGGCATGCTCAGAACATGTAGCTCTGGTGGCCAGATGGAAGAATGCTGTTGCAAGTTTAAAGCAATACAAGAGTATCTCAAGAAACAAAAAATCCCTCAGATAAATGACAACCTTACACTTAAAGGACATAGAAAAAGAACAAGCAAACTCCATAGTATAAAGAATAAAATGTCACACACGAAAAATCACAGAAATTTCACACAAAAAGGACATTATAGACCGGTATCATTGATGAATATAGATGCAAAAATCCTCAACAAAATATCAGCAAGCTGAATCAAACAATACATTAAAAGGATCATACACCATGATCAAGTGAAATTCATCCCAAGGATGCAAGGATGGTTCAATATCCAAAAATCTATCAACATGATCTATCATATTAACAAACTGAAGAATAAAAATCATGATCATCTCAACAAGGAGACAAAGTTTTGACAAAATTTAACATCCATTTATGATAAAAATACTCTCAACAAAGTGAGTACAGAGGGAACATACCTCAACATAATAAAGTTCACACGGAGCAAGCCCACAGCTAATATACTCAACTGTGAAAAACTGAAAGCATTTCCTTTAAGATTAGGAACAAGACAAGGATGAGCAAGGAATCTAAATAGATATTTTTCCAAAGAAAACATACAGATGGCTAACAGGCACAAAAGATACTCAACATCACTAATCATCAGGAAAACACAAAACAACGATGAAATACCACCTCACACCTGTCAGAAGAGTTATCATTAAAAAGACAAATAACCAGTGTTGGCAAGGATGTGAAGAAAAAGGAACCCTCATGCATTATTTGTGGGAATGCAAATTGGTACAGCCACTATGGAAGATAGCATGGAATCACTTCAAAAATTAAAAATGGAGCTATCATATAATATAGCAATTCCAACCCTGGGTATTTATTTAAAGAAAACAAAAGCACTCATTAGCAAATATTTTTCCATGCTTATGTTTATTTCAGCATTATTTACAATAGCCCAGATACGAAAGCAATCTGAGTGCCCATCAGTATGGAAAAAGAAGATGTAAGGAGGAGTATTACTCAGCCAAAAAATAAAGAACAAAATCTTGCCACTTGTGAGAACGTGAATAGATCTACAGGGTATTATGCTGAGTGGAATAAGTCAGAGAAAGACAAATATGTATGATTTTACTTACATGTGGAATCTGAAAAGCAAAACAAATGAACAAACATAACAAAACAGAAGCAGTCACAGAGAAGCAGAGTCATAGCCAGAGGGAAGGGAGGCTGGGGGAATGAGAAAAAACGGGTGAGGAAGATTCATAGGTACAAATTTTCAATTATAAAATAAATGAGTCATGGATATGAAATGCACAGTGTGGGGAATACACTTAATGATTATTGTTGTATCTTTGTATGGTGATAAATGGTAATTAGATTCATCATTGTGATCATTCTGAAATGTATACAAATATAAAATCACCATGTTGTATACCAGGAACTAATATAGTGTTTTAAGTCAATCACACTTCAAAAAGAAACAAACTCACAGGAAAAGAGATCAGATTTGTGGTTACCAGAGGCAGGTTAGGGAGAGGGGGTATTGGATTAAGGTGATCAAAAGGTACAAACTCCCAGTTATAAGATAATTAAGTACTGGGGATGTAACAAGCTTCCCCGGTGGCTCAGATCGCAAAGAATCTGCCTGCACTGCATGTACAACATGACAAATATAGTTAACACTGATGTTAAATTATATATGAAAACTGTTGAGAGTAAAACTTGTTTTCCTCAGAAGGAAAAAAAAATTGTTATTTAATTTTGAATCTGTATGAGATGATGTATGTTCACTAAACTTAATGTGGTAATCAATTCATGATCTATGTAAGTCAAATCATGCTATACACCTTAAACAGTGCTATATGTCAAGTATATCTTAATAAAACTAAAAAAAATTATTTTCCAATTTTTAAAAGATACTTTATTGCTAACAAATGACAACCATCATCTGACAATACAAGGTTGCCACAAACTTTTAATTTGTAAAAAATGCAGTATCTATGGGAGTGCAATGGAATTCCCAAGTGGTAGAGTGGTAAAGAATCCACCTGCCAATGCAGGAGACACATGAGACGTGGGTTTGATCCCTGGGTTGGGAAGATCCCGTGGAGCAGGAAACGGCTACCTGCTCCAATATTCTTGCCTGGAAAATTCCATGGACAGAGGAGCCTGGTAGGCTATACAGTCCATGGGGTCGCAAAGAGTTGGACATGACTGAGTGTGTGCACACACACACACACACACACACACATACACACACAGGAATACAACAAAGCAAAGTGCAATAAAATGAGGTATGCCTATATATAAATACCTGCAAACAGCAGCAGCTGCACCCACTAAGTTACACATATTTTGTTCTCAATGGGAAAAAATAAAATTGAATAACCATATACAAAGGTGAATTCCAGGCATTTAAAAAGCCTAAAAAGTACTCTGAAAAAGGTAACAGAAGAAAATATAGAAAGTCTTTGTGACCTCAGAATAGGAAATGATTTCTAGAGCAAGTCTCCAAACACAAACCATGAGGCTAAAATGGATGGATGTGACTAAGTCAAAACTAAGAATTTTGGTTCAATGAAGATACCACAGACAAAACTAACAGATGGGTGATAGAAATTTGTTGTATTTCATGAATGCAAGATGGCATCAACTGTATTTTAGCTACCACTAAGGAAGAAAGACATGGCCAATTAAAATGTAATGACAGTTTTCTTATTATACGTGTTTCAGGTTATATTTAATGAAAAGGCATTCCTGACACAGATTTTTGTCATTCTACTTTCGCACCTATGTATGGAAAAATATAAACAAGATGAATCAGTTAAGACATTCCTAATTTTTAGTCAGCAGTTCTGACTGACTGCTCCCTGCTACATCATGGATATCACAGGTATTCACACTCCCTGCTAACAGGAGTATCCTGGTATTGCTTAGGAGGATGCTCTGCTATCATCTCTGAGATTACCTGACAAGTCACCCATTCTCTAAATTTCGTGCTGGAACTTTCCTATTGGACTAAACTCCTAATTTAATCTTTCCTCAACTGAATCACGTGTTTCTAGAAAGTAAGCTCTTATTATCCAAAGGCAGCAGGAATTTGACAAAGGAATGCTCAAAGCCATAGTCCCAACAGCCTCTGTTCATCCGTCTAGAGGAATCTGAGCATTTCTCCTTCCATCAGCTGTCTTATACGACCTATGGCCACGTAACTCAACTGAGGTGTTGGCAGTGAGTACAGCCATGACCAAGTTCATCAGTGCTAAGAAACGATACCACCCCAACTGCCCCCAGGTAAGAATGACTCCCAGCAGCTGTAAGATTCATATCCATTTCAGAGATCTTAAAATAGAAAGAAAAAAAAAAGTTTCTTAGAATCATTGTAATAAATCACTACACAAGAACTGATCAAGAATTAAAATCTACACAATAATGGGGATTCCTGATAATTGAAAAGTAGGCTGGGAATTAGGTAGAAAAAGAAGTAGAAGATACTAGTAGGCATTCACAGAAGAGAAAAGCCCCAACAGCTAATAAGTAGATAAAATTATACTTAATGGCTCAAATAATCAGAGAAATGCAAAATAAAACAATGTTGTCCAGGAATTGGGTACTGGTATACGCCTGTCTCATTTCCCTCTGGGACTTTCCTACATCATGATTCTCCTGCTGGGCCCACACCCCTAGAGAGACTCAAACAGGTCCACAACAGGATGTCAATCAGGTTTAATAACCACACTGTTTGTAGCAGTGGGGAGTAGAGGCAGCTGAGGTATATATCACAAGGAAAATGGCTAAGTAAAACATGGTAGCCATATACAGCAGGATAATATGTACCAGTCAAAAGAAATGAGAAGTACACTTAGCAATTCCACCTCTCTGTGCTGCCGCATATTTCTTTACACCACTCAACACCAGCTAACACTATATTTACTTCATTTTTGGTCTGCCTGGCCTAAGAGAACTAAGATTTTGATTACTGCACATACTCAGCATATTCCTTGAACACAGCAGGAACTCAAACATTTGTCGAAAAATTGTGTTGAGTAGAAAACTTGTTTAAAAAAAAAATCAGAATGGAGTCTAGAGCACAAAATTAAAAACACATTCATAAAACATTAAAAATAGTTTCAAGAATCTATACATGCTAAAAATAATAAAATACATGTTTTTAATGACATAAAATAATAAAAGAAAGTAAAATACAAGCATTACAGTGAGATCCATTACTGGTGGAGAACAGATGCAGGTGCTGGGGATAAAGGAAACCAAGAAAAAAGCAAATGAGAATGCTGTCTTACATGAGTGCTGATGAGAGCAGTGCTGAAGAGGAGGTCAATACCTGTGCCTGCAAGAAAGGCCCAAAATGAAGAAAATAAAACAGAGACTGAACTAAACCAGAGGACAAACCTTTAGCAAATCTGAGTGAGAAAGGAGACACAGATGACTGTAATGCAGACACAAACCCCACAGATGTGTTGTTCTACACATCTGTATATAAAGTTGTGTGTGTATATATATATATAGCATATATATTATTTTACATATGAGGAGGACTTCCCTATAGCTTAGATGATAAAGAATCTGCCTGCAATGCAGGAGACCTGGATTTGATCCCTGAGTCAGGAAGATGCCCTGGAGAAGGAAATGGCAATCCACTCCAGCATTCTTGCCTGGAGAATCCCATGGACAGAGGAGTCTGGCGAGCTATAGTCCATGGGATAACAAAGAGTTGGACACGACTAAATGACTAACACACACACACATATATATATATTTTTTTTTTTTTACATATAACTGTTTGAGAAAATTCTATGAACTACTTCATGCAAAAGCATTTGAAAACACAAGAAATGAACAATTACTAAATAACAATAACCAAAACTTACTCATAAAGGAAATAGAAACGGTTTTACAAACTCACTGAAGACATTAAATTCATGATTAAAAATCTATGCTCAACAGAACAAACAACAAATACATATTATTGCCAAGAAAATTACAAGACTACTAAATTTCTGATACCAAACCTGGGCCAGCATAGTAAGGGAAAAGAAAAGACTAAACTCGTTTTCTAATACTGATACTAAAAGTACCAAATATTAGCAAAAAAAAAATCAAAAAACAAAAAAAACCCCGCAACAATTAATAAAAATTAACCAAATAGTCATGCTTAAATAGGGTTTATCTATCACTAAGTTGTAAGAGTTTTCTAATATATATTTTGGATACTAGCCCCTTAACAAATAAATGACTTGAAAATATTTTCTCCCATTTTGCAGGGTTTTGTATTATTTCTCTGATAGTGGACTTTGAAACACAAGTGTTTTTAATTTTAATGAATTGCAGTTTATTTTTCCTTTGGCTGCTTGTGCTTTTTGTGTCATATGTAAAAATCTTTGCCCAACCCAAGATTACAAAGAATTACTCTTTTGTTTTCTTTCTTCTACTAAGAATTTATAATTTTTGCCCTTAAATTTGGGCCTGTGATTAATTCTGAGCTAATTTTCACACATGTTGTGAGTCTGAGGTCTGTCATCATTCTTTTACACATGTCTATCCAGTTGTGCCATCACCATTCGCTAAAAAAGACTATTCTTTCCCTACTGAATTGTCTTGGCACTTTGTTGAAAATCAATGGACCATAATTTAAGGTTGTCCACCCATTTTTAAGAATAAGACACTGAAATGCTAACCAGAAAGAAAAAAAGTGAAAGTGTTAGTTGCTCAGTCATGAACGATTCTTTGCAATCCCATGGACTGTAGACTGCCAGGCACCTCTGTCCATGGAATTCTCCAGGCAAGAATACTGGAGTGGGTAGCCATTCTCCAAGGGTTCTTCCTGACCGAGGGATTGAACCCAAGTCTCTCTTATTACAGGCAGATTCTTTACCATATGAGCCACAGGGAAGCTAATTGAAGCACTGTGTAAATAGGCCTGGCTTCTTGACTCACAGTGGGCTTCACTCTATAATAATCAGACACGAGTTCATCTGTGGAAACCCTAAGCTCAAAATTTTCTGTGTTTATTCTCTTGACTTCGAGTTTCACCAAAGAGAACTCCTTTGGTATATATGAGGTATAAATCTGGTTTCCAACTTTCTCTAAGAGCTGAGATGGAGGAAATGGGATCAGCATCCTACTATTCATTATAAACATTTTACTTACATTCTGTTTTCAGAAGGGCACCCGTTCCCTAACACATCCTTCGGACTTTTCATTTATATTTAGCCTTTCCAGAGGGTAAATCTCCATCTTTCTGCAAGTCTACCAAGCTAGAATCTGAGTGACGATGAGTGGTGTGGCTGCTTGCAATTTCCTCGAGAAATTTTATGTATATGCTTAATTACTGTAAAAAAATCAACCAGTACAATTTAAAACAGTAATGGATTAGAGCAGAAGAGTCACAATCATCTCAACAGATTTAATAAAATTTAATACTCTGATTTTAAAACTAACAAAAAGTTCCCTTAGCAAATTAGGATGAGAAAGGAAGGCCTGTAACACCATACAGGTTATCCCTTAAAAGCTATCAGGAACAGGACACAGAAGTCTTTGTTACCACTCCTATTCAACACTGCATACAAAGTATCCCAGCCAGTGTAATAACACAGAAACAAGAAGAAAATGATGCTCTTCATGACAGAAATGAAAACTCTCTGGTATCTAGAGATAAAGCTATTAAAAGATATGCAACGTCAATTTCCTGGCTGTGATACTGTACTACAGTTAAACAAGATGTTACCACTGGGGGACATAATGAAGGGTATATGGAATCTATCTGTATTATTTCTTATGACTTTATGTGAATCTATCATGTTTCAAAACAAAAAGTACGAAAAGTTAAGCAAAATCTTTATGAAAAACGTTATCCAACTTTTCTCAGAAACATGAAAGACCTAAATATACAAGTTATACACAAGATACATGGTGATGAGATTCAGTATTAGCAATATGCCAATTCTTTCCAAATTAATCCACAAATTCAATGCATTACTAGTCGAAAGTTCAAATTCATTTTCTGGTGAAATCTGATCAGCTAAACCTAAACTATTAGTGAAGAGTCAAAAAACAGCCTAGACAATTCTGAAGAATAAGAAGGTTAAGGATCCATGCTAGCCAAGACCTATTATTAACCTAGTGGTATAAATGAAGTTCTGGCATAAGAAGAACAAATAACACTGTGGACGGAGGTTTGTAACACTGTACAGGAGGCGGTGTCAAAAACTATCCAAAAGAAAAAGAAATGCAAGAAGGCAAAGTGGTTGTC
>NW_011494629.1:1501678-1502390 GCF_000754665.1 Bison bison bison
GTTTTGTAAAGAGAATGCACTCGTCATACCAAACACCCCCCTCCAACAACACAAGAGAAGACTCTACACGTGGACTTCACCAGATGGTCAACACTGAAATCAGACTGATTATATTCTTTGCAGCCAAAGATGGAGAAGCTCTATACAGTCAGCAAAAACAAGACTGGGAGCTGACTGTGGCTCACATCATGAACTCCTTATTGCCAAATTCAGACTTAAACTGAAGAAAGTGGGGAAAACCACTAGACCATTCAGGTATGACCTAAATCAAATCCCTTATGATTATACAGTGGAAGTGAGAAACAGATCTGATAGATAGAGTGCCTGATGAACTATGGACTGAGGTTTGCGACACTGTACAGGAGACAAGGATCAAGACCATCCCCATGGAAAAGAAATTCAAAAAAGCAAAATGGCTGTCTGAGGAGGCCTTACAAATAGCTGTGAAAAGAAGAGAAGTGAAAAGCAAAGGAGAAAAGGAAAGATACAAACATCTGAATGCAGAGTTCCAAAGAATAGCAAGGAGAGATAAAAAAGCCTTCCTCAGCGATCAGTGCAAAGAAATAGAGGAAAACAACAAAATAGGAAAGACTAGAGATCTCTTCAAGAAAATTAGAGATACCAAGGGAACATTTCATGCAAAGATGGGCTCGATAAAGGACAGAAATGGCATGGACCTAACAGAAGCAGAAGATATTAAGAAGAGATGGCA
>NW_011494629.1:1502490-1503836 GCF_000754665.1 Bison bison bison
GCAAAATCTTTATGAAAAACGTTATCCAACTTTTCTCAGAAACATGAAAGACCTAAATATACAAGTTATACACAAGATACATGGTGATGAGATTCAGTATTAGCAATATGCCAATTCTTTCCAAATTAATCCACAAATTCAATGCATTACTAGTCGAAAGTTCAAATTCATTTTCTGGTGAAATCTGATCAGCTAAACCTAAACTATTAGTGAAGAGTCAAAAAACAGCCTAGACAATTCTGAAGAATAAGAAGGTTAAGGATCCATGCTAGCCAAGACCTATTATTAACCTAGTGGTATAAATGAAGTTCTGGCATAAGAAGAACAAATAACACTGTGGACGGAGGTTTGTAACACTGTACAGGAGGCGGTGTCAAAAACTATCCAAAAGAAAAAGAAATGCAAGAAGGCAAAGTGGTTGTCTGAGGTGGCTTCACAAATAGCTAACGGAAGATTAGCAAAAGGCAAGGGAGAAAGGAAAAGATATGCCCAACTGAATGCAGAGTTCCAGAAAACAACATGAAGAGATAAGGGCTTCTAAAATGAACAACGCAAAGCAACAGAGGAAAACAGTACAATGGGAAAGACTAGAGATCTCTTCAAGAAAACAGAAGATATCAAGGAAACATTTCATGAAAAGATGGGCAGGATAAAGCAGAGAAACAATAAGGACCTAACATTAGCAGAAGAGATTAAGAAGAGGTAGCAAGGAGATGGCAAGAGTGAATGTCGACATTCTAGGAATCAGTGAACTAAAATGGACTGGAATGGGTGAATTTAACTCAGATGACCATTATATCTACTACTGCAGGCAGGAATCCTTTAGAAGGAATGGAGTAGCCATCATGGTCAACAAGAGTCCAAAGTGCAGTACTTGGATGCAATCTCAAAAACGAAAGAATGATCTCTGTTCGTTTCCAAGGCAAACCATTCAATACCACAGTAATCCAAGTCTATGCCCCAACCAGTAATGCTGAAGAAGCTGAAGTTGAACGGTTCTATGAAAATCCATAAGACCTTTTAGAACTAACACCCAAAAATGATGTCCTTTTCATTATAGGGGACTGGAATGCAAATGTAGAAAGTCAAGAAACACCTGGAGTAACAGGCAAATTTGGCCTTGGAATACGGAATGAAACAGGGAAAAGGCTAATAGAGTTTTGTAAAGAGAATGCACTCGTCATACCAAACACCCCCCTCCAACAACACAAGAGAAGACTCCACACGTGGACTTCACCAGATGGTCAACACCGAAATCAGACTGATTATATTCTTTGCAGCCAAAGATGGAGAAGCTCTATACAGTCAGCAAAAACAAGACTGGGAGCTGACTGTGGCTCACATCA
>NW_011494629.1:1503936-1516601 GCF_000754665.1 Bison bison bison
TTCAAAAAAGCAAAATGGCTGTCTGAGGAGGCCTTACAAATAGCTGTGAAAAGAAGAGAAGTGAAAAGCAAAGGAGAAAAGGAAAGATACAAACATCTGAATGCAGAGTTCCAAAGAATAGCAAGGAGAGATAAAAAAGCCTTCCTCAGCGATCAGTGCAAAGAAATAGAGGAAAACAACAAAATAGGAAAGACTAGAGATCTCTTCAAGAAAATTAGAGATACCAAGGGAACATTTCATGCAAAGATGGGCTCGATAAAGGACAGAAATGGCATGGACCTAACAGAAGCAGAAGATATTAAGAAGAGATGGCAAGAATACACAGAAGAACTGTACAAAAAAGATCTTCACAACCAAGATAATCACAATGGTGTGATCACTCACCTAGAGCCAGACATCCTAGAACGTGAAGTCAAGTGGGCCTCTGGAAGCATCACTACGAACAAAGCTAGTGGAGGTGATGGAATTCCAGTTGAGCTATTCCAAATCCTAAAAGATGATGCTATGAAAGCGCTGCACTCAATATGCCAGCAAATTTGGAAAACTCAGCAGTGGCCACAGGACCGGAAAAGGTCAGTTTTCATTCCAATCCCAAAGAAAGGCAATGCCAAAGAATGCTCAAACTACTGCACAATTGCACTCATCTCACACACTAGTAAAGTAATGATCAAATTCTCCAAGCCACACTTCAGGTATATGTGAACCGTGAACTTCCAAATGTTCAAGCTGGTTTTAGAAAAGGCAGAGGAACCAGAGATCAAATTGCCAACATCCACTGGATCATGGAAAAAGCAAGAGAGTTCCAGAAAAACATCTATTTCTGCTTTATTGACTATGCCAAAGCCTTTGACTGTGTGGATCACAATAAACTGTGGAAAATTCTGAGAGATGCGAATACCAGACAACCTGACCTGCCTCTTGAGAAACCTGTAGGCAGGTCAGGAAGCAACAGTTAGAACTGGACATGGAATAACAGACTAGTTCCAAATAGGAAAAGGAGTACATCAAGGCGGTATATTGTCACCCTGCTTATTTAACTTCTATGCAGAGTACATCATGAAAAACGCTGGGCTGGAAGAAACACAAGCTGAATCAAGATTGCCGGGAGAAATATCAATAACCTCAGATATGCAGATGACACCACCCTTATGGCAGAAAGTGAAGAGGAACTCAAAAGCCTCTGCTTAAAGCTCAAAATTCAGAAAACTAAGATCATGGCATCTGGTCCCATCGCTTCATGGGAAATAGATGGGGAAACAGTGCAAACAGTGTCAGACTTTATTTATTTAGGCTCCAAAATCACTGCAGATGGTGACTGCAGCCATGAAATTAAAAGACGCTTACTCCTTGGAAGGAAAGTTATGACCAACCTAGATAGCATATTCAAAAGCAGAGACATTACTTTGCCAACAAAGGTCTGTCTAGTCAAGGCTATGGTTTTTCCTGTGGTCATGTATGGATGTGAGAGTTGGACTGTGAAGAAGGCTGAGCGCCGAAGAATTGATGCTTTTGAACTGTGGTGTTGGAGAAGACTCTTGAGAGTCCCTTGGACTGCAAGGAGATCCAACCAGTCCATTCTGAAGGAGATCAGTCCTGGGTGTTCTTTGGAAGGAACGACGGTAAAGCTGAAACTCCAGTACTTTGGCCATCTCATGTGAAGAGTTGACTCATTGGAAAAGACTCTGATGCTGGGAGGGATTGGGGGCAGGAGGAGAAGGGGACGACAGAGGATGAGATGGCTGGATGGCATCACAGACTCTATGGACGTGAGTTTGAGTGAACTCCGGGAGTTGGTGATGGACAGGGAGGCCTGGCGTGCTGCAATTCATGGTGTTGCAAAGAGTCGGAAATGACTGAGCGACTGAACTGAAGTAAACTGAGCAAGAATGTATGGAAGAACTACACAAAAAGGTCTTGACCCGGATAACCACGATGGTGTGGTCACTGGCCTAGAACTAGACATCCTGGAGTGTAAAGTCAAGAGGGCCTTTGCAAGCATTACTACAAAGTTAGTGGAAGTGATGGAATTCCAGCTGAACTATTTCAAATCCTAAAAGATCATGCTGTTAAAGTGTTGCACTCATATGTCAGCAAATTTGGAAAACTCAGCAGTGGTCACAAGATGGGAAAAGGTCTGTTTTCATTCCAATCCCAAAAAAGGGCAATACCAAAGAATGTTCAAACTACCCTAACACTGAGTTCATTTCACGTGCTAGCATGGTTATGCTCAAAATCCTTCAAGGGAGGCTTCAGCAGTACATGAATCTAGATACATAAGCTGGATTTAGAAAAGGCAAAGGAACCAGAGATCACATTACCAATATCTGTTGGGTCATAGAGAAAGCAAGAGAGTTCTAAGAAAAAAAATCTACTTCTGCTTTATTGACTATGCTAAAGCCTTTGACTGTGTAGATCACAACAAACTGTGGAAAATTCTTAAACAGACCAGACCACCACACCTGTCTCCTGAGAAACCTGTATGCAGGTCAAGAAGCAACAATTAGAACCAGACACGGAATAATGGATTGGTTCAAAATTGGGAGAGGAATACAACAAGGCTGTATTGTCAGCCTGCCTATTTAACTTATATGTGGAATACATTATGCAAAATGCCAGGCTCGTTGAACCACAAGCAGAAACCAGGATTGCTGGGAGAAATACCAACAACTTCAAATATGCAGATGATACCACTCTAATGGCAGAAAGTAAAGAGGAACTAAAGAGCCTCTTGATGAGGGTGAAAGAGGAGAATGAAAAAGCCAGCTTGAAACTCAACATTCAAAAATTAAGATCATGGAATCTGGTCCCATCACTTCATGGCAAACAGAAGGGTAAAAAGTGGAAGCACTGACAAATTTTGTTTTCCTGGGCTGTAAAATCACTGTGGACAGTGTCTGCAGCTATGAAGTTAAAAGACGTTGCTTCTTGAAAGAAAATCTGTGAGAAACTTAGACGGTATATAAAAAGCAGAGACATCATTTTGCCGACAAAGGTCCGTATAGTCAAAGCTATGGTTTTTCCAGCAGTTGTGTATGGATCTGGAGTTGGACCATAAGAGAAAGCTGAGCTTCCCAGAATTGACGCTTTTGAATTATGGTGCTGGGTAAGACTCTTGAGAATCTCTTGGACTGCAGGGAGATCAAACCAGTCAATCCTAAAGGAAATCAACCCTGAATATTCATTGGAAGGACTTATGTTGAAGCTGAAGCTTCAATACTTTGCCACCTGATTCGAAAAGCCAACTCACTGGAAAAGATCCTGATGCTAGGAGAGACTGAAGGTAAAAGGAGAAGGGGGCAGCAGAGGATGAGGTGGTTAGACAGCATCACTGACTCAATGGACATGAATTTAAGCAAACTTAGGGAGATAGTGAAGTACAGGGAAACCTGGTGTTCTGTAGTCTATGGGGTTGCAAAGAGTTGGATATGACTTAGCAACTGAACAACATAAACGAGGTTCTGGCACAGGGAGAACAAATATACCAAAGAACAGAAATAAAGCCAGAAATAGATCTTATATAAGGGAACTAAACATAAGAAGGCTTCCCTGGTAGCTCAGATGGTAACAAATCTACTTGCAACGCAGGAGACCCAGGTTCGATCCCTGGGTCAGAAAGATCCCCTGGAGAAGGATATGAAAAAGGAGTCCGACACGACTGAGTGATGAACATGACATATGAAAGTAGGGAAATTTCCAATCAGTAGGTAAAAAATGGATTATTCAACCAATTACGTTGGGACAAGTGACTGTCATACAGGAAACAGGCAAATTAGACATCTGTGGTAGAAAGGATTTTATGATCATAACATTAATGATTGGTAAGTTTGATTTAAGAACAAGTAAAACTTTCATAAGACCAAAGAAATTCACCAAAGTGAAGAATACAAGCCTCTCCCATGTCAGACCAGAAGTAGAAGGACAGTCTCAGGAGAATGTTGCTCAGTGGTGTCTGATTCTTTTCGACCTAATGGACTGCAGCCCTCCAGGCTCCTCTGTCCATGGGATTTCCCAGGCAAGAATACTGGAGTAGGTTGCCATTTCCTTCTCCAGGGGATCTTCCTGACCCAGAGACTGAACCCACATGTCCTGCATCAGCTGCACTGGCAGGCAGATTCTTTACCACTAAGCCACCTGGGAAGCTCTCTCAAGAGAATATGCTGCATCGTATTTTATAAACAAATACTGAAAACTTTCATGGCAACAGGCATATTGTTGTAAAAGCATAAATATAAGCAAAGGAACATCCACCAACTTTGAGATTGTAAATAGTAGTAAAACCACTATCTGGAGGGATGTGTTAAAACCATGTATCTGGAGGGCTGACTGTAATTTAGTTGTACGTTTTTGACTTCATGGAGGGTCAGCACCCCTGCCATACTGTTCAAGGATCAACTATATTTCTAATGCTCTATTTCTTTTAAAAAACAGATTTGAAGTAAACAGCAAAATGTTAATACCTATTACTTCTTGATGATGGATACTATGTGTCTAATATTTTCTCTATACTGAAACAGAAGAACTAAAAATATAAACAGATAAAACACTGGAAGCCAGGAGGGACTAGTGTGAGTTGAAGTTTCATAATTCATACTGTGAGAGTCAACAGGGACTGTCTGTCTATACTAATCAATCAAGAAACAGTGGTGTAAGCATACCATTACTATCTACTTATAAAGATCTACAACAGATCTAAAATCAGAAACAAACCAGGTGGCAACAAGGAGGAATGCTGTTTTTCATTTCACTGTCTCACCATCTGAAATACTATATGTCTGTATTACTTTGAAAAACAGATATGTATTAAAGAGATAAACTCTGAAACCCAAGCTGGAGACTATTAAAGAGCATGTCCGATCTCCAGAAGTTTCTGAACGTCTTATTTCAGTTAAAAAGGGAATACTATATAAACCAACGTATACTTTGCTGAATTTACTTTCAGGAAACCAAACATCAGCCCTTGACTAACAAAACCAATTTACCCTGAAACAATGTTGTAGTTGAGAGCAGGATGGTCTTTTGAGACAGGAGGAACAAGAGGCTCTGGTTGCCACTCTTCAATCAATTCTTCCTTTTCCTACAAGAGAAAAGCAGTTAAAATACAGTGCAGTGCTACTCACTGGACAGCAACTCTAGCAGTATCTAAACTGTTTGTTGTAATGATGCCATCGTAATGAACACGCTGCTAGAAAGAGGTCCAGACGCTGTGGCTGGAAATGACACTAAATCACCACTGAGTTTTGTGCACTTAACCCCTTACCTCTTTCCTCAACTCAGACTAAAGGCTCTTTTCCCATGAAACTTCCTGGGTGATGGAAAATTTTTTTTCATTTTATTTTTGTTCAGAATTTTTCACTGCAGGAAGTATAAATGCTACTGATGATAAAACAAAAAGTCTACAACACAAAGACAAGAAGCACGAAGTGACCTCAGCCTCTTGCAAAATATTACAGACAGCCACACCTTAGGTTCTTATAGGCATGATAGTCATAGGAAGGGATCAACTAGACTACAAAGCACTGTTTCTATAAGCCACTGGCAAGGATTCAGAAGCAACTGAAATATACCAAAAGACTCTCTAATAATGATTATTATAATAGGATTTAGTTGTTTGGAAATTTCTCACAGAAAGCCACTTTATTCCTTTTACCTGCTATTTCTTACATTACAGGTATTTTGACTATTTTGAGTTTCCTATCCTTTCTTGAACTAGAAAAGGCAGTGTAATTTTGAAAATGTACTCTGGATGTATACGATGAGATGAGGCACACCTGATGAACATGACAGAGACAGGAATTCTAGCCTTAGATAAGCCCACTCTTAATATTTCTATTTCCACACTCCTGTTAAATGCTTCTGTGTATGTTTCTCCTAATAGACAACTCTAGGGCATGGCCAGGAGCATACTCACTTAAGGCTCAGGAACTCAAAAATGCTTAGCTGAATAAATCAACTGCATGGAAGAACAGTAGCCTGAACAAGCCTAGAGCACGTGTGATACATATACACAGTCCACTCGCTACCATGGAGACACATTTCAGAATCAATTCAAGATTGCCTGGTATTCAAGAGACTCTGCACATCTGCAAAACTGAGAAGGGCATTTCTTCTTTGCCGCCATTAAGTTAAGCTTTAGAAACGCTCACACAGTTGTTTTTTTTCCTTCCACAGCTTTTAGGGTAAGATGTCAGTGACTACTGAATCTTGCTATAGGTAAGCTTTGATTTTAGAGGGTTATCCTAAAATTATGTTTAGGCATTATTCTTTCAAAATGCACATTTGTGTGGACTGATATGCTTAAACTTAAATTAAGAATATTAGGAATGATCAACCCCTTAAACAGCTGGGCTAGAAATCTGTTCCATGGCCACGTAATCATTCACATGGAGTTCCTAAATACCAAGGGAAAAAAAGAAAACAGGATTTCTGGGCTGGAGGACTCAATCTTACTGTAATACTATCAAAAGAGTGTTCTATGGTACACTAATCCCACAAGGATCAGTGTGCCATAAAAAAAGGCAGGGGTGGGGATCCGTGGTCAAGTTTAGGGTATCTCTCCAGAGGTTCAAATAGCCACTGGTGTATAAAAAACCTTTTATATAAGAAATCATGCAACAAGACACCTCTTTAGTTTGCTTTACTCAGGTTTCCTAAACTTATTTGCCCTAAGAGTCACTTGCTGCATATCCCCTAGAGGGGATACTGTCTGACCCTCTCATGATAAACATTAATGATCAAGATAGCAAGGGCCAGCCAGTGAAAACAAGGCAACACTTGCCACACTGCTGTAATTCTATTCCACTTGCACCGTCTCCTGTGAATGCTCCAGCAAGCAAAGAAAGGAGCAGTGTCCATCTTTGTGCTACACTTAACGCTGCCTTGTGAACTCCTGAAGTTGTAGGCACTTTTGTGGGAAAACACCTCTAACTGTACTTGTCTCTAAGTATTCTGGCATATTGCTATAGAGGCTGGACAGGGAAACAATCAAAGTCACAGAAACCACGCTGCAGTCAAAACTGCTCTTCCCCTCTCATACCTGGGGCACAGTTACTCAGTGTTCCTACCCACACGAGAAGGTGGGGGATTCCACAAACCCCTTGGTCCTCCATACTAACAGCCCCCAGAGGGCAGCACTGAAAGTCCTCTTGACACTTCTTCCTAAGGTTTGCCGAACTTGGGCTTGAGCTGGATTCTTTACCATACAGAACACATGAAAATTCGATTTGGGGTGTGAAGGTGGAGAGTGGTGGGATGGAGAGGATTCTCTCCGACTCTGAATCTCCTTTATGAAGACCACAGGGAAAACGTTCATTCACACTTCAGAAACAGTGCTGCTTTTCCCAAGCAACTCATGAAACCTTATAGGTGGACACTGGCAATTCAGCAGTAGCCCAAGTCTCCCTTCCAGCATCTAGTACGTTTCCAGACTGCTGTTTACTTCTAGCAAAATACAAAGGCCTGTAACATGGTACTCCTTTGGACACTTACTTTATCCCTGGATTCCTTGTAATTCATTTACCCTGATATTTCATTCCCGTTTTCCTTACATTCCAGAAACATTTTAACATATATATATAGTTGGGCCACCACAAGTCCTTTTTGAAAGATGTAGCAACTATAATTGGAGAAGGCAACAGCACCCCACTCCAGTACTCTTGCCTGGAAAATCCCATGGATGGAGGAGCCTGGTAGGCCGCAGTCCATGGGGTTGCTAAGAGTCAGACATGACTGAGTGACTTCACTTTCACTTTTCACTTTCATGCATTGGAGAAGGAAATGGCAACCCACTCCAGTGTTCTTGCCTGGAGAATCCCAGGGGTGGGAAAGCCTGGTCGGCTGACATCTATGGGGTCACACAGAGTCGGACACAACTGAAGTGACTTAGCAGCAGCAACAACTATAATCATACACCAAATAATAAAATAGAAATTTAACTTCTCACCTTGAGTGTAAGATCAGATCGTTCTTGTAATTTGTAAGTTTTAGAGAAAAGAAGTCTGATTATCCAGAGTATTAAAATTCCTTCTAAAATAAGATGATAAGCAGGAGCCTAGGAGTCAAAAACAAAAGTAAAACACAAACAAGAAATAAACAAATATTTCCAAACCTGCACATATAATTTAATGCACCTGCATATACTACTACCCATGACCCTTACAAAACCTATTTATTACTTCTGGAGATTTACTTCCAAAGCTCACTTTATTTCTGCTCATTCCATTTCCCATTTCTAACAGAAGGCATGTCTCCTAACATGAAAAATCTCTAAAACTGCAGCTTTAAACCATCTTTAGGAATAAAAATTAATTTTTAAAATAAAATCTGACACAGAATTTCAATAATTAAACAATATTAACTATCAGATCCTTCAGGTAATTTGTATTTTTACTGGTAGGAAACAACTGTAACTAACAAACATTTTGCAGCATCACAAGCCTTCTGTCACCTTCACATATCACGGATGAACTGAGAATTATTTGGAAACCAGTTTCCACAATTTTCAAAGAATTTTGCACATCTTACTACATTTTCCGTATCCCTGATAAGCCTCTTTAAATTCTCCTTGGAACATGGCAGAAAGACTTTATTAATGCTTAAAGAAACAGCATGTCTCTTTTCTACCATAGTTTCCCAAAAGTATGTAGTGTTTTCCATGTCAGCAGGCAAAAAGTTACCTTAATGAAATTATCCATGTCAGGTTTTCTTTTCAACTGTACATTTCCAGGATAAAGGCCAAGCTAGCTGACTTTTATGTTTTATACAACTAAACACACGAAGTGCATGTAGAAGATTCCAGATATCAACTAAACCACCATCAGTCAGTTATGGAGTGCTGTATTCCAATAGGTTGTCATTGGAAAGTCATTTAAAAGAGGTATTTAGAAATGTAAATACAAACTACTGTAAAGCATTAGACAGAAAGTGATGAGTCACAGTAGTTCAAAAAATTCTGAGGTGGTGACAGGGAAACTGCTGACAAATGCATACATAAACTTCCAGATCACTGCACAGGTACCTTTAAAACTCCATACATGTTATCTATGTATAGGTACACAACAAGACTCCTTAAATTCTACATCCAAGGTACACAGAAATTAGAAGCAAAACCAGAAATCTCTGTAAGATTATTTTTAAAATTTGCTGATCCCTCCTGAATATAATTCATTTAAGAATAAGGGCTCTACTAAAAAAAACCCTTTTGGTTTTATCAATAATTGGACTATAGCTGACAAACAAATATCCAAGTCACTAGTTAAACATTCCACCCCACAAAGACATCATCCTAAGAAAAGCTGAAATGTCTACTGAATTAATAAAAATTACAAATGCAGGTTCTTTTCTTCCCTAGGAAAGACATCCAGGAGGACTCCTCTCAAGGTTCACTCATGGTCAGGACTAAGGCATGAGAAGTTACACAATCGAAGGCAGTCTTCAGAAAGGCAGCAACAATATACAGTAGAAGTTACATTCATTTCTGAAACACAAATCTTAAATTTCACTGGCTCTTCTTAGTCACTGATAGGTCAGTTGGTAAAGAGTCCGCCTGCAATGCAGGAGACCCCAGCTGGATTTCTCGGTGGGGAAGATCCGCTGGAGAAGGGATAGGCTACCCATTCCTGTATTCTTGGGCTTCCCTTGTGACTCAGCAGGTAAAGATTCTGCCCGCAATGCGTGAGACCTCGGTTTGATCCCTGGGTTGGGAAGATCCCCTGGAGAAGGGAAAGGCTACACACTCCAGTATTCTGGCCTGGAGAACTCCAGGGAGTTGCAAAGAGTGGGACAAGACTGAGTGACTTTCACAGTCACTATGATTAACCTATGGTTGGACATCTCCTAAGCCATATTCTCTTTCTTAACTGTTGTTGTTTTTTTTTTTTTTTCCAAAAAGTCCTGATGGGTTCTGATGCATCTTTCATCATCACCGCTGCCAGTAAGTGCAATATTAAGTTTTAAGAAAATTATCGAAAGAAACTGAGATTCACTCTACATGAATGTGAGATTCATAAGCACAGCGACTTTTACCTGTTCGCACACTGCACTGCTTCTAGCATTTACATCTGTGCTGCCCAATATTATAGTCACTAGCACCATTAAACTACTTAAATACACATCTAACGTAAATGAAAAATTCACTCCTTTAGCGGTACTCGCCACTTTTCAAGTGCTTAATAGCCACATGTGTTTAGTGGCCACTGAACAGCTCAGTACAGTGCAGGGAAACTCACTAAATGTCGAATGAACGTTTTACACAAGAATGACATTTAAATTTTATATTATCTTACTACCTGAAATGGCTGGCCTTTCAAAAAACATCCCTTAACTAATCTTTCTTCAAAGATTTACTAAAGTCGTTGTATCTCTGCAAGACAGAAAATGGGACGTATGCGGAAGAATGGCTATTTCATATTCCTAAATCATTCGGCTTCCTTTCCAACAAATCATTCGGCTACCTCCCAACAAAAACAAACTCCAACTTATTATTTTTTCCCCTATTATCTGCTCCACAGTTCCAAGGACCTGTCTTCCCTAGGACCTCTCCAGACTGAGATTTTCCATTCTACTTCCATCTCCCCCGTTTTAACAGTTCTGGCTTTTGACTAGTCTCTCTCCTGTATCCGGACAGGACCTGGAGAGGGCTCCCCACTAGCTGGAGAGCAAATCGAGACCCCCCAGTTCGGCTCCCACCCGCGCCTCCCTACATTCCGCCGCTGGGAAATATGTGCCTCTGAGCCCTTCCAGGGAGCGACGCCGAGGGTCCGGGCGTGACTAGGCCAGGCCCGCCTAGGCCCTCAGCACAAAAATCCAGACAAAACGTCCCACTTCCCCAGGGTTGGGTGTGGTCGTAAGCCCCTGAAGTCGCCAAGCTCACCTCGTAGAGCGCCTGGACCATCTCCACCAGGACCCACTGCTCCGCGACGGTCGCCATAGTCAGCGGCCGGGATTCCCTTCCGGAAGGCAGATCGCAGGCCCCTCAGATACTGAGCGGCGCTGCCCAATGACGTCTAGGAGCCCGGGAGGCGGGGCTGCCGGGAGTGAGCACCGCCTTCTCGCGCCTGCGTTTTGTATGGCTGGCAGCTGCGTCATCTGAGGGAGAATTAGCATGGTGTGGTGAATGTTGACTTTAGGATCTCCCTGGGGTGTGGGGAATGGTGAGAATCGGCAGGCTGGTCCCCGCAGCATGTGTTCAGAGCCAGGCCATTAACTGCTGGATCCCGTGCTGGGCTCTTGGGATGGAAGGGTTGTAATAAATGACCCTCACGCTTGGCAGGTAGTTGGGTTCAGGGAGTTATTAATGCAATCGCAAACATATTCTTTACTTTTAAATTATGTAAGTAATGCAAGAATGCATTATAATTTAAAAAAAAAAAGACAACTCTTATTATTACCATTTATCATGTAAGGCTTTGTACGTATTAAGCCGTATAGCAGTTAGCTGTGGAATCTTCAAGAGCGTAGGTATCCAAACGTGATGTGCGCATATTTCGGTTGAATTTCTTAAATGTAACTGGGAGCATAGGGATAATACTGTTGCACAATTGTCTTCTATTCTTTTTTCTTCTTTGGGCTATAAATTTTATATTTATGATCAATGAAGACTATTTATTGTAATTTATGTGTATTTCTCATTGCATTTTATTTAAACATTTTTCTTTTGGGGGGCTTCCCTGGTGGCTCACTTTCTCCCCGCCCCGCCCCCGCCGACCACCATTTTTTCTCCTATTACAAACAATGCTCAGTAACCATGGATGTATGTATGTCTTTCTGTGCCTATTGGGGTATTTCCAACAAGTTTCCTCAAAGTCAGATTTTACTCAGTGTGCATGTTAATGTCAGTAAACACTGCCATACTGCTCTCCAGAAGGGCTCAATCAATATTAAATATTTGAAAGTGTTGTTATTCTGTTGTTAGTCGCTAAGTCCTGTCTTTTGAGACTCCATGGTCTGTAGCCCGCCACGCTCCTCTGTCCATGGGATTT
Source organism: Bison bison bison (assembly GCF_000754665.1). Taxonomy (NCBI): domain Eukaryota; kingdom Metazoa; phylum Chordata; class Mammalia; order Artiodactyla; family Bovidae; genus Bison; species Bison bison. The sequence goes on from NW_011494629.1 coordinate 1,515,912, forward strand.
CCCAGTCAAGAATAGTGAAGTGGGTTGCCATTTCCTTCTGCAGAGGATCTTCGTGACCCCAGGGAGTGGATGTCACCTGAAGTTTTCAAAGGTGATCTAAATATAATCTGGGGGGACAAATGATTTAGATGAAAATAAGTGAGATAAAACTTTAAAATATCTTCCAAAATCATTTGGTAACTTAAAACTGTACAGCTTTTCTGTAAATAAAATTAAATGATGAAAATTCATCAGAAGTCTAGATCATTTCCAAATATGATAAAATACTGAAGTATTAATTGCCAAAGTCTCTTACTTACTTTTGTCTTTTTATTATAGCAAAACTAAATATGTTTACATTTATTAGAAACATGTCATGTACCAGATTTAAAAAATTATTATGAGGAAATGTATGTTTCTGGAAATTATGAAATGTGTTCACAAGGTTACCAACCAAAAAATATTGGTATAACAAGCAGTTCACAATCACTTACTGCTGTTTTCTTAGAAATTAAAGTTTCTAAGTGTTCAGTTCAGTTCACTTAAGTTCAGTCACTCAGTCATGTCCGACTCTCTGCGACCCCATGAATCGCAGCACACCAGGCCTCCCTGTCCATCACCAACTCCCGGAGTTCACTCAAACTCACATCCATCGAGTCGGTGATGCCATCCAGCCATCTCATCCTCTGTCGTCCCCTTCTCCTCCTGCCC
>NW_011494629.1:1516701-1517041 GCF_000754665.1 Bison bison bison
TTCTCCAACACCACAGTTCAAAAGCATCAATTCTTCGGTGCTCATCTTTCTTCACAGTCCAACTCTCACGTCCGTACGTGACCACTGGAAAAACCATAGCCTTGACTAGACGGACCTTTGTTGGCAAAGTAATGTCTCTGCTTTTGAATATGCTATCTAGGTTGATCATAACTTTCCTTCCAAGAAGTAAACGTCTTTTAATTTCATGGCTGCAATCACCATCTGTAGTGATTTTGGAGCCCCAAAAAATAAAGTCTGACACTGTTTCCACTGTTTCCCCATCTATTTGCCATGAAGTGATGGGACCAGATGCCATGATCTTCGTTTTCTGAATGTTGAG
>NW_011494629.1:1517187-1534032 GCF_000754665.1 Bison bison bison
TTTTAAGCCAGTTTTTTCACTCTCCTCTTTCACTTTCATCAAGAGGCTCTTTAGTTCCTCTTCACTTTCTGCCATAGGGGTGGTATCATCTGCATATCTGAGGTGACTGATATTTCTCCCGGCAATCTTGATTCTAGCTTGTGCTTCTTCCAGCCCAGCCTTCCTAAGGGTTAGGAATTCTAATTAATATGCAATTAAAATTAATAAGGAAAACATCTTCCTATGTATGGAAAAAATGTACAAGGAGTAGAAATACATTTTGCTAAGGGGAACACATGTAATTTTGTCCTCAAAAGTTTTTTAAAAAAAAAAAGAGGAAAGGAAAGCACAGGACAAATTTTGAATATATAAAAGAAAGAAATTATATAGAGGCTTATGGAAAAGAAACCCTGAGAAAAGTTTTGTGTGTGCTTAGGACTGGCTAAGGTTAAAATAAATTTAATTGGATGAATGAATTTTAATATTAAAACTAAGCTGTTGCTGGGAATTCCCTGGAAGTTCAGGGGTTAAGACTCTGTTTCCACTGCAGAGTGCGTGGGTTTGATCCCTGGTCAGGAACTAAGATCCCACAGGCCACTCAGGGTGGCAAAAACCACCAAGCTGCTGCAAAACTAGAATTTTACTTTCTCTGTCTGCTAAGGGGGCAAAGTTTTCTTGCAATATCAATCTGTTTGATAACAGATTGTAGAATTTATTTACCTCTTAAGTAGTTTGTTGAAATTTTCTGTATTTGCCTTTGAAATATTTTATTGTCACTTTGGTTAAGTGAATATTCATTTATACTGATGTATGGTCCTATTTGAATAAGTGTTTTAAAACCTTTTGATATCTTTGACACATTTCCCAAAATCAAATTCTGGATAAAGTCTTTTTGACCTCAAGCTAAGTTTGAGATTTTTCAGCAGGCCCCTGGAAAAATCTCAAAAATGTGATATTAAACTTATTAGGTTGCAGAGTTCAAAAGAACAGCAATGAGAGATAAGAAAGGCTTCCTATGTGATCAATGCAAAGAAATAGAGAAAAACAATAGAATGGGAAAGACTAGAGATCTCTTCAAGAAATTAAAGATACCAAGGGAATATTTCATGCAAAGATGGGCTCAATGAAGGACAAAAATGGTATGGACCTAACAGAAGCAGAAGAGATTAAGAAGAGACGACAAGAATACACAGAACAATACAAAAGAGGTCTTAATGACCCAGATAACCATGATGGTATGATCACTCACCTAGAACCAGACATTTAACTTCGATGCAGAGTATATCATGCAAACTGCTGGGCTGGATGAACCACAAGGTGAAATCAAGATTGTCAGGAGAAACATAAATAACCTCAGATATGCAGATGACACCACCCTTATGGCAGAAAGCGAAGAAGAGCTAAAGAGCCTCTTGATGAAAGTGAAAGAGGAAAGTGAATAAGTTGTCTTTAAAGCTCAACATTCAGAAAACTAAGATCATGGCATCTGGTCCCGTCACTTCATGGCAAATAGATGGGGACACAATGGAGACAGTGAGAGACTTTATTTTCCTGGGCTCCAGAATCACTGCAGATGGTGACTGCAGCCATGAAATTAAAAGATGTTTGCTCCTTGGAAGAAAAGTTATAACCAACCTAGACATCATATTAAAAAGCAGAGACAATACTTTACCAACAAAGGTCTGTATAGTCAAGGGTATGGTTTTTCCTGTGGTCATGTATGGATGTGAGAGTTGAACCATAAAGGCTGAGCGTTGAAGAATTGATGCTTTTGAACTGTGGTGTTGGAGAAGACTCTTGAGAGTCCCTTGGACTGCAAGGAGATCCAACCAGTCAATCCTAAAGGAAATCAGTCCTGAATATTCATTGGAAGGACTGATGCTGACTTCAAAGAGCTGACTCATTGGAAAAGACCCTGATGCTGGGAAAGATTGAAGGCAGGAGGAGAAGGGGACAAAAGAGGGCAAGATGGTTGGATGGCCTCATGAACTCAATGGACATGAGTTTGAGCAAGCTCTGGGAGATGGTGAAGGAGAGGGAACCCTGGTGTGCTGCAGTACATAGAGTTGCAAAGTCGGATACAACTGAGCAACTGAATGACAATAACAACAGGTTTATTTGGTATGTCTAATTACATTGGAAGCACTGTCAAATGAGTAATGATAAGCTTTAGGTTGTATTATATGAAGGTTACTAATATAGATGTTGCAGAAATTATATAAAATTCTTAAAACTCAGATATATCCTGGTATAATATTATCAATCACAATTCTAATAATTATTTTAAAAGGCAAAAGTTTTATTTTGAAGAAAAACATGAGTAAGAATCTAGTTATGATTTTAAAATATTGTATGTTACAGAAATAACCAAATTTCCTTGTCATTTGAATTAAAAGATATTTAACCACGCCATTTTAAGTATTTTGTCATTTATAGACAGTTTTACTGTCTTACTCTGATGCTTTCTCAAAAATGCTTCATCTTCACGAAGATTTACAGAAAGGATTTTTCTGAGAAATGCAGATTTCCCAATAACTTTCAAATCATACACTTAATTGAATAAGGAATTAACAAATAAAAATCCCCTACAGTAGGACTTCCCTGGTGGCTCAGGTGGTAACGAACCTGCCTGCAATGCAGGAGACCCAGGTTCCATTTGTGTGTGGGGAGGATATCCTGGAGAAGGAAATGGCTACCCACTCCAGTATTCTTGCCTGAAAAATTCCACAGACAGAGGAGCCCAGTGGGCTATTGTCCATGGAGTGGCAAAGAGTTGGACATGGTTGAGCACCACACAAGTAAGTATCCTGTTTGCAGATTTCCCAGCAACCTTACCAGCTGACTGAAGCAGGCACAAGAATCTTAGGATATTTGGGGGACCTCAAGAAGAGAAGAATTCACCCAAATATATAGGTATTACAGGGAAACCTGATGGCAAGTCCTTGATATGGCTTCATGACTTTGTGGCCTCCATAGGCAAATAAAAATTTAACTTGGAATTCCATGTGAAAAATTCCAGCAAAGCAAATTTTAAAAAGCCTTTATGGTCAATCATCATTTTTTTTGGACATATTTAAATATTCAGGCCAGGTTTAATGAAACTAAGCTTGTTTCAAAAACTAGTCTTTATTCAGCTATCTTTGTTAGAAATGAAGGTGATATTAGAGAAAAATGTTTTTCAGTAGAACTTTAATACACAGTTATAGATATTAGATTCTAGTTCTGTTAGTTATCTTCAAGGTTTTGCTTTTCCACTTATTAGCTGAACTGGATCCTGAATTCTAGTTTCCTCAAAAGTTTTAGTATAACGTTCAAACTAATGTTTCAATATTTCTCCCACTTTTGACTTGGAATCACTGAGAACTAAAACTTCCCTTTTCCTAAATCTCTGTAAACTGAAAATGAATAACTCGATATAAATTTAAGAGAGATGACCACAATAGCCCATGTTTAGACAGTCTTTGTGCTTATTGCTATGTAAGCCAACAGAAAAGTTACCTAAACACCCAAAGACATCCTCAGAGACATTCCAAACTGCAAAAGATGCTTCAGACCTGACACTGAGGAATCTGGACTGGCAGCACTCAGGACTGAAGACAGTGGGTTTACAACGTGCTCCAATCATTAAGCATTGTTTTTCTTTCATCTCCATAGAAATGCCTCTTATTAAATACCTGACTGCCCATGCCCTATAGACCTAACTTTGAGAGCCCACCCGCATCTCCGCTTCCTGAAATAAGTAACTAAACTGATCTGTTATCAGGATTAAGAGACTGATTCAAAGAGATATAAAACAATCTATCAATTTAACTTCTGGACCGTGAAACTTCAAGTTTCAAAAATGGGACTGCAAAGGAGCAAAATTTACCCCCTCCAAAATGTTTCTTTGGCATGCAGATGATTTTGAGCTGAAAAAAGTCAAAGCCCAAAAGACTCAGAAAGAACCTTTGACCTTCCTCCTAACTGCTTAAAGACTGTAGATAAAAGAGCAGTTACCATAGATAACTATGGTATGAACTGGGCATGTAGCAGGAACCTAGCAAAGTGCTTGTTAGAATTCCTCTCTGTCCCACTCTGCATGACCCAGCAGACATTTATTTATCAAACATTTGCTTTTCCATATCCATGTAAATTGCTTTCCTCCTCTTTGAAGTCCCAAACCACTACCCACAACATCCTATTTTGTCTCCAGCCAAAGATGATATGTAAGGTGAGGGTTTCTGCCATTTTGCTGAGTTACCCAGTTTTCCTGGGTCTCTACAATGTACACATTGTTATTAAATTTTTGCGTGATTTTCTCCTGTTAATCTGTTTAATGTCAATTTAATTCTTAGACTAGCCAGAAGCATCTACAAGGTTGAAGGAAAAATTTCTTCCTGGACAGAGTGAACCTGCAAAACCCTAAGCACCCCAACCTTGGACCCTAACAAAGGCAGAGCCCCAGATTCTCTCCAAGTTCTCTTTCTCTCTCCCCCTCTCCCACCCCATGGCTTTACAGTATGGCCCTGAAGCATGCTGTGGACTCTCCAAAACCTGTGAGTAATAATCTTGTTCTTTAAAGTTCTCTGATGGTTTCTGCTGAAGTGCATACTGCAGTCATAATAAGATTCACAAGGGCTGGACCAGGGACGTTGGCTCAGGTCAAGAAAATGCCTGTGGAGGCTGCCACAGTAATACAGGCCCTGGGCAAATCTCTCAGGCATTGTTAACCAACAGTATCTCTATCAGTAGGCTGAGACTAACACAACATACACATACAAGTATAATTTTTAGTAATGTTAAACATTTTTTGTTTATTTTGCTGGGTACCAGGTGATTTATTTCAGGCTGAAGCATCATGTCTTTCTTCAGTTCTAGAACAATTTTTTTTTTTTACTATTTCTATTTCATTTATGTGATTTTTAAAAAAAAATTATTTATGGGAGAAATTATTTGCAAACTACATAACTGGTAAGAAATTAACATTCAGAATAAAGAACCTCTACAACTGAACAACAACAAAAAACAAGCTACCGAGTCAAAAAAAGGACAAGAGATTTGAGCTGACATTTCACCAAAGAAGATATACAAATAGTCACTTAGCACATAAAAGAATTCTTAATGGTGTTGAATTACACACTTAAAAGTGGATAAAATTGTAAAATTTGTTATGTATGCATGTTGTGCCACAGTGAAGAACTGCTTTTTCTTTATATGTATATATTTATATTTTATATAAATTAACTTTTTCTTCAAATTTCCAATTTTTGTCCTTTTAAGCTTCATTTTGGTAAACTTCCTGGTGTCAACTTTCTAATCCACTTTATTTATTTTTAGTTGTTGTTATTCAGTGCATCTGATCATTGATTTAAAATCTAATTTCAGTGATCATTTTTAATTTCTAGAAATGCTAATTGTTTAAAATTCTAGATGTGGAATTCATTCCACATCTATTTGTTGAGCATTTACTTCCTAAGGCACTGGAGCATAGAAATGCACAAAATACTCACATCCCTGCCCTCCTGGAGCTTACACTCTAACTAACAGATAATAAACAGATAACATGGCTTAGTGTTATGAACTGCTATGAAGAAAAGGAAAGTATGTACAGAGAGAAAGAATTACAGAGAGTGCACAGGGAAGGCTCTCTGAAGAGATTTTGTTTGGACAGAACTCTTAATAAAGACATGAAATGTATGAATCTTTGGTGAAAGAGTGATCTAGGTAGAGGAAAGACCAAGTGATGAGATGTTTTGGGAATTCAAGCAACACCAAAGATGTGAGGTAATTGTATGGTAACGGTCAGTTCAGTTAATTCAGTTGCTCAGTCATGTCTGACTCTTTGCAACCCCATGGACTGCCGTAAGCCAGGCTTCCCTGTTCATCACCAACTCTCAGAGCCTACTCAAACTCATGTCCATTGCGTCAGTGATGCCATCCAACCATCTCATCCTCTGTAGTCCCCTTCTCCTCCCACCTTCAATCTTTCCCAGCATCAGGGTCTTTTCCAATGAGTCAGTTCTTCGCATCAGGTGGCCAAAGTATTGGAGTTTCAGCTTCAGCATCAGTCCTTCCAATGAATATTTAGGACTGATTTCCTCTAGGATGGGCTGGTTGGATCTCCTTACAGTCCAAGGGACTGTCAAGAGTCTTATCCAACACCACAGTTTAAAAGCATTAATTCTTCAACTCTCAGCTTTCTGAGAGTTGAACTCACATCCATACGTGACTACCATGGCAGAAAGCAAAGGAGAACTAAAGAGCTTCTTGATAAAAGTGAAAGAGAAGAGTGAAAAAGTTGTCTTAAAACTCAACATTCAGAAAGATAAGGGAAGTTCCTGCAAAACTACTGACTTAGATGCAGTTGGTAAAGTTGGATGAGGTGAGAAGCCATTATTCCAGAGACATCATCTGAAGGTAGAGCTGATAGGATTTGCTTTTGGGGGTTGGGAGAGAAAGGAGGGTCAGGATGCTCCAAGGTCTTTATCCTTAATCAATGAGTAAATGGCAGTACCATTTCCTGAGATGGTAAAGATAAGGTGAGCAAGTTGGAAAGCACATGGTAGATATATATGTGGAGATGTCCTGAAGACATGTGGATGTTTGGATCTGAATTTCAGAGGCGAGATCAGGAATAGAAAACAAATGTAGATACAGAAGAAAAGAGGTATAAAGGCTATGCCTTAAAGCACTCCTTTCTGGGTGTATTAACTGCATTTACTTTAAAATTGTCTTCTGTTTTCTCCATTATCATATTTCCTCAGATATTACTTCTATTTGATCATATTAGGTATTAGTACATTTGAAAAATATTTCTAAACTTAAAATTTCTTTCTAAAATTTTAATTTTTTCCTACCTTGGACTGCTACCACTCAGAGATTGAATAAAATGAATATTAATATAGTGAGAGACTTTACTGTAGCCTCTGAAAAGACTTTTTAACTAAAGCCCAGTAAAATCCCATTTACTTTATGTATCAGGATTTCCCTAACTTTTCAGTATGAATGGCCATCCAAGATTCACCGCAAAGTTGAAAAAACCTTTAACATGAAAGAAAAACACTAAAACAAGGAATAAAAAGGACTTGACCCAAGTGACTTTTTAGCTGTGACAAATGTACCGTACAAGTGTAAGCTGTTTAATAATAGGGGAACTGGTTGTGAGTTATGTATGCCTTTTACTACCTTCACATTTTTTTTCTGTAAATCTAAAACTATTGTAAAATTACAAAGCTTATTTAATAAAAGAACTTGGGGGAACACAGTTATTATGAAATGAAGAAGGAAAAAATATATTTTTAGGGAAAAAAAGAAGAATATAATGCAACCATAAGGCAAGAGCCATATGTCATAAAAATGAACATCTAGCTAATAAGGAAGAACTCTTCAGAATTAAAGCATGGAAGCAGAAATGAAAGAATGTACTAAAAGTCTTGAAAGATAAAGTTGAAGCAATGTTCCAGAAAGCAAAACAAAAGCGCAGAGATTTTTAAAATTAGGGACAAAAGACAGAGAGATGAGAGAATAGTTTAGGAATGGAAAGATTTAAAAACTTGAGTTCCAGAAAGGTAGTGCATGAGAGAAGGTAGAGAGGAAGCAAGCTAAGACATAATATAAGAAAATTCCCCAAAGGACATGAGTTTTCCAAACTGAAAAACTTCCTCAAGTGCCCAACCCGCTGAATACTAGAAGTCCCACAACTACTTATACTTTGTAAAGGTTAAGAAAAATGAGAATATAGAAAGCTCCTAAATCTCCTAAAAGAGGAGATAAAACAGTCACACAAAAAGGATCAAGTGTAAAATGGCATCAGGCTTCTCATTAATATTATTAGAAACTAGACAGTGGAGCAGGGCCTTCAGACTTCTGAAGGAAATGATTTCCAACAAAGGATTCTATCACTAACTGTCTATAATTAATAGAAGTAGAATGAAGATACACAGTGTGTATAAATTAGGATCACCTAGGTGATGCTGCAGTAACAACCATCCACCAAATCTTTGTGGCTTATTAAAACCAGTTTATTTCTTATATATGCTACATGGAACAACAGACTGGTTCCAAATCAGGAAAGGAGTACCTTAAGGCTGTATATAGTGGCCCTGCTTATTTGATTCATATGCAGAGTACATCATGAGAAATGCTGGGCTGGATGAAGCACAAGCAGGAATCAAGATTGCCGGGAGAAATATCAATAACCTCAGATATGCTGATGACACTACCCTTATGGCAGAAAGTGAAGAGGAACTAAAGAGCCTCCTGATGAAAGTGAAAGAGGAAAGTGAAAAAGTTGTCTTAAAGCTCAACATTCAGAAAACTAAGATCATGGCATCCGGTCCCATCACTTCATGGCAAATAGATGGGGAAACAACGGGAACAGTGAGAGACTTTATTTTGAGGGGCTCCAAAATCACTGCAGATGGTGATTACAGCCGTGAAATTAAAAGACACTTGCTCCTTGGAAGAAAAGCTATGACCAACATAGACAGCATATTAAAAAGCAGAGACATTACTTTATCAACAAACGTCCATCTAGTCAAAGCTATGGTTTTTTGAGTAGTCATGTATGGATGTGAGAGTTGGACTATAAAGAAAGCTGAGCACTGAAGAATTGGTGCTTTTGAACTGTGGTGTTGAAGAAGACTCTTGAGAGTCCCTTGGACTGTAAGGAGATCCAACCAGTCAACCCTAAAGGAAATCAGTCCTGAGTATTCATTGGAAGGACTGATGCTGAAGCTGAAACTCCAATACTTTGGCCACCTGATGCGAAGAAGTGACTCATTAGAAAAGACCCTGATGCTGGGAAAGATTGAAGGTGCAAGGAGAAGTGAACGACAGAGGATGAGATGGTTGGATGGCATCACCAACTCAATGGCCATGAGTTTGAGTAGGCTCCAGGAGTTGGTGATGGACAGGGAAGCCTGCAGTGCTGTAGTCCGTGGGGTCACAAAGAGTCGGACACAACTGAGTGACTGAACTGAACCGAACTGAACTGATGCTACCTCCCTTCATAAATTTGAGATTAGAGGAGATTCTGCAATGTCTCTCTTCTTCATGTTCCAGGCCAACACAAAAGCCACCATCCTGGACATCACCTGAAATTGTGTCACTGCCAGGATCACACTAGCAATTAGTGTTCTGGCATTAGGTGACATGCCCTTTTTATTCATATGGCAAGAAGGTGTGTTGCTAGCCCATGTTTGGAAAACAGAGCCAGAAATATTGGTGAGTAAGCACTAATGCCTGGCAAACAAGTTCTTAATAACTGATATACTTTGGTACTTTTTCTCAGGAAACTCCTGAGTGATATGCCACACCCAAATGAGTAAGCAGAACAAGAAAGCAGATGGCATGGGGCACCTCAGGGAGAAAATAAGGGAAGAAAATTCCAAGATGACAGCTGTGGGCAGGGCTAAGTGTGACTAGGCCAAATTGGATTAAAATGATGAAGGGCAGAAGGAATGGACCAAAGTAGGTCCAACATCAAGGAAAGAAAAAAAAACTGAAAAAAGAAAAATGTTGTAGAGATGAATCACTGTTTGGCTTGACAGTGAACAGTGTATAAAGTCATTTTGTAATAGAAACACTATGAATGAACTTCATTGAAAAATGGAAAGATTGCATTTGGTGAAATGTGTATGAGAGAGAATATAAGACACATTACCTGGAGGTAAGGTAAGCTCTTAACAAACAACAGCAAAATGAAAACATCATAGCAGAATAGCATGAATAAATAGCAGAACAGTATGCTGTTTAAAACCAGAAAGCAATTTTTAGAAATAACTTTGTCTTTTGGAAATGGGAATCTGGGGTGAGGAGGGGTGAACCAGGACTGATTTTTTTAAAAAATAAATCTTGTTCTTTTATCTGAATTCTCAAGATACAATGTACATGCTACTGCTGATGCTGCTAAGTCGCTTCAGTCGTGTCCAACTCTGTGCGACCCCAGAGATGGCAGCCCACTAGGCTCCTCTGTCCCTGGGATTCTCCAGGCAAGAATACTGGAGTGGGTTGCCATTTCCCTCTCCAATGCATGAAAGTGAAAAGTGAAGTGCAGTTGCTCAGTCGTGTCGGACTCTTAGCGACCCCATGGACTGCAACCCACCAGGCTCCTCTGTCCATGGGATTTTCCAGGCAAGAGTACTGGAGTGGGGTGCCATTGCCTTCTCCGATAATATACATAAGCATGTATATATAAGTATAGAAGATTATCTGGAGAGGGAATGGCAACCCACTCCAGTATTCTTACCTTGGAAATCCCATGGACAGAGGAGCCTGGTGGGCTATAGTCCATTGGGTCGGAAAGAGTCGAACACAACCAAACAACTGAGCACACACATACACACACGTATATATGAATATGTACTAAATTGGAAAAAGCAAAAAAGTTGTATCCTTAACTGTCCTTTACAATATTTTACCTAACATTTAGCATTATGTGTCAGTTGGTGTTTTTGGTAATTTCTGTGAATTGCACAGTGGAATATCTTATTTTGGGATGTAGAAAGATTGCTGTTTGTATCTAAAATCAAATAGATTTGTTGGCATAATGAAATTAACTCTGAAAATTCCTTAAATCTCATCATTCAAATAATTTGTGAGAAATTTGAAAAGTGAAGTTCAGGTCATCCCTGAATAGCTCTAGTCCTGTAACTCAATAAAGCCATTGAGGACTCTGATTTTTCTGAGACCCGTGTTCCACTATCCAGAGCAGAAATTCTTTGTAAGACCAGTATCAAGGTAATTTTAAGACCAGTATTCCTCACTGGTTATAAGACAGCAGCTGATGGTAATCAGTTCTGCATGATTCCACATTCACATCCAGGCAAAGAAAAACTGGCTTCCTGAGGTTTTTTTTCTTACGGGCAAGGAACCAACTTTTTCAGAGATCCTGAGAGCTCTGCTTGGCCCACACTGGCTTGGATCTGCCCACTCTTGAATCACTAAGTGTAAAGGAGCAAAGGGGTGATTCACTGGTACACAGTGGGAAGAACAGAATGGATATTGGAGTCAATCACAGTCCCTTTCACTGGTCTCCTCATTTTATCTTCTTTTTCATCAATCTATTCAATATAGTAGCTATCTGACTATGCCACTTATCACTTAAAATCCATAAACAGGATGGAAACTAGTCTTCAAAGATTACCTTCCTATTGAATTACACCTCCTGGTATTCACATCTTGAATCTGAGCTGGCTTTGCAATTTGACTTTGACCAATGATTCCATGTAACATCTGAAGGTGGGTCATAAAGAGCTTTACTTTTTCAGCCTAAACCTCTAGGAACAGTCTTTTTTGAGAATACTCCCTGTGGGAAACCACTCTACTGTGAGTTTTTTAAGACCAGTATTCCTCACTGGTTATAAGACAGCAGCTGATGGTCATCAGTTCTGCATGATTCCATGTTCATATCCAGGCAAAGAAAGACTGGTTTCCTGAGGTTTTTTTCTTAAGAGCAGGGAAACAACTTTGATTCCATGATGCTGAAGCCACATGTAGAGGTCATGGATGCTAAAGGTTCCGTGATGGTAAAGCCACATATAGAGGCATGATGGTTGACAGCCCCAGTTGAGCTCCCAGGCAACAGCACACCATTGAGCCACTTGGGGCAGCTGGCCCAGCTGAGCCTTCACATGACTGCAAGTCCCAGCTTCTAAACTTATGCAACCTCCTCTAAGGCCGCAAGTGATAACAGCCCAGCTGGGCACAATCAACCTACAAACTGTGAGATAATAATAAATTGGTGCTTTTTGCCATTAAGTTCTGAGGTGATTCATGACTTAACAACTGATCACTGAAACAAATGCCTTCCCAAACATATCAGTTTTGGTTGCATTTGGCTGTAAGTAAGAGGACTGACCAACAGTGACTTAAACGATGGCCTTAAATGATCCTACATATCATAAAGCCTGGGGGAGGCAGTTCCAGGATTTGCTCAGAGGCTCAGCAAAGTCAAGGACCCAGATGCTACTTTTCCATTCGGCCATCTTCAGCTTGGTGGCTTTGTGTTGTTAAGATTGTTATGGGTTCCAGATGACCAGTGTCACCCTGTCACATAGAGTCAGGACAAGAGGGGCAAGGTGAAAAGGACGTCTTCTCTTGACCTCTGAAGTTTTGCTTGAAAATCTGATTTTTCCCAGTGACCCTCCAGCATTCTTCCATTTTTTTCTTTATTGATTAGAACTGGTCACTTGCCAGATCCTCACTGGTCACTGGGAAAGGAGGCATAGAATTAGCCAACCAATTATAACAAATATTTTGAACCTTGGACCTGGGCCTACCTTCACTGAGATCAAGGGGTCTCTCCCCATTGCCTCAATAAAATGGGGTTCTCTTTTTAGGAAATAAGGTATAGAATTGGATGTGACATGGTACCTGCCACATTATTACATAAAGCCCAGTCCTCAACCATCCTTTGTTCTGTGCCCTATTCCCCACTAACCTTTTCCTTCTTCTTGTCCATATATCTTGGCAGGATGTAGCTAGAATGCTGTCTTCTCCCAGCAAGACATATATCCTTCAGATCTCAGCTCAAACACTACTTTCTCAGGGAGTTCCCCCCTCCCCGAGTTATATGGTCTCTACTTCTTTTTTATTTTTTCTTTTTAGAACTCTGCACTTCTTGATTCCTTGTAATAAAACCTAAGTATGTAGTTGTGTATGTTTGAATTAATGCCTGCCTTCTCCATTGACTAAAGAGCTGTGAAAATATTTTTGTCCCTGTTTTCCCAAGAATCTAGTGGATATTCAACACATAATTAAGAAATATGTGAAAGACTGTGTTTTACTCCCTCACCTGCACCCATACCTCCCTACACTGTTATTGTATAAACACTGAGTCATTTAAAAAATTATTCTGGATCCTAAATCCTGTAAAGCTTCAACAGGGTGATCTTAGATTGTCCCAACGGTAAGTTCCATTTTACTTAAACAAGAGTTTATTTTATGCTTGGTGAAATTATTGTTTCAGTTCAGGATACTATAAATAAACAATTCTTAATGTCATAGAATCCTATTTATCTTTCAAGTCTTAGATGACTATTACACATTTTTCTAAAAGTCCAGATTAACATAATTAGGAGAGTCCTCTTAAAGAAGGATAAATTAATTTTTTAGAAACTAATGTATTTTATCACATACTCAACCTAAGCATCCTGAGATGACCCTGTAACTTGAGTTTCTTAGGCAACAGAATCTTAGAGGAAGTCTTAAAGGGTAGATGATTTGGTAGTGGACAGTCTTCTGTGCCAATAGTCTACAGAGATACATGTGAAAAAACAGTATTTCCATACTGTATTTTAAAGGAGAAACCCTGTTTTAAGTTACTGTCTGTGCTTATGAATTTCCCTCCTATATATACCAACTCTTTAACCTTGGGTTGCTTAACTTCTCTGTGCCCTAGTTTCCCCAGTTGTGAAATGGGATGAGACTGTTGTGAGGACTAGGTGAGTTAGCATATGTAAAGTGCTTTGAACGGTGGGCTGGCCTGTGGTAACTGCTGTGCAACTGGGTTATTACTCCAGTGTCTAGCATAGTGGCAGGATCTCACTGCGGAGCCACCAAAAGCATACGTTTTCAAAGTTTGAACCCAAACTCTACCACTTAACCAGCTCTAGGACCCTTGGTAAATCATTTATTCTCTTTAAACCTCTGTATTCTCATCTGTGTAATAGGAAGAATATCTAGCTTATGAGATACAGGTTAAGTTAAATTAAATCAAGTTGTGGCTGCAAGTACCTGGTAGACAATACTGCTCTATTTGATGTCTCAGCCACCAAGAAGCCATCATACCTGCGTAACAGGCCAGAGTGCCTAGGACTGCAGGGCACAAAGGGAATTAAGAAACCATTAAGCTCAAGTTTGATCATTTTTCAGAGGGAAAAAAATCCAGGCCGGAAGGAGAGGAGATAAAGTGACTTGTTCAAAGTCATCCAGGTAGTTAGAGACAGAGACCTGTTGTAAAAGAAAAACAATTGTGCACCTCTCTGTTTTATGATGACATACTTTTGTTTTATTATATTTACATTGGGTTAATTTGTAATCACCTTCTTTTCTAGGAGTTGCAAATATCATTACTTCCTGTAGTCCAGCTGTTACCCATCAAGGTAAGAGAAGCAGGGATAAGTTAGTTGCATAAGCTGGGACCCCTTAACCCTTCACTGTCTTTTAGGAGACCTGTTACAGACAGGTCTTCTGAATAGGTGGAGTCGATGGATTAAAGCTAGTCTGGGGAACCCTGGGGCAGAGGCTGTCCTGGTTCGGAGGCCAGTGTAAGGGCCCAGGGTCAAGAGTTAAATTCTATCTCTGTTCCCTATAATGAGCAAAACAGAAACATTTTTTCAAATGACTGTATTAGTTTTTAATGAGAATCAGCCTTCTCTTGGGCTTCCCAGGTGGCCCCAGTGGTAAAGAATCGTTTGCTAAAGCAGGAGATGTAAGAGGTGCCAGTTTGATTCCTGGGTCAGGAAGATCCCCTAGAGAAAGGAATGGCAATCCACTCCAGTATTCTTGCCTGGAAAATCCCATGGACAGAGGACCCTGGTGGGCTACAGTCCATGGGATCACAAAGAGTCAGACATGACTGAGCACCCCTGTACACACACACACACACATGTAAGGTCTTATCTTAATGGGTGATCTTTAATACTACCACTATGTACCTCTCAAAGGTCATATCAGATAAATATCCGGAAGGCAGAAAGTGATCCTATTGGCCTAATTTCTTGAAGGTTCATTGAGCCAAATGGGAGAGCCCTGAGTGGCCCCTCAGTGACTCCTGAGTGAGCTTGCTGTGTCTGAACTGGAAGCAGCTCCAGCACCCATTGCAGGGCAGTGTGTGGAGCTGCCAGGAGTGAACACTGGGCCAGACATGCATCTGGGCCATCAGGGGAGACTCACCCCAGCAGCAGTTGTGGGATTTTCATCTCTCAGACAGACAGTTGCTCAGCGTATTTGTCCCTGTATCAGGCACCAAGGGTGACCCAGTGCCAACCTAGAATTAGCCCAGATCTATGCTGGCTTCTACTGATGAACTTTTGTCCACTTCCTCTGAAGAATAGAATTTTACCCACTTAAAAGTGGTTTGGGAGAGAATGGATACAAGTATATGTGTGGCTGAATCCCTTCACTGTTCACCTGAAACTACCACAACATTGTTAATAGGTATGTGCTGTGCTATGCTTGGTCACTCAGTCGTGTCTGACTCTTTGCGACCCCATAGGCTGTAGCTTGCCAGGCTCCTCTATGGGGATTCTCCAGGCCAGAATACTGGAGTGGGTTGTCATGCCCTCCTCCAGGGGATCTTCCCAACCCAGGGATCAAAGCCAGGTCTCCCGCATTGCAGGCAGATTCTTTACCGTCTGAGCCACCAAGGAAGCCAAAGAATAGTTGAGTGGGTAGCCTAGCCCTTTTCCAGGGGATCTTTGTGACTCAGGAATCAAACTGGGGACCTCTGCATTGCAGGCGACTTCTTGACCAGCTGAGCTACCAGAGAAGCCCCATTAATAGGCTATATCCCAATACAAAATAAAAAGTTTAAAGCTTGGGGAAAAAAGGAAAAAATAAAAGAAAGTGTTTATTCTTTCACAGGAAACAAAATTTAACCAAAAACCTATTTCCAGAACAAAACAAAATAGAACATCAGTTCAGTCGCTCGGTCGTGTTCAACTCTGCGACCCAATGAATCTCAGCACGCCAGGCCTCCCTATACATCACCAACTCCTGGAGTTTACTCAAACTCATGTCCATTGAGTCAGTGATGCCATCCAGCCATCTCATCCTCTGTTGTCCCCTTCTCCTCCTTCCCCCAATCCCTCCCAGCATCAGGGTCTTTTCCAATGAGTCAACTCTTCACATGAGGTGGCCAAAGTATTGGAGATTCAGCTTTAGCATAATTCCTCCCAATGAACACCCAGGACTGATCTCCCTTATAATGGAGTGGTTGGATCTCCTTGCAGTCCAAGGCACTCTCAAGAGTCTTCTCCAACACCACAGTTCAAAAGCATCAATTCTTCAGTGCTAGGGTTTCTTCACAGTCCAACTCTCACATCCATACATGACCACAGGAAAAAAGATAGCCTTGACTAGACGGACCTTTGTTGGCAAAGTGATGTCTCTGTTTTTCAATATGCTATCTAGGTTGATCATAACTTTCCTTCCAAGGAGTAAGCGGCTTTTAATTTCATGGCTGCAGTCACCATCTGCAGTGATTTTGGAGCCCCCCCGAAAATAAAATCTGACACTGTTTCCACTGTTTCCCCACTCTATTTGCCATGAAGTGATGGGACCAGATGCCATGATCTTAGTTTTCTGGATGTTGAGCTTTAGGCCAACTTTTTCACTCTCCTCTTTCACTTTCATCAAGAGGCTTTTGAGTTCCTCTTCACTTTCTGCCATAAGGGTGGTTTCATCTGCATATCTGAGGTTATTGATATTTCTCCCGGCAATCTTGATTCCTGCTTGTGCTTCTTCCAGCCCAGCGTTTCCATGATGTACTCTGCATATAAGTTAAATAAAGCAGGGTGACAATATACAGCCTTGACGTACTCCTTTCCCTATTTGGAACCAGTCTGTTGTTCCATGTCCAGTTCTAACTGTTGCTTCCTGACCTGCATATAGGTTTCTCAAGAGGCAGGTCAGGTGGTCTAGTATTCCCATCCCTTTCAGAATTTTCCACAGTTTATTGTGATCCACACAGTCAAAGGCTTTGGCATAGTCAATAAGGCAGAAATAAATGTTTTTCTGGAACTCTCTTGCTTTTTCAATGATCCAGAGGACGTTGGCAATTTGATCTCTGGTTCCTCTGCCTTTTCTAAAACCAGCTTGAACATCTGGAAGTTCGTGGTTCACGTATTGCTGAAGCCTGGCTTGGAGAATTTTGAGCACTAC
>NW_011494629.1:1534190-1540318 GCF_000754665.1 Bison bison bison
AGCAATGCTTTCTAAGGCCCACTTGACTTCACATTCCAAGATGTCTGGCTCTAGGTAAGTGATCACACCATCGTGATTATCTGGATCATGAAGATCTTTTTTGTACAGTTCTTCTGTGTATTCTTGCCATCTCTTCTTAATATCTTCTGCTTCTGTTAGGTCCATACCATTTCTGTCCTTTATCGAGCCCATCTTTGCATGAAATGTTCCCTTGGTATCTCTAATTTTCTTGAAGAGATCTCTAGTCTTTCCCATTCTGTTGTTTTCCTCTATTTCTTTGCATTGATCACTGAGGAAGGCTTTTTTATCTCTCCTTGCTATTCTTTGGAACTCTGCATTCAGATGCTTATATCTTTCCTTTTCTCCTTTGCTTTTCACTTCTCTTCTTTTCACAGCTATTTGTAAGGCTTCCCCAGACAGCCATTTTGCTTTTTTCCATTTGTTTTCCATGGGGATGGTCTTGATCCCTGTCTTCTGTATAATGTCACGAACCTCCATCTAGCAAATCTAATTTACTAGGGAAGAAAAAAAGAGTGAAGAGTTCATGTGAGGTCTGAGGAGTCAAATTTAACAAAGAAGCTGCTTGTAGGAAACTTGAAAATGAATATGAACCACTAAAATGAATATGCTCAAGAGAAAAAACCCTGTTGATAGTATTTGTTGCACTCTGGTGTTGTGTCTTTGTGTTGGGTGGTGGGAAGTGTGTTGTTTAGAGAGAAGTCCCAGGAACACTGCACTTCTCAGCTCTGCTGCTCATAAAAACAGAACCCTGAGCTTAAAACCACCAGGGGCCTTGGGCTTGGACAAAAGGAAGTTCTATTTTAGATGCAAACTATGGTGACTACAGCCATGAAATGAAAAGACGCTTACTCCTTGGAAGGAAAGTTATGACCAACCTAGATAGCATATTGAAAAGCAGAGACATTACTTTGCCAACAAAGGTCCGTCTAGTCAAGGCTATGGTTTTTCCACTGGTCGTGTATGGATGAGAGTTGGACTGTGAAGAAAGCTGAGCATTGAAGAATTGATGCTTTTGAACTGTGTTGTTGGAGAAGACTCTTGAGAGTCCCTTGGACTGCAAGGAGATCCAACCAGTCCATTCTAAGGGAGATCAGCTCTGGGTGTTCATTGGAAGAAATGATGCTAAAGCTGAAACTCCAGTACTTTGGCCACCTCATGCGAAGAGTTGACTCATTGGAAAAGACTCTGATGCTGGGAGGAATTGGGGGCAGGAGGAGAAGGGGACGACAGAGGATGAGATGGCTGGATGCCATCACCAACTCGATGGATGTGAGTTTGCGTGAACTCCGGGAGTTGGTGATGGACAGGGAGGCCTGGTATGTTGTGATTCATGGGATCGCAAAGAGTCGGACGCGACTGAGCAACTGAACTGAACTGAACTTATTATATCTAGGATGGATAAACAACAAGATCCTACTTTTAGCACAGGGAATGGGTTGACCAGAAAAGTTCGTCTGAGTTTTCTATGTTACAGGAAAATCCGAACAAACTTTTTGGCCAACCCAGTATAGTTACTGTCCTATGATAAACTATAATGGAAAAGAATATGAAAAATAATATTTATATGTATAACTGAGTCACTTTGCTGTACAGCAGAAATTAAAGTTTGGGGGGGAAAGGAAGTTTACCCAACACTGTAAATCAACAAAATTTGTAAAAATGTTTTTAAAAAGAAGAGGCTATTTTGCAAGTGAGGCTTCTGACCTTTTAAGATCTATGCTTAGTGTTGGGGAGATAAAGAGGGTGCAGCGTGGTTAGGAGGATGAGTTAAGCCCCACATACACCCTTCCTAGCTGTGTGCCTCATTTCCTTATCTGTCAAGCTGGGATGATGGTGGAAATCATTTCCATGGGTGACTGTGGAATAATAACTGGACAGAACAAGACAGAACATGCTAAGTGCTCAGAACTGTGCCTGGCACATAACCTAAATTCACTTAGACCCTGTTTTTGAGTACCTGTCATGTTTTAGACTTAGTGCTGGGAGCTTACCTCCAAACTCCTCATAGCAACCTCAACATAGTAACAGTAGAGAAGACCTTATTGTATAGAGTTTCAGACAAGAGAAAAATTGTGAGCTTGTGTTTATCAGGGAAAATATTCCTGGAGTAGGAAGACTTAAGCTGGGCCACTTAAGGAGAAAGAGAATGAACTGAGGGGTTGAGTAGGCAGTTGGTGATGAGGTTTTCAGGAAATGGGAACATCATGGGCAGCGGCACAGGGGCAGGGATAGGGCACTTCCCACCCAGCACAGTTAGAGACATTCCTTGATGACAGGAAAGAAGAGAAGTCAGAGCTACTCAGATCCCACCAGGTAGTCACAGGATGCACAAGCATCCTCTCTTCCAGTTCTACTGGTTGAGATGGATGACTTGCATTTGTCATTCAGGAAGCATCTTTTCACATGCATTTAGTTTCAGTGACTCACAATCATGTACAACCAATCCTTATCAGTTTTATACATTAGAGTCACATATATACATTACCTGTATATTTATGTCTGCACACTCCTGCATATATACATGCATTTGTGTGTATGTGTGTGTGTATACATGTATATATCTATACACTACTTTGCATTATTTTGAATACCCTCAGGGTAGTGAGATAAGCAGTATAGTTTCTTTTTTTCTCTCCCTTCCTCACTTCTCCTTTCTTCTGTTTTTCATCTATTACATTCTTTTATTAGATGAAGACTTGGAACCAAGTAATCATATCAGTCCTCTCTATTAGACAGTCAAGGATCCCTAGGCTGTGAATCCAGCTTGGGTTCCATGTGTGATGCATTCATGGAATAAAAAAAGATTTAAGTTTGATTCTTTGGGAGGGCTGCAGGCACATGTCTGAGAACTGGAATGGGGGCAGGAAGTGACAGTCCACAGAATGGGGGAATGACTGTAGTCCAAGCCCAGTTGAATGGATCTGGTCTCCTGTCTTAGCTTTCACACTCTCAGCACATTAAAACGAATCCCTCTGCTTTCTTAGTTTTCTTATCTGTACCATGGGAATAGTAATTTCCTCTTAGATTGTCATGAAGATAAGATGATTTCATAAATATGAAGCATCTGGCATAGTAATAGACAGTAATAACTGACATTTGCTATCATCATTGGGGAAGTTCCAGTTTCAGTGGGGACAAAGGGCAGGGACCCTTTACCAGGAAGTTGAAGTCTGCATTCAGAGGCAATGTAGAGGGCGACGAGATGACTCGCCAGGATTCCCAGCTGAGATGGACCAAACACATATACCTATAGCTTCATCTGGGTCATCTAGGGTGAAAAAAGCATTCATATGTACCCTGAACAAAAATAAAATCAGGGCATAAGGCAAAAAGACTCTCCAAGCCATACTTATGATTTCACCTCCTTTCTTCCTCCCACGTCAACCACCAAAGTGAAAGGAAGGAGTTAGAGAATTGACGCAATTCATCTTGGCACAGTGAACAAGGGTGACCTATTGGTGACTGACCTCCCTTCTGTTCAGTTCAGTTCAGTCACTCAGTCGTGTCCTACTCTGTGACTCCGTGGACTGCAGCACGCCAGGCTTCCCTGTCCATCACCAGCTCCTGAAGCTTGCTCAAACTCATGTCCATCAAAGTCAGTGATGCCCTCCAACCATCTCATCCTCTGTCGTCCCCTTCTCCTCCTGCCTTCAATCTTTCCCAGCATAGGGTCTTTTCCAATGAGTCAGTTCTTTGCATCAGGTGGCCAAAGTATTGGAGTTTCAGCTTCAACATCAGTCCTTCCAATGAATACTCAGGGCTGATTTCCTTTAGGATGGACTGGTTGGATCTCCTTGCAGTCCAAGGGACTCTCAAGAGTCTTCTACAACACCTTTTCCAACAACACTCCCTTCTGTACTTGTTACTTATTCAGTTGATGTCCTCAGGTGAGTCATTCGGCCTTTCCTGACCTCAGTTTCCTGATATGTATGCAAAAGGGTTTGACAAGGTGCTTACTATGATTGCTGGGATCATTGGAAATAATAAATAAACACATTTATGATAAGAATAGAGGAGAGTTTTATTCTACTCAAACTGGGGACAATAGCTCAGAAGACATCTTCTCAAATTGCTCTGAGCAAATCCTCCAGGGAAACATGGTTTTCAGGACAGTTTTATATTTTGTCAGAACAAAACATCAGGCATGATGGGGGTATATTTCTTCAAGGTTTCAAAAAAGGCTGGCACATGCACAGTGAGTCAGTATGACCTCAGCGTCTGGGAAGGGAGAGCCCATTATGAGCTGCCATTGGTCCAAGTGCTAGGGACTCAGAGAGGAGCTCACAAAGGTGGTGAAATCAGGGCAGTGCCAAGTGGAGGCCAACGGGGGTGCTAAACTCCTTAGAGTCCCTATTCTCCTCACTTCTCATCATTACTTGATTTGAAAGTCAGCTTGTTCTCCACCTTGTACAAAGTGCCCTCCAAATGCACAGTCCAGGACCTCCTCGGTGGAACCACGAAACCCTTCCTTCACCCAAATTCTGGACCAAGTTAGGTTTAGTTAGATTCTTAAGATGAAATCCTACTTTTCTTTTTGTCTGCAACCTCAAGCTCTCAAACTGAGTTTGTTTGTTTTTTAATGTCACAGACTGGAGATCATTAATAACCACTCTTTCTTTATTTTAAACATGGAAGAGTTTAGGTGTGTGGTAATGCTAGTCCTGAGCCCAGAGTGCATCTTGTTTTGGTGGAAAATGGTGACAGAGCCAAGGAAAGTAGGCATGTTCTGTATCTTCTTGAAAATCTTGATTAAAATTAAGTGCCAGGTTTCTGGAGTCAAGCATTCAGGATCCACAAGAAGTAGGACAAGTTTGACAACATGTTGATCTCCTTTGCTGGATTTCTCTTAGCTGGATTTCTCAATGATAGGCTTGCACAATAGCATATCAGAGGTTTACCAGGCTACCCACTTTAATGCTGTGTTCCTTTTTATTTCTGTGATTAAATGTGGATTTAAGTCCTAAAACTGTATTTTGATGAAGAGTAAGTAGGTTTCCCAATGAGTTATAAAATCCCAAGGGAATGAGCAGGCGGTTAGAAATTTATTAACATATCTAAAACACGTCTTCACTCTCTATAAGGAAAATCAGCAATGTAATCACCATACAGATAACAGCAGAACACTGTTGTTCATGTCTTTGCTACTTGTGGTTGTTTTTGTTTGTTTTTTCAAGGAATATGCTATTTTTTAGAGTAGTTTTAGGTTCACAGCAAAACTGAGCAGAAAGTACAGAAATTTCACATTTACTCTCTGTTCATACAAGGCACAGTCTACTCCACTGTAAAAATCAATTATTAACACCCACCACCAGATAGGTATGTTTGTTGCAATTGATGAACCTACATGGATACATCATTATCACACAAAGCCAACAGGCTATATTAGAGTTCATTTTTGATGTAGATTCTATGGGTTTTGATGAATTTATAATAACATGTATACAGCATTATAGTATCATATAGAATAGCTTTACTGCTCTAAAAGTCTCTTGTGCTCAAAACTGTTCATCCATTGCTCTTTTCTAAACTTGGGCAGTTCCAGTTCATTTGCTCAGTCATGTCTGACTCTTTGTGACCCCATGAACTGCAGCACACCAGGCTTCCCTGTCCATCACCAACTCCCAGAGTCCACCCAAACCCATGTCCATTGAGTCGGTGATGCCATCCAACCATCTCATCCTTTGTTGTCCCCTTCTCCCCCTGCCCTCAATCTTTCCCAGCATCAGGGTCTTTTCAAATGAGTCAGCTCTTTGCATCAAGTGGCCAAAGTATTGGAGTTTCAGCTCCATAGTTTTGCATTTCCAGAATGTCATAAAGTTGGAATCGTAGGGTTTGTGGCCTTTTCAGATTGCCTCCTTTCATTCAGTGTTATGCATTTAGGGTTCCTCAACATCTTTTCATAGCTTCATAGGTCATTTACCTTTAGTGCTGAATAATATTCCATTATCTGGATGTATCACAGTTTATTAATCTGTTCTCCTTCTTGAGGATGTCTTGATTGCTTCCAAGTTTTGGCAATTATGAATGATGGCCTTAGAAAGCATCACTATGAACAAAGCTAGTGGAGGCGATGAAATTCCAGTTGAGCTATTTCAAATCCTGAAAGA
>NW_011494629.1:1540776-1543143 GCF_000754665.1 Bison bison bison
TGAAAGAGATGGGAATCCCAGACCACGTGCCCTGCCTCTTGAGAAACCTATATGCAGGTCAGGAAGCAACAGTTAGAACTGGACATGGAACAACAAACTGGTTCCAAATAGGGAAAGAAGTACATCAAAGCTGTATATTGTCACCCTGTTTATTTAACTTATATGCAGAGTACATCATGGAAATGCTGGGCTGGATGAAGCTCAAGCTGGAATCAAGATTGCTGGGAGAAATGTCAATAACCTCAGATATGCAGATGACACCACCCTTATGGCAGAAAGAAAAGAAGAACTAAAGAGCCTCTTGATGAAAGTGAAAGAGGAGAGTGAAAAAGTTGGCTTCAAGCTCAACATTCAGAAAACTAAGATCTTGGCATCTGGTCCCATCACTTTATGGCAAATAAATGGGGAAACAGTGGAAACAGTGTCAGACTTTATTTTTTTGGGCTCCAAATTCACTGCAGAGGGTGACTTCAGCCATGAAATTAAAAGATGCTTACTCCTTGGAAGAAAAGCTACGACCAACCTAGACAGGATATTAAAAAGCAGAGACATTACTTTGCCAACAAAGGTCCTTGTTGTCAAGGCTATAGTTTTCCCAGTAGCCATATATGAATGTGAGAGTTGGACTACAAAGAAAGCTGAGCACCGAAGAATTGATGCTTTTGAACTGTGGTGTTGGAGAAGACTCTTGAGAGTCCCTTGGACTGCAAGGAGATCCAACCAGTCCATCCTAAAGGAAATCAGTCCTGAGTGTTCATTGGAAGGACTGATGTTGAAGTTGAAACTCCAATACTTTGGCCACTTGATGTGAAGAAGTGACTCATTGGAAAAGACCCTGATGCTGGGAAAGATTGAAGGTGCGAGGAGAAGTGGACGACAGAGGATGAGATGGTTGGATGGCATTACTGACTCGATGGACATGAGTTTGAGTAAACTCTGGGAGTTGGTGATGGACAGGGAGACCTGGCATGCTGCAGTCCATTGGGTCGCAGAGAATCGGACACAACTGAGAGGCTGAACTGAACTGAGATGATATGTGGTAGGAAAAAGCTAAGGTCTGTCTGAAGGGGAATGATTGTGAATGATGCTGTAGCAGAGGCTGTTTGTACCTCCCCCCCACTCCACAACACCCCGCACTTACCATTTCTCCGCCAGCGCCTGTGGGACTTCATCTGGTTTGCTTTGCCTGTTTTCAGGGCAGGCCAGAAGTGCCACGGAAGGAGCTGATTTGGCAACATGCCCTTCACCAACTTCCTTCTCTCTCTTGCCCACTTCCCCACTGCGATCAGGGGTTTATAGGGGTCATCTCCTAAATCAGCCACTTGAACCCTCATTCTGAGATGCACTCACATCCCAGGGTCTTCCTTGCAGGGATCTTCAATAAGACAGATGCATACTAGAATCTCACTTGGTTGCTAAAATATCCCCCCTCCACACACACTCAACATGGATATAACTTTAAAATTAAGTACTAGATGATAAAAGTAGGACATAAAACAAACTTTTAAAGCACATGCCATTTGTATAAACAAAAAAAATCTTACAAATAAAACTAAAAAACAGGATATACTTTTTGAGACTACATATATAACCAAATGCAAAGAGTCGGACATGACTGAGCAACTTCACTTTCACTTTTCACTTTCATGCGTTGGAGAAGGAAATGGCAACCCACTCCAGTGTTCTTGCCTGGAGAATTCCAGGGATGGGGGAGCCTGGTGGGCTGCCGTCTATGGGGTCGCACAGAGTCGGACACAACTGAAGCGACTTAGCAGCAGCAGTAGCAGCATATAACCAAAGACTTATACTAAACACGTTATAGAAAGAAACAGGAGTTAAGCTATCAGGAATGAAATGTAAACACCATGCTGTGAACTGAAATTTACATTTATATATATATTTATTTCTATAAATATATGTTTTATATAGGGCTTCCTGGTGGTACAGTGGTAAAGAATCCACATGCCAATGAGGAGACACAAGAGACACAGGTTCGATCCCTGGGTCGGGAAGATCTCCTGGAGAAGAAAATGGCAATCCACTCCAATATTCTTGCCTGGAAAATTCCAGGGACAGAGGAGCCTAGTGGGCTACAGTCCATGGGATCACAAAGAGTTGGACACAACTGAGCTACACACACACACATTTTATATAATACATATATTTATTTTTTGTATTAATATGCATTTATATACCATATTAATATAAAATATATATATATATTATATAAAACGTGTGTGTGTGTAGCTAAGTTGTGCATTTATATACCATATTGGAGAAGGAAATGGCAACCCACTCCAGTACTTCTTGCCTTGAAAATCCCATGGACGGAGGAGCCTGGTGCGCTGCCGTCTATGGGGTCACACA
>NW_011494629.1:1543530-1547825 GCF_000754665.1 Bison bison bison
GGGAAAGGCTACCCACTCTAGTATTCTGGCCTGGAGAATTCCATGGACTGTATAGTCCATGGGGTTGCAGAGTCAGACACGACTGAGTGACTTTCACTTTCATAAATTTATTCATATAAAACATATTTTATATAAGTTATGGATTTGTATATTATATACATTTGCATTTATGTATATTATGTATTTCCACATAAATAAACTTTTAATTTTTCAAGGGCTAAAGAAAAGATAAAAAGGGAAACATATATCCTTTTTCTTATTTCATGGTCTTTTTGATGATCAGCCTACTCTGCTGCTCTGACCCTTAATGCCCATGTCTCAGACACATATTCCAAACATGCAGCTTGGCACACAGCATAATTGCTTTAGTTCTGACTTAGGAGCCTGAGGGCTTCCCTGGTGGCTTGGATGGTAAAGAATCTGCCTGCAATGCAGGAGGCCCAGCTTTGGTCCCTGGGTCAGGAAGATCCCCTGGAGAAGGGAATGGCTACCCACTCCAGTATTCTTGCCTGGAGAATTCCATGGACAGAAGAGCCTGGCGGGCTACAATTCATGGGGTCACAAAAGAGTCAGACACAACTGAGCGACTTGCACTTTCACTTTGGGAGCCTGTGGGTGTGTTGTTTCACCATCCCTCCTCCTTGGCTCCTTGAATCTGCTTTACATGGCAGCTCACACTAACACTTTAGGGCTCCAGGGATCTAGTCCTCCAGCTCATCCTGCCATGTTATGCATGGTAAAATTGGGGTTCTGGTCTCCCCCATGTTGCCAACTCTGGGCAAACGCAGTGTGGCGGGAGACTGAAAGGTTGTTGTTGAATCACGCGAATACACCGGGATTCTTGGCCCCCGGGGGAGAAGAATTCAATCCAGGGCCAGAGACGAGGCTTGATCACTCAGAGCTTTTGTGTAATAAAGTTTTATTTTTATTAAAGTATAAAGGAGATAGAGTAAGCTTCTGACATAGGCATCAGAAGGGGGTAGAAAGAGTACCCGCCTGCTAGTCTTCAGCTGGATGTTATATAGTCACTAGTAGTCTGTTAATAAAAGAAAGGAATGTCTTAAAATTCAGAATGGCACCAGGCCCCTCACCCATAAGATGCATTTTGGGATAATCTTGGCACCAAATGGTTTATCCTGGGCCATAAAATGATTAACTTGAATCTTGAAGAAGAGCAGACTACTATACAAATAGTTTCATTTACATAGATTAGGGGAACAATATCCATACTGGTTTGTCAAGTAGGTTCTGGGCCAAGAGGCGGAACCGACTTGGAGACAGAGTTTGGGGTAAAGGCATAGTACATTAGCATAGCTTAAGATGAACATTTCCATAAGAAAAAGGCATTGGTTATCTCTCTGCGAAACCAGGTGTCATTATGGCAACACAGTATTTTAAGAGAAACCTCCCTTTAAATTTGTATAGAGAAGGAAAAAATATTGCTAGTTTGTTTCCTCCTGCCGCTTAAGAGAGATAAAAATGTCTGACACTTGCAGGCTATTTGCTTCATTTGGAGACCCCTGGCCTTCCTGCCTGTTACCCTCTCAAGACTATGGATGCAGTTTCCCGAGTTGCCTGTGTAAGTTAAGTCCTGATTCCATCTCTTTCTAGTTGAACAGATGTGGTGAGCTAATTAACCCTGTGTCCCTTAGAAGAACTGGGGAGTCTGTATGTTCTACTACCCAGGGTAGCTGTGGGGATAGAACAAAACTAGCCTTGTAAAGTGTTTCCTGGTGCATGATACATGGTCAATAATACTCACCTCTTAGCCCAGGGCTTCTGAGATGTTCGCAGTGCTCTAGCCAATGCTTGGCCTGGACCCTGATCTGTTCTCGTCCTAACAAAGGTTTGCCTCAGTTTCTGTTACATGCACTCTGTAAGGAAAGGCTGAAAATGCTAACAGTGCCATAAACCGGTTAGGCCAGTGGGTACAGAACATTCTTTCGTCCATTTTGGCTTCAGTTTGAAAAATCACAGTGGAAGTCCCAGGTTTTGTTTTGTTTTTTTTTCAGGTTCCTAATGTTTAAAATGGAGAATTAAGGATCTACCTTCTTCACAGAGTGACTGTGAGGTCCAAGCAAAATCATCCACATGCAAGCACACAGAAGACTACACTCCAGAGTGCGTACTTCTGAGCTCTGGAGGCTTGAGCAGTCCCATCACCCACACACCTATTTTCAGCAACTCAGCTACTCCCCTGCCCCTTTTTTTATTATGGTAAAATACACATTATATAATTTTTGCCATCTCAGCCATTTTTGAAGTGTACCGTAGTCCAAAACTCTTTTCATCTTGCAAAATCAAAACTCTGTACCTACTAAACAATAAGTCCTCATTCCTCCTTTCTCTCAGGC
The DNA here is from genome assembly GCF_000754665.1 of Bison bison bison. Taxonomy (NCBI): domain Eukaryota; kingdom Metazoa; phylum Chordata; class Mammalia; order Artiodactyla; family Bovidae; genus Bison; species Bison bison. Next base: position 1,545,885 of record NW_011494629.1, read on the forward strand.
CCCCAGGAACCCCATTCTACTTTCTGTTTTTGTGAATTTGACTGCTCTAGATACTTCATGAGTGGAATCACACAGAATTTGTCTTTCTGTGGCTGGCTTATTTCACTTAGAATAATGTCCTCTAGGTTCATCTATGTTGGAGCCTGTGTCAATACTTCCTTTTTAAGGCTGAAGAATTCCATTGTATGCATACACCATGTTTTGTTTATCCATTCATCTTTCAGTGATCACAGTCGTGTTTCTTTCATGTTCTGTTTTCTTTGTGATTACCATGGTGATTACATTTAAAACCCTCACATTAAATCACTCTAATTTGAATTTGCCTGTGTGCCTGCCAAGTCGCTTCAGTTGTGTCCAACTCTTTGTGACTCTGTGGACCTTAGCCCACCAGGCTCCTCTGTCTATAGTATTCTCCAAGAAGACTGGAGTAGGTTGCCATGCCCTCCTCCAGGGGATCTTCTCCACTCAGGGATCAAATGGTTCTTTACCATTAGCACCACCCAGGAAGGCTTAATTTGAATTTATGGCAGCTTTAATTCAATAGCATAAAATAACTCTGCTCCTTTACAGCTCTGTCCCCACTATTTTCAGTTACTGATGTGAAAAAAATGTGTTAAAATACTTGTGATGTAAGATTTACCATCTTGACTACTTTTAAGTGTACAGTGAAGTGGTATTAAATCACCTTCACACTGATGTGTAACCACCACATCATCCATTCCCACAAATCTTACAAATCTGAAACTCTGTGCCTTCTAAATAACAGCTCCCTCTTTTCCCTTCCCTCTAGCCCCTGCCAACCGCTATTCTACTTTCTCCATGATTTTGACAACTTTTAAGTACTTCATATGGGCTTCCCTGGTAGCTCAGCAGTAAAGAATCCACCTGCCAATGCAGGAGACCCACACTGGGATTTTCATAAATCCCAGTTGTCTGCTATTACTTTTGTTGCCTGTGCCTTTGGATCCCTAGGTCAGGAAGATCCCCTGGAGAAGGCAATGGCAACCCACTCCGGTATTCTTGCGTGGGAAATCCCATGGACAGAGGAGCCTGGTGGGCTGCAGTCCATGGGGTTGCATAAGAGTTGGACCTGACTTTAGTGACTAAATAACAACAAGTACCTTATATAGGTGGGATCCTATGTTTATTTTTTTGTGACTGGCTTATTTTACTTAGCATAATATCCTTAACGCTCATCCATGTTGTAGCATATTGCAGAAGTTCCTTCCTTTTTAAGGCTGAAAAATATTTCCTGCATGTATATACCACATTTTGCTTATCCATTCATTGGTAATGGACATTTGAATTTCTTCCATATTTTAGCTATCGTGAATGGTGCTGCTGTGTACATGGATGTAAAAATATTCCTTTGAGACTCTGCTTTCATTTCTTTTGGGTATATACCCAAATGTGATACTACCAGATCATATGCTAATTCTATTTTTCATTTTTTGAAGTACCCCCATAGTGTTTTCCTCAGTAACTTTCCCATTTTGCCCTCCCAGCAACACTGCCGTTCAGTTCAGTTGCTCAGTCGTGTCCAACTCTTTGCAACCCCATAAATCGCAGCACACCAGGCCTCCATGTCCATCACCAACTCCCAGAATTCACCCAGACTCACGTCCATCGAGTCAGTGATGCCATCCAGCCATCTCATCCTCTGTCGTCCCCTTCTCCTCCTGCCCCCAATCCCTCCCAACATCAGAGTCTTTTCCAATGAGTCAACTCTTCGCATGAGGTGGCCAAAGTACTGGAGTTTCAGCTTTAGCATCACTCCTTCCAAAGAAATCCCACGGCTGATCTCCTTCAGAATGGACTGGTTGGATCTCCTTGCAGTCCAAGGGACTCTCAAGGGTCTTCTCCAATACCACAGTTCAAAGCATCAATTCTTTGGCGCTCAGCTTTCTTCACAGTCCAACTCTCACATCCATACATGACCAC
>NW_011494629.1:1547925-1557075 GCF_000754665.1 Bison bison bison
AAGCCAACTTTTTCACTCTCCTCTTTCACCTTCATCAAGAGGCTTTTTAGTTCCTCTTCACTTTCTGCCATAAGGGTGGTGTCATCTGCATATCTGAGGTGATTGATATTTCTCCCAGCAATCTTGATTCCAGCTTGTGCTTCTTCCAGCCCAGCATTTCTCATGATGTACTCTGCACATAAGTTAAATAAACAGGGTGACAATATACAGCCTTGATGTACTCCTTTTCGTATTTGGAACCAGTCTGTTGTTCCATGTCCGGTTCTAACTGTTGCTTCCTGACCTGCATACAGGTTTCTCAAGAGGCAGGTCAGGTGGTCTGGTATTTGCATCTCTTTCAGAATTTTCCACAGTTTATTGTGATCCACACAGTCAAAGGCTTTGGCATAGTCAATAAGGCAGAAATAAATGTTTTTCTGGAACTCTCTTGCTTTTTCGATGATCCAACGGATATTGGCAATTTGATCTCTGGTTCCTCTGACTTTTCTAAAACCAGCTTGAACATCTGGAAGTTCATGGTTCACGTATTGCTGAAGCCTGGCTTGGAGAATTTTGAGCATTACTTTACTAGCGTGTGAGATGAGTGCAATTGTATGGTAGTTTGAGCATTCTTTGGCATTGCCTTTCTTTGGGATTGGAATAAAAACTGACCTTTTCCAGTCCTGTGGCCACTGCTGAGTTTTCCAAATTTGCTGGCATATTGAGTGCAGCACTTTCACAGCATCATCTTCCAGGATTTGAAATAGCTCAACTGGAATGCCATAACCTCCACTAGCTTTGTTCGTAGCAATGCTTTCTAAGGCTCACTTGACTTCACATTCCAAGATGTCTGGCTCCAGGTGAGTGATCACATCATCGTGATTATCTGGGTCGTGAAGATCTTTTTTGTACAGTTCTTCTGTGTATTATTGCCACCTTTTCTTAATATCTTCTGCTTCTGTTAGGTCCATACCATTTCTGTCCTTTTTTGAGCCCATCTTTGCATGAAATGTTCCCTTGGTAGCTCTAATTTTCTTGAAGAGATCTCTGCTCTTTCCCATTCTGTTGTTTTCCTCTATTTCTTTGCATTGATCGCTGAGGAAGGCTTTCTTATCTCTCCTTGCTATTCTTTGGAATTCTGCATTCAGATGCTTATATCTTTCCTTTTCTCCTTTGCTTTTCATTTCTCTTCTTTTCACAGCTATTTGTAAGGTCTCCCCAGACAGCCATTTTCCTTTTTTGCATTTCTTTTCCATGGGGATGGTCTTGATCCCTGTCTCCTGTACAGTGTCACGAACCTCAGTCCATAGTTCATCAGGCACTCTATGTATCAGATCTGCTGTAATTTGTCTACTTCACCACGAAAACGTTGTCATTGTTGTTTTAGAATGTAGCCATGTTAATGAGTGTGGGGTGGCATCTCGTTGCAGTTTTTATTTGCGTTTCCTGAATGATTAGTGAAACTGATCACCTTTTCAGATGCTGATTGACCTTTTGTATAGTTTTTTTTTCAGAGAAATACCTGTTAAAGTCCTTTGCCCATTTTTAAAGCACGTTGTTTGTTTTTAGTTGTTGAGTTTTAGGAGTTATAGATGTATTCTGGATAATTATCCCTTATCAGATATATAATTTGCAAATATTTTTTCTGAATCTGTAGGCTGACTTTTTACTCTGTGAATAGTGTCTCTTGATATACAAATAAAAATAATTTAACATTTTCATAAATCCCAGTTGTCTGTTATTAACTTTTGTTGCCTGTGCCTTTGGTGTCATATCCAAGAAATCATTGACAAATATAACATTGTGAAGATTTTATTCTGTATATTTTTTCAGAGTTTCATTGTTTTGGGTCTTATATTAAATGTTTGATCCATTTGGAGCTAATTTTTATATATGGTGTTGAGTAAGGATCCAACTTTCCAACTTTATTCTTTTGCACATGGATATCCAGTTTTCCCAGGACTTTTAGTTGAAAAGACTTTTCTTTATTGAATGATTGGCACCATGGTCAAAAATCATTTGGCCAAATATAGAAGAGCTTATTTCTGGATCGTTATTCTGTTACACTGACCTGTGTGTCTGTGTTTATCCCTGTGACACACTGTTTGATTACCACGGCTTTGTCGTAAGTATTGAAATTAGGACATGTGAGTTCTCTAGTTTTGTTGTTGTTTTCAATATTGTTTTTGGTTATTTGGGCTCTGTTGAAACTCAATATGAATTTTAGGGTGAGTTTATCTAATTCTACAAACAATATCTTTGGGATTTAAATAGGGATTGCATTGAATTTGGGGAATACTGACATTTTAAAAATATTAAGTCTTCTAATCCATGAACATGGAATGTGTTTCCATTTATTTTTGTCATCTTCATTTCTATTAGCAATATTTTGCAGTTTTTCTTATATAAGTTTTTCACTTCCTTGGTGAAGATAGTTCCTAAGTATTTAATACTTTTTGATGTCAGTATAAATTTGCCTTTGTAATTTCCTTTTCATATTATTCCTTATTTGTATGTAGAGATGCAGTTAATTTTGTGTGTTGACTTTGTATCACTTTATTGAATTCATTTATTCTAACAGCTTTTTGGGAGAATCTTTAGGATTTTCTACATAAGATCATATCATCTGCAAACAGAGATAATTTTAATTTTCCCATTCCAATTTAGATGTTTTTTCCTTCTTTTTCTTGTCTATTTGCTCTAGCTAGAACTTCTAGTACTCTGTTGAATAGAAGTGGTGAAAGGGGGTGTCTTTGTCTTGTTTCTGATCTTGGAGAGAAAGCTTTCAGTCTTTAACCACATGTTTGCTGTGAGTTTTTCATATGTGGCTTTTATCATGTGGAGGTAGTTTCCTTATTTTGTTGAAGGTTATTTATCACAAAAGAATGTTCAATTACTTCCAAATAAATTTTCTGCATCAAATTAAATGATCATGTTTTTTCCTTCATTTTGTAATGTGACATATTACATTGATTTTCACATTTTGAGCCATCCTTGTGTGAGTGAAGTGAAGTTGCTCAGTCGTGTCTGACTCTTTGCGACCCCATGGACTGTAGCCTACCAGGCTTCTCCGTCCATGGGATTTTCCAGGTGAGAGTACCAGAGTGGGTTGCCTTTTCCTTCTCCAGGGGATCTTCCTGACCCAAGAATCGAACCGAGGTCTCCCGCATTGCTGGCAGACGCTTTACCCTCTGAACCACCAGGGAAGCCCTGAGCCATCCTTGTATTCCAAGGATAAATTTTGCCTGGTTAAGGTGTATAATCCATTTAGTGTGCTGCTGAATTGTGTTTGGTAGTATTTTGTTGATGATTTTGCATCAAGTTTCATAAGGGATATTGATCTATAGTTTTCTCTTCTGGTAGTATGCTTGTCTTGCTTTTGTGTCAAAGTTATGTTGTCCTCATAGAATGAGTTAGGAACTGTTCCCTCCTCTTTAATATTCTGATAAATTTGAGAAGGATTGGTATTAGTGCTTTCTTAAATGTTTGGCAGAATTCACAGTGGAGCCGTAAGATCCAGGGCTTTTATTTATTGGGAGATTTTTGATGCAGTCTCCTTACTAGTTACAGGTCTAATCTATTTCTATTACTTTGTGATTCAGTCTTGGTAGATTTTGTGTTTCTAGGAATTTTTATTTTAGGTTATTTAGTATTTTGGGGTATAATCATTCACAATACAATCTTTTTTATTTCTATAGAATTGGTAGTGATGTCTATACTTTCACTTCTGATTTTAGTAATTTGAGTTTTTTCTCTTTTTTAGTGGCCCATCTAGTTAGATCTTGCCAATTTTGTTGCTCTTGTCAAAGAATCAACTTTTGGTTTTATTAATTTTCTCCATTGTTTATATGTACTGTATTTCATTTATCTCACCTAATCTTTATTATTTCCTTCCTTCTGTTAGCTTTAATTTTAGCTTGTTCTGTTGATCTTAGATCTTTCTTGTTTTTTAATGTAAGAACTTATAGCTATACATTTCCCCCTTAATACCACTTTTGTTGGGAACTATAAGTTTAAGTATGTTATGTTTCTGTTTTCATCTACCTCTAATTATTTTTGAATATCCCTTGTGATTTCTTATTTTATCCACTGATTGTTTAAAAGATTGTTGTTTAATTTCCACAGTTTTGTGAATTTTCCAACTTTGTTATTGATTTCTAACTTCATCCTTTTGCATTAGTCTCTAAATGTATAGAAAACAAAAAGTAAAGTTACAAACCAATGTTACAATAATACTAGCTTTTATATTTGTCCTTGTATTTTATATTTATTCATACAGCTTTGTGTTATGGTCTTTGTCCTTTCATTTTACCTCACAGGACTCCCTTGACCATTTCTTGCAGGGCAGGTCCTGTGGTCACAAACTTGCTAAGCTTTACTTTCTCTGGGAAGGTCTTGATTTTCACCTCGTTTATGAAGAACACTGTGCTTGAGAGATTTTTGGGGTTTTTTTTTCCCCCTTTTAACCCACTTTCTTCTGGCCTCCAGAGTTTCTGATGGGAAATCTGCTTATAAACTTATTGAGGATCACTTGGAACTGATGCTTCATTTCTCTCGCTGCTTTCAAGATTTGCTTTTTATTTTTAGCTCTTGAAAGTTTGATTATAATATATCTTGGTGCGGGTCTCTTTGTGTTCATATTAGTTGTAGTATAGCATATTCTTGCCTTTCTTCAAATTTGAGATCTCAATCATTATTTCTCTGTTCATTTCTCTCTATTCTACTTCTTCCTCTAAGACTTCCCTGATGTTAATGTTTGTTATTTTGATGATGTTCCTATTTCTCCCAGGCTCTGTTTAATCTTTTTTTCTTTTTCTCCTCAGTCTTGATAATTTCCATTGTCCTGTTTTTAAGTTTATAGATTCTTTTTTCTGCCTGCTCAAAACTGTCTTTAATCCTTCTAGTAAATTTTTAAATTTTAATTTTTATACTGTTCATTTCCAGAATTTCTTTTTGGTTTCTTTTAGGTTTTCTCTTTATTAATATTTTTATTTTGTTCATACTTTGTTTTCTTGACTCTCTCCACATTTTCCTTTAGTTTCCTGTATGTACACTAGTTTTTGAATGTTTTAGTCTTTAATGTCTGACTTCTGAATGAAGAAAAGCAAAATATGTAGGAGTAGTAAAATGGCACCTGCCTTTGAAATCTCCCGGAAATCACATTAGTCAAAGGAGGGTTTTGCAACAATGGGAAGAGGTACAACAATGATGACTTGTGCCTATTCATCTGTGCCTATGTGATCAGAAGCAGCAATTAATAATCAAAGCACAAATTATCCTGTAATTGGAGAATATAAACCTTTTTGCACATCCCATATCCCACAAGTTGTGTTCAGGTTGCTCAAAGAATACCTGCACAGCTGCCTGCCACATGGCTGGAGTTGGGGGGATGGGTAACTGCTACTGTGTTAAGAGCTGAAATTGGCCCAAATTGACTGCAATTTACTGTCCAAGACTTTCCATGGAAGTTGCAAGCCTTCAATAGGCTCCAGATTTCCAAAATAGTTACATCAGACAGATTCTGTCAGTGCAATTTTTGTCTAGATAGAGAGACAGATTCCTGGCACATCCTAATTCTCTGTGTTCCCTGAAATCCCTCCTGCCAGAATTTTTTCTCCAGCTGCACCATTGCATATTCCCACTGGCAATGTATGAAGGTTCCAGTTTCTTCACATCCTTGCCAACACTTGTTATTATCTCTCTCAACAAGTGTCTTTTGATCAATGACCAAGTGACGGGAGGGAACTAAAGAAACAGAAAAGAACTGTTGAGAAGAAAAAGGCTTGAGTGAAAATTCTGAAAAAATTGAGTAGGGGAAATAGGGAGAAGTGCTAGAGACTGGGTAGGAAGAAGGTTGGAGGAAACCTAGTATGAATAGTGGGTTCAAACATAGTATGAACCCACTCCCACAAATATGAAGTAAGGAGAAAGACAAAAGCAAATATGTGGGCTGGGAAAGGCCACAAAAGTGGGAATCACTGGCCAGATGTGAGTGTATGGGGTGCCAGCTGGGGGACTATGAGGACAGAAGCCTTGGCTGTAGCTACACTGGCAATGGTTTGGGATTTTATTAAGGAAACTCAAACCTGCTCTGTGTTCAGTTCCTTGGAAAATAACTCTTTACAGGACAAGATTTTTGGCCATTTGTGATGTAACAATTCTTTTATTACTGAAAAGATAGCTCTGCTAAGCTGTCACTTGAGAATTCCATGAGGCTGGACCATTGTTTTCCCCAAAGGGAATTTACATGAGTTATAAGAGGGAATAAAACCATAAGAGGCCTGATGAAATCCATATATCTGTTCTATGCTCTGTAAACTTTTATATGCTTCATTCAGTTCAGTTCACTTCAGTCACTCAGCCATGTCCGACTCTTTGCAATCCAATGGACTGCAGCACGCCAGGCTTCCCTGTTAATCACCAAAACACAGAGCTTACTCAAACTCATGTCCATAGCATCGGTGATGCCATCCAACCATCTCATCCTCTGTCATCCACTTCTCCTCCAGTCTTCAATTTTTCTCAGCATCAGGGTCTTTTCCAATGAGTCTGTTCGTCACATCAGGTGGCCAAAATATTGGAGTTTCAGCTTCAGCATCAGTCCTTCCAATGAATATTCAGGACTGATTTCCTTTAGGATGGGCTGGTTGGGTCATGAAGATCTTTTTTGTATAGTTCTTCTGTGTATTCTTGCCACCTCTTCTTAATATCTTCTGCTTCTGTTAGGCCCATACCATTTCTGTCTTTTATTGTGCTCTTTTCTGCATGAAATGTACCCTTGGTATCTCTAACTTTCTTGAAGAGATCTCTAGTCTTTCCCATTCTGTTGTTTCCCTCTATTTCTTTGCACTGATCACCGAGGAAGGCTTTCTTATCTCTCCTTTCTATTCTTTAGAACTCTGCACTCAAATGGGTATATCTTTCCTTTTCTCCTTTGCCTTTCACTTCTGTTCTTTTCTCAGCTATTTGTAAGGCCTCCTCAGACAACCATTTTGCCTTTTTGCATTTCTTTTTCTTGGGGATGGTCTTGATCTCTGCCTCCTGTGCAATGTCACGAACCTCCATCCATAGTTCTTCAGGCACTCTGTCTATCAGATCTAATCTCTTGAGTCTATTTGTCACTTCCACTGTATAATCATAAGGGATTTGGTTTAGGTCATACCTGAATGGTCAAGTGGCTTTCCCTACTTTCTTCAATTTAAGTCTGAATTTGGTAATAAGGAATTCATGATCTGAGCCCCAGTCAGCTCCCAATCTTGTTTTTGCTGACTGTATAGAGCTTCTCCATCTTTAGCTGGAAAGAATATAATCAATCTGATTTTAGTATTGACCATCTGGTGATGCTTCCTACTTGGTGATATTTCTTTAATAGATAGCCCACTTCCCTGAGTGCCAAATGAGAAAGGAGTTAGAATCAGATGTCATTACTGTTTGTCATCTCAGACATGAATGAGTGAGGCAGGAGCCTGGTCTCCTCATCATGCTTACAGAGTTGTGTCAACACAGTCTGCCTCTTTGCCTGTCTCAGGATAGGTGAGTAGTGACTTTTACCATAAACCATTCAAGGGAGGAAATATCACCAATAGACTATCTGATGATTACTAATGTTGAGTTGAAAATTAAAGAAAGTTTTCCTGAAAAATTCTTGTGACACTGCCTGTCCTTTGCTGTACTTCATCTTTCACTCCTTACCTTACCAGGAGAAATGAACCTCTCTTACATATAGTCAGTTGATCTCAAACCTTCTGGTACCGTTGGGCTGCAGCAAAAGGCTCTGAGAGACCTTAGCACCTTAGCTGTGGGACTGGCCCTTCTATAAGTTGATGTTAGTGTGTAAAATATGGTGGGTGCACAGGTTAGTATGTTTCTCTTTTCTCCTTTCTTGTATTTAGTTTTCTTTTAGCACAGTAAAAATGTAAGACATTGGACAAGGTGAAAAGGAAAGTCCAATGAGAATTTCCATTTTCTAGTGGTCAATTATGAGATTGGTTCACTGAACGAGAAATGAGCCAAAAGGAGAATGATTCCTAGTTTACTCACAAGTGTAGGGAATTTTTTTTTAAAGAATTCAGAGAAGGACCAGGACAAAACACACACTATCAATTGAAAAGTCTTCAAAGAATCCTTTTACTTCTTGGCTACAACTGCATTTGCATTATTTATTTTAATTTATGCTATTTTAAAAATTTACATATAGTAAGTTAACTTTCTTTTGTGTACAGTTGTATGAGTTTGAATACTTGTAGAGTACTGTAAAAATGGAATCATATAGTGATTTTTTGAGGTTGGATTTTTGCACTCAGTGTAACGTCCTTATGCTTTATCAAAGTTCTTTTTTTAATATAAATTTATTTATTTTAATTGGAGGCTAATTACTTTACAATATTGTATTGCTTTTGCCATACATTGACATGAATCCACCACGGGTGTACACGTGTTCCCCATCCTGAACCACCCTTCCACCTCCCTCCCCATACCATCCCTCTGGGTCATCCCAGTGCACCAGCCCCGAGCATCCTGTATCATGCATTAAACCTGGACTGGCGATTCATTTCACATATGATAATATACATGTTTCAATGCCATTCTCCCAATCATCCCACCCTCGCCCTCTCCTACAGAGTCCATAAGACTGTTCTATATATCTATGTCTCTTTTGCTGTCTCGCATACAGGGTTATTGTTACCATCTTTCTAAATTCCATATATATGCGTTAGTATAATGTATTGGTGTTTTTCTTTCTGGCTTACTTCACTCCGTATAATAGGTTTCAGTTTCATCCACCTCATTAGAACTGATTCAAATGTATTCTTTTTAATAGCTGAGTAATACTCCATTGTGTATATGTACCACAGCTTTCTTATCCATTCGTCTGCTGATGGACATCTAGGTTGCTTCCATGTCCTGGCTATTATAAACAGTGCTGCGATGAACATTGGGGTACATGTGTCTCTTTCAATTCTGGTTTCCTCAGTGTGTATGCCCAGCAGTGGGATTGCTGGGTTGAGTGACAGTTCTATTTCCAGATTTTTAAGGAATCTCCACACTGTTGTCCATAGTGGCTCTACTAGTTTGCATTCCCACCAACAGTGTAAGAGGGTTCCTTTTCTTTCCACACCCTCTCCAGCATTTATTGCTTGTAGACTTTTGGATAGAAGCCATTCTGACTGG
>NW_011494629.1:1557304-1559372 GCF_000754665.1 Bison bison bison
CCATTTGTTTATTTTTGCTTTTATTTCCAATATTCTGGGAGGTGGGTCATAGAGGATCCTGCTGTGGTTTATGTCAGAGAGTGTTTTGCCTATGTTCTCCTCTAGGAGTTTTATAGTTTCTGGTCTTACATTTAGATCTTTAATCCATTTTGAGTTTATTTTTGTGTGTGGTGTTAGAAAGTATTCTAGTTTCATTCTTTTACAAGTGGTTGACCAGTTTTCCTGGTTAAAGAGATTGTCTTTTCTCCATTGTATATTCTTGCCTCCTTTGTCAAAGATAAGGTGTTCATAGGTGCACGGGTTTATCTCTGGGCTTTCTATTTTGTTCCATTGATTTATATTTCTGTCTTTGTGCCAGTACCATACTGTCTTGATGACTGTGGCTTTGTAGTAGAGCCTGAAGTCAGGCAGGTTGATTCCTCCAGTTCCATTCTTCTTTCTCAAGATTGCTTTGGCTATTTGAGGTCTTTTGTATTTCCATACAAATTGTGAAATTATTTGTTCTAGCTCTGTGAAAAATACCGTTGGTAGCTTGATAGGGATTCCATTGAATCTACAGATTGCTTGGGTAGTATACTCATTTTCACTATATTGATTCTTCCAATCCATGAACACGGTATATTTTTCCATCTGTTTGGGACCCCATGGACGGCAGCCTACCAGGCTCCTCCGTCCATGGGATTTTCCAGGCAAAAGTACTGGAGTGGGGTGCCATTGCCGTCTCCCTCCATCTATTAGTGTCCTCTTTGATTTCTTTCACCAGTGTTTTATAGTTTCCTATATATAGGTCTTTTGTTTCTTTAGGTAGATATATTTCTAAGTATTTTATTCTTTTCATTGCAATGGTGAATGGAATTGTTTCCTTAATTTCTCTATTTTCTCATTATTAGTGTATAGGAATGCAAGGGATTTCTGTGTGTTGATTTTATATCCTGCAACTTTACTATAGTCATTGATTAGCTCTAGTAATTTTCTGGTGGAGTCTTTAGGGTTTTCTAGAGGATCATGTCATCTGCAAACAGTGAGAGTTTTACTTCTTCTTTTCCAATTTGGATTCCTTTTATTTCTTTTTCTGCTCTGATTGCTGTGGCCAAAACTTCCAAAACTATGTTGAATAGTAGTGGTGAAAGTGGGCACCCTTGTCTTGTTCCTGACTTTAGGGGAAATGTTTTCAATTTTTCACCATTGAGGGTAATGTTTGCTGTGAGTTGGTCATATATAGCTTTTATTATGTTGAGGTATGTTCCTTCTATTCCTGCTTTCTGGAGAGTTTTTATCATAAATGGATGTTGAATTTTGTCAAAGGCTTTCTCTGCATCTATTGAGATAACCATGTGGCTTTTATTTTTCAATTTGTTAATGTGGTGTATTACATTGATTGATTTGAGGATATTGAAGAATCCTTGCATCCCTGGGATAAAGCCCATTTGGTCATGATGTATGATCTTTTTAATGTGTTGTTGGATTCTGATTGCTAGAATTTTGTTAACGTTTTTTGCATGTATGTTCATCAGTGATATTGGCCTGTAGTTTTTCTTTTTTTTGTGGCATCTTTGTCAGGTTTTGGTATTAGGGTGATGGTGGCCTCATAGAATGGGTTTGGAAGTTTACTTTCCTCTGCAATTTTCTGGAAGAGTTTGAGTAGCATAGGTGTTAGCTCTTCTATAAATTTTTGGTAGAATTTAGCTGTGAAGCCGTCTGGACCTGAGCTTTTGTTTCCCCAGGTCTGATTACAGTGTCAATTTCCGTGCTTGTGATGGGTCTGTTAAGATTGTCTATTTCTTCCTGGTTCAGTTTTGGAAAGTTGTACTTTTCTAAGAATTTGTCCATTTCTTCCAAGTTGTCCATTTTATTGGCATATAATTGCTGATAGTAGTCTCTTATGATCCTTTGTATTTCTGTGTTGTCTGTTGTGATCTCTCCATTTTCATTTCTAATTTTATTGATTTGATTTTTCTCCCTTTGTTTCTTGATGAGTCTGGCTAATGGTTTGTCAATTTTATTTATCCTCTCAAAGAACCAGCTTTTGGCTTTGTTGATTTTTGCTATGGTCTCTTTTGTTTCTTTT
>NW_011494629.1:1559843-1560011 GCF_000754665.1 Bison bison bison
TGTCTCGTACACAGGGTTATTGTTACCATCTTTCTAAATTTCATATATATGCGTTAGTATACTGTATTGATGTTTTTCTTTCTGGCTTACTTCACTCCGTATAATAGGTTTCAGTTTCATCCACCTCATTAGAACTGATTCAAATGTATTCTTTTTAATGGCTGAGTA
>NW_011494629.1:1561962-1589333 GCF_000754665.1 Bison bison bison
ATGGGAATCCCCTTGTGTGTTATTTGTTGTTTTTCCCTTGGTGCTTTTAATATTTGTTCTTTGTGTTTGCTTTGTTAATTTGATTAATATGTGTCTTGGGGTGTTTTGTCTTGGGTTGATCCTGTTTGGGACTCTCTGGGTTTCTTGGACTTGGGTGATTATTTCCTTCCCCATTTTAGGGAAGTTTTCAACTATTATTTCCTTAAGTCTTTTCTCATAGTCTTTCTTTTTGTCTTCTTCTTCTGGGACTCCTATGATTCTGATGTTGGGGCATTTAACATTGTTCCAGAGGTCTCTGAAATTGTCCTCATTTCTTTTATTTGTTTTTTTTTTTTCCTCTCTGCTTCATTTATTTCTACTATTCTGTCTTCTACCTCACTAATCTTATCTTCTGCCTCCATTATTCTACTATTTGTTCCCTCCAGAGTGTTTTTGATCTCATTTATTGCATTATTCATTATATATTGACTCTTTTTTTATTTCTTCTAGGTCTTTGTTAAACCTTTCTTGCATCTTAAAATCCTTGTCTCCAGGCTATTTAATCTGTGATTCCATTTTGTTTTCAAGATTTTGGATCATTTTCACTATCATTATTCAGAATTCTTTATCAGGTAGATTCCCTGTCTCTTCTTTTCATTGGTTTGGTGGGCATTTATCCTGTTCCTTTACCTGCTGGGTATTCCTCTGTCTCTTCATCTTGTTTATATTGCTGTGTTTGGGGTGGCCTTTCTGTATTCTGGCAGTTTGTGGAGTTCTCTTTATTGTGGAGTTTCCTTGCTGTAGGTGGAGTTGTACGGGTGGCTTGTCAAGGTTTCCTGGTTAGGGAAGCTTGTGTTGGTGTTCTGGTGGGTGGATCTGGATTTCTTCTCTCTGGAATGCAATTAAGTGTCCAGTAATGAGTTATGAGGTGTCAATGGGTTTGGAGTGACTTTGGGCAGCCTGTATATTGAAGTTCAGGGCTGTGTTCCTGTGTTGCTGGAGAATTTTCATGGTATGTCTTGCTCTGGAACTTGTTGGCCCTTGGGTGGTGCTTGGTTTCAGTGTAGGTATGGAGGCTTTTGATGAGCTCCTATCGGTTAATGTTCCCTGGAGTCAGGAGTTCTCTGGTGTTCTCAGGATTTGAACTTAAGCCTCCTGCTTCTGGTTTTCAGTCTTATTTTTACAGTAGTCTGAAGACTTCTCCATCTATACAGCACCGTTGATAAAACATCTAGGTTAAAGATGAAAAGTTTCTCCACAGTGAGGGACACCCAGAGAGGTTCACAGAGTTACATGGAGATGAGAAGAGGGAGGAGGGAGATAGATGTGACCAGGATGAGATGAGGTGGAATCAAAAGAGGAGAGAGCAAGCTAGCCAGTTATCACTTCCTTATGTGCACTCCACAGTCTCGACCACTCAGAGATGTTCACAGAGAAGAGAAGAGGGAGGAAGGAAACTGAGGTGGCCAGGAGGATAAAGTGGGGAATCAAAAGGAGAGAGACAGATCCAGCCAGTAATCAGTTCCCTAAGTATTCTCCATCATATGGTACACACAAAGAGCTTCACAGAGTTGGGTAGAGAAGAGAAGGGGGAGGGAGGAGATAGAGGCGACCTGGTGGAGAAAAAGGAGAGTCCAAAGAGGAAGAAAGCAATCAGGCCAGTAATCTCGCTCCCAAGTAAAAGTGGGTACTGAAGATTGGGTTCTTAAAGGTACAAAATTGATAACAAATACCGAAAAGCAAAGATTGAAAACCTAGAGTGGAGGTTGGATTTTCAAAAATTCAATATTAAAGAAAAAAAGTCACAAAATTAGAAAAAAAATATACATATGAAGTTTGCTTTAAAAAATAGGGTGTATCTCTCTCCTTTTTTTTTTTTTGGCAAAGTAATAGTAGGTTATAAAAATGAAAATTAAAGGAGTAATAGAGGACTTAAATTTTTTTTTAAAGATTAAAAAAAAAGAATGATAGTAAAAATAGTAAAAATATATCTAGGACTTTCTCTGGTGGTGTTGTGGACAGTGTGGGGTCAGTTCATTTTCAGATAGTTCCTTGATCCGGCTTATATTTCTCAAGATCTATAGGCCCCTTCCTATGTAGTCAGCACTAACTACAGGGTTTTAATCTATTGCACCTATCATTTCCAAGGCGGTTCCCTCTGTTTTAGCTGCTTCTGTTTGCTGGTCTCTTCAGTGTCTAATTTCTGTCCTGACACAAGGGGGAGGTGGTGGACACTTTTTCAGGCTCACTTGTTCAGTCGTGTTATGGGGAGGGAGGGACACAGCAAACAAATAACACTGGCGTGTGCTCTCAGTGTCTCGGCCACACTGGGTTTGCCCCCGCTCACGGCATGTGTGCTTTTCCTGTCTACACTGATTTGCCGGGAACTGTCTGAGGCCGGCCCTGAGTTGTATGCACTTCCCAGGTCTAAGCTGCTCAGGCTCAGGTACTCAGGTACTCCTCAAGGGCGCAGACTTGGTTGGACCTGCGTTTTGTGCCCTTCCCAGGTCCGAGCAGCTCAGGTGACCAGGTGTTTGGCGAGCGCGGTCGCTGCGACTTATCGTGTCCCCGGTCCCTGCTGCTCGGTTTTCTGAGTGTACAACCGGCGCACCTTCTCAGGTGGATGTTGACTGTCCAGAATCCCAAGAAGTCTTTGTTAGCAATGAAGCCTGCCTGCAGTTTGGTAAATAATGCCTCTCTGGGGCCGTGATTGCCCCCTTCTGGCTCTGGCTGCCCTCGCCTGCCTGTCACTGGAGGGGGATGGGCCGGCCTGTAGCCATCTTGCTTGCTTACTTGCTAAGTCGCTTCAGTCGTGTCCAACTCTGTGCGACCCCATAGACGGCAGCCCACCAGGCTTCCCCATCCCTGGGATTCTCCAGGCAAGAACACTGGAGTGGGTTGCCATTTCCTTCTCCAATGCCTGAAAGTGAAAAGTGAAAGTGAAGTCTCTCAGTCGTGTCCGACTCTAGCAACCCCATGGACTGCAGCCTACCAAGCTCCTCCATCCTTGGGATTTTCTAGGCAAAAGTACTGGAGTGGGGTGCAATTGCCTTCTCCGTCTACCTCTGCTCAATCCTTTGTTCTGTGAGCAGGCCTGGCGGTGTCTTAGGTCAACGCTTTTTACGTGGTAGCTATCCCACAGTCTGGTTTGCTATCCCAAGTTAGTTCCCTCAGATTGCCCTCGGGGCATTTAGGCCCATCCTTACTCTAAGCAATGCAGCCCACACCTGCCTGCCCAGCCCCGCTTGCTAGTGGTGGATGCAGGCATCTGTGCTGCTTCTCCGCTAGGCGAGTTACTGTTGGGCACATAATCTGTGGGTTTTAATTATTCATTTATTTTTCCTCCCAGTTACCCTCTGTGGTTCCAAGGCTCATCACAGACTCAGCAGTGAGAGTGTTTCCTGGTGTTTGGAAACATCTCTCTTTTGTAAGACTCCTTTCCTGGGACAGAGCTCCGTCCCTATCTCTTTTGTCTCTCTTTTTATCTTTTATATTTTTTCCTACCTCCTTTTGAAGACAATGGGCTGCTTTTCTGGGTGCCTAATGTTCTGTGCCAGCATTCAGAAGTTGTTTTGTGGAATTTACTCAGCATTCAAATGTTCTTTTGATGAATTTGTGGGGGAGAAAGTGGTCTCCCTGTCCTATTCCTCCGCTATCTTAGGACCGCCTCTATCAAAATTCTATATTTTATAGCTTGTTTTCTTATTGCTATGCAATATTATATTATATGAATGTACCAGAATTTACTGAATAACCCATTAAAGGATATTTGACTAGTTGACAGCTTTTGATGATTTATAAAGAGTCCTGTTATAGACAATTGTGTGTAGATTTTCTGTCAACATGAATTTATTTATCAAAAGCGAATACATAGAAGTAGGATTATCAGATCATATAGTGTGTGTATATTTAATTTCATGAACTTGCCCAGCGATTTTCCACTGTGGTTGCATTATTTTTCATTCTTACTAATGCATGAGAGTTCCAGTTACTCAGTGTTCTTGCCAGACAAGGTATTGACTATTAAAAATATTTAAGCTATTATAATGTGTGAAATTGTATCTCATTAGAGGAGGCTGGTAGGCTGCAGTCCATGGGGTCACTAAGAGTTGGGCACGACTGAGCAACTTCGCTTTCACGTTTCACTCTCATGCACTGGAGAAGGAAATGGCAACCCACTCCAGTATTCTTGCCTGGAGAATCCTGGGGACAGAGGAGCCTAGCGGGCTGCCATCTATGGGGTCACACAGAGTCGGACACGACTGAAGAGACTTAGCAGCAGCAGCAGCATGGTTTTAATTTGCATTTCCCAAATAGCTAATGGCTAATGCATTGAGCATGTTTTCATGAGCTTATTTGACAACAATACATCTTCTTTGATGAAATGTCTGTTCAAATGTTTTTCCATTTTAACAAGTTCCTTTGTTTTCTTATTGTTGAGATTTGGGAATTCTGGATACAAGTTCATTGTCAGATAAGTGTTTTGCAAATGTTTATCCCAGCCTGTACCTTGTTTCTTCATTCTCTTAATAGTGTCTTTAACAGGTTTTAATTTTGATGAAGTCCAGTTTATTATTTTTCTTTTGAAACATGCCAAGTATACTTTGCTCAACCAAGGTAATTAAATTTTCTCCTGTTTTCTTCTGTATGTTTTATAGTTTTATACCTTACAGTTAAATCTGTGATGCATTTTTGAGTTAATTTTGTATAAGGTGTGAAGTTTAGTTTGAGTCTTTTTTCTTTTGCATACAGATAAGGAATTGTTCTGGAACCATTTATAAAGATTTATTTCTTCATTAACGATTTGATAGAATCTTCCAGTGAAATTATTGGGACCTGCAGTTTTCTTTTGGATTAAATTTTAAATATTTAAATATTCTTAAAGTATACTTTTAATTTCCTTGCTAGATATAGTACTCTTTGACTTGTTTATTTTTTCTTGGGTGATCTTTGGTATAGTTTATGGCTTTCAGGGAAGTGGTCCATTTTATCTAAGTCTAATTTATGTGCCTAGAATGGTTATAGTTCTCTTATTATCCTTTTAATGTCTGTGAGGTCTGGGGTGATATCTTTTTTTTTCCATTTCTGATATTGGTAATTTATATATTTGTTTTTCTGGCTAGAGGTTTTATGAAGTTATTAATTTGAGATTTTACTTCTTTTCTTATATAAGCAGTTAAATCTATAAATTTCTCTCTACTGCTTTAGATCACAAATATTGATGAGCTATATTTTCATCTTCATTCAGTTCAAAATATTTTCTAATTTCCCTTGAGACTTCCTTTTCGGCACATATCTATTTAAAAGTATGGCTTTTGTTTCTAAGTATTTAAGAATTTTTAATTTATCTTTTTGTAAGTGATTTCTAGTTTACTTTCACTATGGTCAGAGAACACATTCTGTTTTAATTTATTTTTTTTTAATTTGTCAAGGCTTGTTTTATGACCTAGGATATGATCTCTCTTGACAAATTATTCCATGTGTATTTGAAAACTATGAATTCTGCTTCTCTTGAATGAAGTGTTCTATAAATACTAGATGAAGTTGGTAGATGATGTTGTTCAGTTCTTTTGTATTCATACTGATTTTCTACCTGCCCATTGTATTGAGTATTGAGAACAGAATATTGAGGTTTTCATCTATAACTGTAGATCTGCCCATTCTTTCAGTTTCACTTCATGTAGTTTGAATCTCTGTTGTTTGGTGCATATACATTTAGAACTGTAATGTATCCTTGTTATTTGACACTTTCATCATTGTGTAATGTTCTTCTCTATCCACACTATTTTTTATTGCTCAGAGATCTAATTTGTCTGATGTCAGTGTAATGACTTCTGCTTTCACCAGTGTTGGCAAGGCTTATATTTTTCCATCCTTTTCTATTTAACCTGTGTGTATCATTCATTTAAAGTGCACTTCTCACTAGCAGCATAAAGTCATTTGAAAATCCATTCTGACTATCTGTCTTTTAATATGTGTGTTTATACTATTAACATTTAACATAATATTGATAAGTGTGTATTTAGGCCTACAATCCTATTACTTGTTTTCTGTTTATTCACTCTGTTTTCTGTTCCTGCTTACTCTTTCTTAACTTCTTTTGGAGTATTTGAATTGTTTTTAGATTTCCATTTTTAATTATTTATTGATTTAAAAAATACTTAAATTGGTTGCTCTAGGTATCATGATGGGCTTCCCTAGTGGCCCACATGGTAAAGAATCTGCCTACAATACAGGAGACCTGGGTTCGATCCCTGGGTTGGGAAGATCCCCTGGAGAAGGGAATGGCTACTCACTCCAGTATTATGATATACATATTTACCTTTTCATATTATGCTAAAACTTTAATATTTCAACACTTCAAATTGAGTGTAGAAACTCTTTACCACCATATAAGCCCATTAACTCTCCCTCTTTATATTACTGACATCATCAAAATTCTTTAAGACAATGTTATAATTTCTGATTAGAGTTGTCACACATATTTAAAAGAACTTGAGAGAAAATTTAAAAATATTTAAATAGATACTATTTCTTTTTCTCTTTTTTGTATTCCTGAAATTCTACCCTTTTTGTCAGTTATTCTTTCGTAAAAATTTATTTTAGCATTTATTTTAGAGCAATTTGCTAGAATGGATTCTCTTAGTTTTCCTTCATCTCCGAATATGTCTATGTTGCCTTTATTCCTGAATAACATTTTAAATGCACATAGATTTCTTTTCTCCCAGTTTAACATATGTTCCACCGTCTTCTGACCTCCATGGTTTTTGATGAAAAGCATCTCCTGATCCTGATTCAAATCACTATTCCTCTCCATGTAATGCCTGCTTTTTTTTTTTTTTGGCATTTTGCTTATGATGTATTGGGGCATGGATTTATTTGGATTCACTGAGATTCTTGAATGTGGAAGTTTATGTTTTTGCCAATGTTGGGAAGGTTTTAGTATTTAAAATTTTTTTCCTCACATAGTCTCTTCTATGAATAAAGTGACACAAACATTTAACATTAAAGGTTTTGATGTATCCAATAAGTCTGAAACTCTGTTCCTTTTTTGTTCTCAAATCTATTTTTTCTCTGTTGTACAGTGCACTTCATTCCACTATGTTCAGTTTTCTATTTCTGCACAACCAATGGCCTTAAGTTTAGGGGCTAAAACACGACGTACATTTATTATCTCAGAGGTCATGTGAGTCAGAGGAATCTGGACACAATTTAGATGGGTCTTTGGCTTAGTGTCTTGCACATTTAATTTGTCTTGGCTTCTATTTTTTTAGTAGGCCACAGTAACACTAAATCTTTTTAAAATCCCAGTTTACTTTTATCTACCTTTCATATTTTATATATCTTCTTGAGCATGTGATGTGTACCCAGATTCCCTGTTCACTGAAAGGTTTGTTGGCTCCACTGCTGGGAATTCTGTCAGCAGACAACATTCAGCTCTCAGCAACTCCAGGGATTACCTCAGCTCCAGAAAGTCACTTTGTCAAGGTCTCAGCCCTTTTAAGGTAGCCCACATCTATTGACTGATGAAGAGCATAAAAGCCTACCCTTCTTTGCCCAAGGTGACATACGTTGGAAAGCTCATTCTTGCTCTAGAGTTCTTCGTGTTGTCAGTTTAGACTATCATCAGGGCTTCTTGCTGACTCAGCCTCTCTCTCTTCCCAGTCCTGCCTCTGTACCCTTCCTTCCGTAAGTATTGCTCACAAGTGCATCTGAGTAAACTCTGACTCACAGTTGGCTTCTGGGAGATCCAGGGCATGACAGGGTATGGTTTACCTGTGGGTTTTTGCTCTTGTCTGTTTTTACTTTTGTATTTTCGATTACCTGACCATGTTTCCTAAATTTTTAGTTTACTAAATTTTCATTAAATGGCAGAACATTTGATAAGCAATTATATAGGCTCAGGATGAAGTTGTTTTTCTTTAGATAGGTTTCTCTACTGGTAGGCAGATAGAGAGTGAGTAATTCCCCTGAATCTTGTTCAGATAGTATTTCCACATTGTTAAAACTGGTCTTTCTGGTTTGTTCTGAGTTCCATGGTGAAGACTTTCTGAAGTCTCAAATGAAAGCTTAGAATGTTAACCAGGATTTCTGCTCTTTGATAGGCTCTGAACTCCAGCTTCTATTACTCCAGCAATATTAGATAGCTGAAACTCTGCTTTTGTTTTATTAATCTCTTAAAAGTGCTTTTCTGCTTGTCTTATGCGAGACAGCAAAAGAGACACAGGTGTATAAAACAGTCTTTTGGACTCTGTGGGAGAGGGTGAGGGTGGGATGATTTGGGAGAATGGCATTGAAACATGTATATTATTATATGTGAAACAAATTGCCAGTCCAGGTTTGATGCATGATACAGGATGCTCAGGGTTGGTGCACTGGGATGACCCAGAGGGATGGTATGGGGAGGGAGGCAGGAGGGGGCTTCAGGATGGGGAACGCATGTACACCCGTGGTGGATTCATGTCAATGTATGGCAAAACCAATACAATATTGTAAAGTAATTAGCCTCCAATTAAAATAAATAAATTTATTCTAAAAAAAAGAAAGAAAGAAAGAAACCTGCTTTTCTGCTTGTCTTTTCATATGTATGCATCCAGCCTGTTTTTGTTCAGTTGCCAACTCTTAGTGACCTCATGGACTGCAGCACGCCAGGCTTCCCTATCCCTCACCATCTACCGGAGTTTGCCCAAGTTCATGTCCGTTGAATCGGTGATGCTATCCAGTCATCTCATACTCTGTTGCCCTATTCTCCTTCTGCCTTCAATCTTTCACAGCGTCAGGGTCTTTTCCAATGAGTTGGCTCTTCACATCAGGTGGACAAAGTATTGGAGCTTCAGCATCAGACTTTCCAAAGAGTATTCAGGGTTGATTTCTTTAAGATTGACTGGTTTGATCTTCTTGCTTTCCAAGGGACTCTCAAGAGTCTTTTCCAGCACCACAGTCCAAAAGCATTAATTATTCAGCTTCTGCCTTCTTTATCGTCCAGTTTTCACATCATACATGACTACTGGAGAGACAGTAGCCTTGGCTATATGAACCTTTGTTGGCAAAGTGATATCTTTGCTTTTTAACACACTATTGTTGCTCAGATGGTAAAGAGTATGCCTGCAATGCAGGACACCTGGATTCAATCCCTGGGTCGGAAAGATCTCCTGGAGAAGATTCGGTAACCTACTCTAGCATTCTTGCCTAGAGAAGTCCGTGGACAGAGGAGTCTGGTGGGCTACAGTCCATGGGGTCACAAAGAGTCGAACATGACTCAGTGACTTTCACTTTCAGATTTATTATAGCTGTCCTGCCAAGAGCAATCATCTTCTAATTTCATGGCTGCAGTCACCATCTGCAGTGATTTTAGAGTCCAAGAAGAGGAAATGGGTCACTGGTTCTATCTTTTCCCCTTCTATTTGCCATGAAGTGATGGGACCAGATGCCATGATCTTAGTATTTTTAATATTTAGTTTTAAGCCAGCTTTTTCACTCTCCTCTTTCACCCTCATCAGGAGGCTCTTTAGTTCCTCTTCACTTTCTCCCATTAGGGTGGTATCATTCACATATCTGAAGTTGTTGATACTTCTCCTGGCAATCTTGATTCCAGTTTGTAACTCATCCAGCCTGGAATTTCACATGATGTGCTCTGCGTATAAGTTAAACACAGTGACAGTAACAGCCTTGTCATACTCCTTTCTCAATTCTAAACCAGTCAGTTGTTCCATACAGGATTCTAACTCTTGCTTCTTGACCCGCATATAGGTTTCTCTGGACACAGATAAGATGGTCTGGTATTCCCATCTTTTTAAGAATTTTCCACAGTTTGTTATGATCCACACAGTCAAAGGCTTTAGCATAGTCAATGAAACAGAGGTAGATGTTATTCTGGAATTCCCTTGCTTTCCTTATGATCCAGCAAATGTTGCAGTGAACGTAAGCCCCACTCTATGTATTTCCCTTTACTCTGGAATCTTGGTGGCGTTGGTTGACCTTCAAAGATGTAGGTTTTTGTTTTAGGTTATTTTAGTCTTATATTATAGTCACTCTGGGTAAACTTACCTGACAACTGAAGTCTTATCATTTTTCCTTTTGGTTTAAGATGGGAAGAAGCTTGAGTTTGTTGGAAGAGTTTAAAGGAATTTGTATAGGATTTCTATACAGGTCCTCTTATCCAGATGTGTTAGTGAAGATAGGATTCTGAAAAGAAGGATTTTTAAATTTTTTTCAATAGTATTTTGTATATGTGTGTGTATGTGTGTGTGATCCTTCATTAATAACAAAAGTTCACATGGAGATACACAATCAGTTATCTTCCTTGAATTAACATAAACTTTTCTAAAACAGTTTGGTGTGTATAGAATATTTTCCAATTACACTTTCAAATTAACTGATCCTTATTTACCCTTGTCCTGGAAAACATCATCTGAAATGTCCCTGATCATCCAGTGCCCACATTGGATGACCCCATTGATGACATCCATCATTCAGCAAGCCTTGATACAGTATTCTGCCAAACTGCCTTCTAGTCTTCTCTTGGCATATTTCAGGAAATCCAATAAAAATTTATGAGTGTATCTATCCTGCTCTCAAAGGTTACATTGTAAAAAGAGTTATAATATAGAATACTTCCTATTAATTTAATATAGCTAGAAGAATTGAATGAACTGATATAATTTTCATATAGCTGAGAATTTCTACATGGTCCAGAGTTGAGATTAAGAGACTTGTTTGTGCCTTGTGGAGCCTTGCCTCCCCTTTGCCCCCTACTTGCTTTTTTCTACATTGTTCTGTATGTTGTTGTTTAGTAGCTGTAGTGTCTGACCATTTGCCACCCCATGGGCTGCAGCATGCCAGCCTTCCTTGTTCTTCTCTATCTCCCAGAGTTTGCTCAAACTCATGTCCATTGAGTTGGTGATTGTTTAGTATGAGCCCAACAAAATGAGGGCCCTGCAGCCTCTTTAATGAATGGTGCTGGGAACACTGGACAGCTACATGTAAAAGAATGAAATTAGAACACTTCCTAACATCATACCCAAAGATAACTCAAAATGGATTAAAGACCTAAATGTAAGACCAGAAACTATAAAACTCTTAGAGGAAAACATAGGCAGAACACTCAATGACATAAATCAAAGCAAGATCCTCTATGATCCACCTCCTAGAGTAATGGAAATAAAAGTGAAAGTAAACATGTGGGATCTGATTAAACTTAAAAACTTTTGCACAGAAAAGGAAACTATAAACAAGGTGAAAAGACAACCCTCAGAATGGAAGAAAATTTTAGCAAATGAAACAACTGACAAAGGATTAATTTCCAAAATATACAAGCAGCTCATACAACTCAATACCAGAAAAACAAACAACCCAATCAAAAAGTGAGCAAAAGACCTAAACAGACATTTCTCCAAAGAAGACATACCGATTGCTAACAAACACATGAAAAGATGCTCAACATTGCTCATTAGTAGAGAAATGCAAATCAAAACTACAATGAGATATCACTTCACAGCAGTCAGAATGGCCATTATCAAAAAGTCTATAAACAATAAATGCTGGAGAGGGTGTGGAGAAAAGGGAACACCCTTGCAATATTGATGGGAATGTAAACTGATACAGGCATTATGTAAGATGGTATGGAAAGTCCTTTAAAAAATCAGAATAAAACCACCATATGACCCAGCAGTCCCACTCATAGGCACATATCCCAAGGAAACCAAAATTGAAAAAGACACATGTATCCCATTGTTCATTGTGGCACTATTTACAACAGCTAGAACAGGAAAGCAACCTAGATGTCCATCGACAGATGAATGGATAAAGAAGTTGTGGTACATATACACAATGGAATATTTCTCAGCCATAAAAAGGAACACATTTGAGTCAGTTCTAATGAAGTGGATGAACCTAGAACCTATTATACAGAGTGAAGTAAGTCAGAAAGATAAAAATTGTATTCTAACACATATATACGGAATCTAGAAAAATGGTACTGAAGAATTTATTTACAGGGCAGCAATGGAGAAACAGACCTAGAGAATAGACTTATGGGCATGAAGAGAGGGGAGAGGGTGAGATGTATGGAAAGAGTAACAGGGAAACTTACATTGCCATATGTATAATAGATAGCCAGCGGGAATTTGCTGTATGGCTCAGGAAACTCAAACAGGGGCTCTGTACCAATCTAGAGGGGTGGGGTGGGGAGGGAGATGGGAGAGAGGTTCAAAAGGGAGGGGATATATGTATACCTATGGCTGATTCATGTTGAGGTTTGACAGAAAACAACAAAATTCTGTAAAGCAATTATCCTTCACTTAGTAAATTAAAACATAGTGGAAAAAAAATGAGGGCCCTGAATAGCAAAGTCCTCATGGAAAGCAGGTATTCATCTCTGTTTTACAAACTAAGAATTGTTATTATATTTATTTATATTTATTCCAACATTAGAGTAAATGTGTATGACCTTTGTGACTTTAGGAATAGAGATTTTGAACACAGCACATTTAGGACTCAAGCTATTGCTCAGAGATACAGCAGTCACTCAGTGTAGCACGCCCCATGGCTGTTTCTCAGGTGAACAGGTATATAACGGACTGTAACTCCTGATTTTAAGAGCTTTGTGGGCCATGTTCCTTGACTCTTATTCCGTTTCCTAAGAGGTAAGGTTCTGTGATGGTGTCAGGCACAAGAATATTAAAAATGTCTATTTTGTGTATTTTATTATTTTTACAAAGCTTATATACATGTATATATGTTTGTGCCTCTGTGTCTATGGACGTATGTGTGTGTTCATGTGTAGTATGTTTATAGGCATGTGTGTGAAGCATATGTGTATTTGTGTGGTATATGGATGTGTATATGTATGTATGTATGTGTCTGTATGTTCACTTAGTTCTTTCTGCCGAGAGGTCCTAGAAGCACTTATAAGCCAGTAGTAACGAGCACATAGTACCATGCTGTTTTCTAAATACCACTCCCCATAAAATAAAAACAAAAGTCCTTGGAAAATTCTTGATTCCATGTTTCAGACAGTGAAAGAACAAAATGACCTTGGTACATCTTATTCCAGAAAGCAAAAAAGTCTTCAAATAATATTGGAGCTTGTGAAAAGGACTTAAGAGTTGTTTTGAAGTCTTTCACTTTGGCCAATAGGAGATGATTGTCTAGATGGAATGAACATTTTATCCCCTCCTGAATTCATATGAGGAAATTCTAACCACCAACGAGATGGGCCTGGAGGTGGGGCTTTTGAGAGGTAACTAGGTTTGATGAGATCGTGAGGGTGAAACACTTGCAAGAGACATCAGAACACCCCTCCTTTTTCCAAGTGCACATTAAGAAGAGCCCATATGAGCACACAGTGAGACAGCAGTAACCTACAAGCCCAGAGAAGCCCCAGGATGAAACCTGCCTTTACAATGCCTTGTTCCTGAACTTGTAACTTCCAGAACTGTGAGAAATACATTTGTGTCATCCAAGTCAACCAACCTATGGTGTTTTGTTATAGTACCCTGCATGGACTAATAAAGGAGACAACTGAGCTTCAAAATAAGTAAGGAATAAAATTAAATAGGAGCCCATGAGTATATACTGATGTAAATAAATTAATGAATACATAATAAATGAGAGAAAAGGAAAAGCTGTTTCTTACAGTGAATGCTAATTAACAAATGTAGAAGAAATAATGGCATTGGAGATGTGCATTCAGAGCATTGTTCCCAGGTGGCGCTAGTGGTAAAGAACCTTCCTGCCAATGCAGGAGTTCTAAGAGACTCAAGTTCGATCCTTGGGTCAGAAAGATCCCCTGGAGGAGAGTGTCGAAACCCACTCCAGTATTCTTACCTGGAGAATCCCTTGGACAGAGGAGCCTGGCGGGCTACAGTCCGTAGCATCTCACAGAGTCAGACACAACTGAAGCAACTTAGCATGTACACTTACTTCAGAGCATATTAAGGATGACCAATGAGTGAAAGTTTTATGAGGAACAGGATAACTGCTTAGTTTTGAAATATTTTCCCTACCAAACAGCTTATTAGTTAGAAATGGAGACAAGAAAATTTATAGTCAAGAAACAATCTGCTTACCCAAACAATATCACCAACAATGAGGCAAATGGCCATCAAGTGTCCCTGGGGTTCTTGGTGTTGGAGTATGTGCCATCCTACAGGGTACTATAGGACATAACATCAGTTTTATGGAATTCTTCCCCAAGCTGCTAACATGTATCTAATCATGTGGAAACCAAACTAAAAATAATCGGTTCATCTTTTTCAAAGTTTCCAGGTCATGAAAGACAAAGACAGACTGAGGAAAGTCTCCAGACTAAATATATATGACTTAAATGAAATGAGCAGTCCCAGATTCTATCCTGAACCTAGAGAAACATAATTATGAAGGACATTATTAGGACAAATAACAAAATTTGAATATAGGATATGTTTTAATTAAAAGTGTTGTGATGATGATGAATGTCCAGGTTTTTAACTCTGTGGTTATGTAATAAGTGTATTCTTAAGTGTCTCAGTTCAGTTCAGTGGCTCAGTTGTGTCCGATTCTTTGCAACCCCATGAATTGCAGCACACCAGGCCTCCCTGTCCATCATTAACTCCCAGAGTCCACCCAAACCCATGTCCATTGAGTTGGTGATGCCATCCAACCATCTTATCCCCTTCTCCTGTCCCCAATCCCTCCCAGCATCAGAGTCTTTTCCAATGAGTCAACTCTTTGCATGAGGTGGCCAAAGTATTGGAGTTTCAGCTTTAGGATCAGTCCTTCCAATGAATACCTAGGACTGATCTCCTTTAGAATGGACTGGTTGAATCTCCTTGCAGTCCAAGGGACTCTCAAGAGTCTTCTCCAGCACCACAGTTCAAAAGCATAAATTCTTTAGCACTCAGCTTTCTTTATAGTCCAACTCTCAATGACCACTGGAAAAACCATAGCCTTGACTAGATGGACCTTTGTTGACAAAGTAATGTCTCTGCTTTTTAATATGCTGTCTAGGTTGGTCATAACTTTCCTTCCAAGGAGTAAGCATCTTTTAATAAAGTCTAGTGTCTTTGACTTATTTTCAGATGATTCAGGAAAAAAAATGGAGAAAAAGAGAGTGAAAGAGAGATAAAGTATGTGGGACAAAATGTTTAAAATGTTGAATTTGATAAAACAATTTACAGGACCTCTTTGTCTAGTCTTATGATTTTCTACAAGTTTCAAATTTTATCAAAATTGACAGTTACCAAAAGGAAGCATCTCAACAAAACAAAACAGAATAAAAAATTGTAAAACAACTTATAACAATTCGTTCTTGTTATATATATATATATATATATATATATTTGTGGCCTTCCCAGGTAGCGCTAGTGGTAAAGAACTCACCTGCCAATGCAGGAGACATGAGACTCGTGTTTGACCCCTGGGTCAGGAAGATCCCCTGGAGGAAGGGCATGGCAACCCGCTCCAGTATTCTTGCCTGGAGAATCCCATGGACAGAGCAGCCTGGTGGGCTACAGTCCATAGGGTCACACAGAGCTGGACACAACTGAAGTGACTTAGCACGCATACATATATATATTCATATATATATAAGGGCAGGAGGAGAACGGGGCAACAGAGTATGAAATGGTTGGATAACATCACTGATTCAATGGACATGAGTTTGAGCAGATTCTGGGAGATAGTGAAGGACAGGGCAGCC
This sequence comes from Bison bison bison, assembly GCF_000754665.1. Lineage (NCBI taxonomy): Eukaryota > Metazoa > Chordata > Mammalia > Artiodactyla > Bovidae > Bison > Bison bison. The sequence continues at coordinate 1,577,621 of NW_011494629.1, forward strand.
TGGAGTGCTGCAGTCCATGAGGTCACAAAGAATCAGACACAACTCAGTGACTGAACAACAATATAAATTCATATCTATTTCATATATGTGTGTTATATATGAAAGTTCAAGTCATAGATAATGTCTAATGATCTAATATCACAGTGTCATCACCAGAATACCCTCCTGGATGACTCTCATTCTGTGTTCCAGGGAATGATTTCCTCCTTTCTCACAGGCTGGACCATTACACCTGGATGCCCATCAAGCCTGCACAGTTGAGTCTTCTCACTTAACTGCCACTGAAGTCAGAACTGACCTTGGAACCCTGGGGCAGGACCCTTCCAGCCCCAGGGAGCAGCAGTTGGCCTCACACCGGCAGATCCTTTGGACAATTGGATGACTTGGAGCTAGACTTTCCGGCCTTCCTTCTCCATCAAGATCTCCAGGAGGGGAAACCCTGGGACTTTTCATGTCACTATGAGCAAAGACAGAACTTCCTTATTCTATAGGTTGAATGATTATAAGCCTTTAAAGAACGCATCAGGAAGGTATGTCAGGCCCATCTACAGTTTTTTTCCTGTTAATTTACCAGTTGTTGCTGAATCACTAAGTCATGTCCAACTCTGCAACCACATGGATAGTAGCACGCCAGACTCCGTGGGGTTATCAAGGCAAGAATACTGGAGTGTGTTGCCATTTCCTTCTACAAATTTACCAGTAATAACTCAATTATACTTTTTTAAAATGTACACTATACAGCATTTATACTTAGAGCTGGATCTCTGGACTTCTGCTTTCAAAATGTTTTTTAAGCTAAATTTCTAATTTCTTTTCTCACTAATTATAACAAGAAATGGTGCTTGGAAATACAGGTCACACTATTTTTAAATACATCATGAAATTAATGAACTAGGAAACTAACTGTTTATCAAACATCCTTCAATTTATTTTCTTGATTTATCAAGTTTAAGGTTTTGAATGAGACTTAGAATAATGACACTTTCTGTGAACTCTTTTTTGGTGTATGTTTAAAAATAACAACAAAAAAGTTGTGTGTCCACAATACACAAATATAAATATGTATACACAAACATACATACATATGTGTGTATATACAAACATACGTAAATATATATTAGGGCAATTTTTTAAAATTTGAATATAGTCTATATTTTAGTTAATAGTGTGTCAATGTTGAATTTCTAGTTTTTTATTTTTGTACTGTGGTTATATAAGAACTGTTCTTATATTTAAGTATTTAAGGGTAATAAATCCTTGTGTCTGCAACTTAATAATTTAGAAAAAATATGGAGAGTGAGTGATAGACAAAGTAAATGAGGCAAAATTATATATATATATATATATATATACACACACACATACACACACACACATGTATATATGTATCTATATATCTTTTGAGGTTTGGGTATATTGTTGTTCAGCTGCCAAGTCATGTCTGACTCTTTGCAACTCCATGAACTGCAGCATGCCAGGCTTCCCTGTCCTTCACTATCTCCTGGAGTTTGCTTAAACTCATGTCTATTGAGTCATTGATGCCATCCAACCATCTCATCCCTGTCATCCCCTTCTCTTCTTGCCCTTAATCTTTCCCAGCATCAGAGTCTTTTCTAATGAGTCGGCTCTTCGCATCAGGTGGCCAAAGTATTGGTGCTTTAGCTTCAGCACCAGTCCTTCCAGTGAATATTCAGGGTTGATTTCCCATAGGATTGACTGGTTTGATCTCCTTGCTGTCCAAGGGACTCTCAAGAGTCTTCTCCAGCACCACAATTTGAAAGCATCAATTTGGCACTCAGCCTTCTTTATGATCCAGCCCTCACATCCATTCATCACTACTGGCAAAAGCCATAGCTCAGATGATAAAGTGTCTGTCTACAATGCAGGAGACCCGGGTTCAATCCCTGGGTTGGGAAGATCCCCTGGAGAAGGAAATGGCAATCCACTCCAGTACTATTGCCTGGAAAAATCCCATGGACAGAGGAGCCTGGTAGGCTACAGTCCATGGGGTCGAAAAGAGTCGGACACGACTGAGGCACTTCACTATTGGCAAAATAATATGTTTTTTAATATGCTATCTGAGTTTGTCGTAGCTTTGCTTCCAAGGAGCAAATGTCTTTACATTTCGTGGCTACAGTCACTGTTCTCAGTGATTTTGGAGCCCAAGAAAATAAAACCTGTTACTGTTTCCACTTTCCCCCCATTTATTTGTCATGATTTTTTGAATGTATATATTTCAGATGCTTCTAACTCCTCTGCCAGCTAAATAAATAATCATTTTCCATTTGTGTCTTAATTCTCAGATGCTTTTAATACATTTAGACTCACATTAGTCCTAGGAGGTAGAACCTAATTGGTTCCCAGGAATATGTAACCAGTGCCTACACTAGTCTCACTGTTATGTTTCTTCCTTGCACGTATTTTGGTTTGTGTGTTCTGTCTAAACTCTTTTCCTTATGATTTGTTCGTTGGCAATTATTTCCTTTTAATTTCCCTAAGAATTTGTTCAAACATTGCATCCTGTTTACTTCTTTGATTATTAACATGCAGGAAAGCCACACTAGAAAAAATTTTTTTCTCTTAAAAGCCCTTCATATATATCATGCATCACATGTAAGTATATATGAGATGTATGCTTGTTTCAGAAAGTTCCACTATAAGTAAGTCAGAAAGAAAAACACCAATACAGTATATTAATGCATATATATGGAATTTAGAAAAAATGGTAATGATGACCCTATATGTGAGACAGCAAAAGAAACACAGATAGAAAAAACAGACTTTTGGACTCTATGGGAGAAGGCAAAGGTGGGATGATTTGAGAGAATAGAAGTAAAACATGTATATTACCATAAGTGAAATAGGTCACCAGTCCAAGTTTGATGCATGAAACAGGGCACTGAAAGCCAGTGCACTGGGACAACCCTGAGGGATGGGATGAGGAGAGAGCTGGGAGGAGGGTTCAGGATGGGGGACAACCATGTACACCTATGGCTGATTCATGTCAATGTATGGCAAAACCCACCATAATATTGTAAAGTAATTAGCCTCCAGTTAAAATAAATTAATTAATTTTTAAAAAAGAATTCTGATAGTTCCACTCCAGTTCTAACTCTGGCATCATATGGGAGTTTAGATCCAGTTTATTATTTACTGACAATACTTTAGATGTAATCATAAGTTACTAGTTATGTTTCCGTGTTCTTGTGTTTCCTGTCTTCCCTCTCTCTTGAATTTAGTATTTGTCTTGCACTAGAGAACATCCTGGAAGACTTCTTTCAGAAAAGTCTGTGTTGTACACTTCCTACCTCTTTGTATGTCCAAAATTTTCTTTCATTTGCTTTTATACTTGCATTTTTTATTTGCCAGCCTCAGCGTTTCCTAGAGAGTGATAGGACTAACTATCCCATTAACTGAGTGATCCTCTGGGAATGGAGGTTTAATGCTGTTATATTAATAAAGTAGTGTAGACTGTATGTAATGCTTGTGTGTGTGTGTGCATGTTCAGTCGTGTCTGACTCTTTGGAATTTTCCAGTCAAGAATACTGGAGCAGGTTGCCATTTCTTTCTCCAAGTTATCTTTTTGACCTAGGGATCAAATCTGTCTTTTGTGTCTCCTGCATTAGCTGGCAGGTTCTTTACCAGCTTAGCCACCAAGGGACTCATACACTATGCTTACCAGTAAGCTATTTTACATATGGGCGTAGTGTGGATTTTCAATGATTACATTAATATTTTAATTAGTCTCTAAGAAGAAAAGTTTGGAATAGTGACCTTCCTTAACTAAGTCAGTAAAACTATAAGCTGAGCACCAAAGAACTGATGCTTTTGAACTGTGGTGTTGAAGACTCTTGAAAGTCCGTGGGACTGCAAAGAGAACAAACCAGTCCATCCTAAAAGAAATCAGTCCTGAATATTCACTGGAAGGACTGATGCTAAAGCTGAAACTCCAATACTTTGGTCACTTTGGCAAAGAACTGATCCATTTGAAAAGACCCTGATGCTGGGAAAGATTGAAGGTGGGAGGAGAAGGGGACGACAGAGGATGAGATGGTTGGATGGCATCACCGACTCAATCGACATGAGTTTGAGAAAACTCTGGGAGTTGGTGATGGACAGGGAGCCTTGGCATGCTGCAGTCCATGGGGTCACAAAGAGTCAGACACGACTGAGCGACTGAACTGAACTGACTGAAAACTGTCTTTGCCTTGAATTAATTGTTTCTCCAACAACATGATCTGAACCTGGAAGAAGTCTACTGTTGTCCAGTGTGCCCTAAATCTGGTCAACCATTTCACATTTTTTAATGAGCATTATAAAAATCCAGGATAACATATATTTTAGAGGTATCTCTAGATTTTTACCCTTTTCTGTTGGTCAGAAATTATTTGTTATGACTCCTTAAATACTTTGTGCTAAGATTCACTGTCCTGTATCTTTCTTTATTCTCATTAGGTTGGTTAATTTTTTTCCATGTTTGCCTTTATCTGTCTTTTACTTTCTATATTATAGCATCAAGGATGAAAAAGAGGCTCAGGACTTGGTGTTAGAAAAAACCGAAGAAGAGGAGTCTTTAAGAAATTCCAGCTTGGTTTTAGGAGCAAGAGTGAGTGTCAATCACAGCCCAGAAAGGCTCATAAAATGGAAAAAAGGAAAGCTAAAATGATGATAATAAACTTGCTGAATAATCTCAGTTCATTGGATTTCAGCCTGAAAAATGCCTTTTCATATGAGATCAGTCCTACTTTTTTTGGAAAGGGAGGCAGTTACCAGAATTATAAGAATAAAAATGAGACTGTTCACATGAATTTTTAATACTATCCCCAAATTTATTGAAAAATAATACATTTTAACAATCAGTTTTCTGTTTACTATTCAAGAAAACTAATAGTCCCCAGCACCTCCTAACTTTTTCTAGAGGTGATTTAAAATTTTGTAAACTTAAGATGGAACTCAAACCTACTTACCTGATTTTGTAGAAAATGCCAGGGGCAATGGAGCGATGTGATAAACTGGATATGTCAGCTATGATTATGTTGGAGTCAGCTTTGGACAGAGAGAAAATTTCCAGAAAGATCCTCCCAGAGGCTGTGCCAGTCACTCTAAACTGGTGAGACCAACTGATACCATTTTTTAAATGATTGTTTTATAATCTGGTTGCAAAGTGTTGTGTTTAGTTTCTTCCTAAGACAAGTTGGAGAAGGCAATGGCACCCCACTCCAGTACTTTTGCCTGGAAAATCCCATGGATGGAGGAGCCTGGTAGGCTTCAGTCCATGGGGTCGCTAAGGGTCGGACACGACTGAGCGACTTCACTTTCACTTTTCACTTTCAGGCATTGGAGGAGGAAATGGCACCCCACATCAGTGTTCTTGCCTGGAGAATCCCAGGGACGGGGGAGCCTCGTGGGCTGCCATCTATGGGGTCACACAGAGTCGGACACGACTGAGGCGACTTAGTAGTAGTAGTAGTAAGACATAAAGTATGGGGTTTTTTTAAAGATTAGATTTATTTCTATGAAAAACGATGAAAGTTTGAAACCAATTAGTTACTTTTAACATATGTACTTTCAACAGGCTTTAATTGATTCCAGTATCTCTACAAAATGATATCAATAATACTAAAAACTAAATCATCTGTGAATGAAATTTCTGTTGTTTTCTCCTTATTTGCAAAATTTCCTTGATTCACAGGTACCCCAAATCCTCTAGTAAGAAATACCTTGTATACGTAGAAAAAATCTTTTGAATAGTAATAGAATGAGGTAAACTCAAAATGAGGCATATTTCCCATGGACCTTTAACTATTAAATGACCTTTAACTTCTACTAAGATTAGTTTCCATATATTTTTAATTATAGCTGTAACTTGCCCATGGCAATATGTGTATTTTTTAAAGGCTGCCTCTCTCCATTCTGTTTGCTGGTCAGTAAAGCAGTTTGTTTTATTCTTACCACAAACATAGAGCAAATTAAACTCCAACAATGTGTATGCTGCTGCTGCTGCTAAGTCACTTCAGTCGTGTCTGACTCTCTGCGACTCCATAGATGGTAGCTCACCAGGCTCCCCCGTCCCTGGGATTCTCCAGGCAAGAACAATGTGTATGACAATATGATAATCATACAAATAGACAGTAAACATAGCTAATAAATACATCAGTGTATTTGAAGTGGTATAGTATCAGAGAGTGGAGAAGGCAATGGCACCCCACTCCAGTACTCTTGCCTGGAAAATCCCATGGATGGAGGAGCCTGGTAGGCTGTAGTCCATGGGGTCGCTAAGAGTCGGGTACGACTGAGCGACTTCACTTTCACTTTTCACTTTCCTGCATTGGAGAAGGAAATGGCAACCCGCTCCAGTGTTCTTGCCTGGAGAATCCCAGTGATGGGGGAGCCTGGTGGGTTGCCGTCTATAGGGTCGCACAGAGTCGGACAAAACTGAAGCGACTTAGCAGCAGCAGCAGCAGTATCAGAGAGTAAAAGGAAAAAAAGCAAGAAAATTCAAAACCAGTGTGAAAATATAAACATGACAGCTGTTTCCTACATCAATGTGCTCAAAAAGAGTCATTTTAATGAGTCAAGAAGAAATATAAGCCTCTGAGGGCCTCTGAGGGCTTAAAGACTAATTCATTTAACTGTAGTTATTAACATTTGAATCAGCTTCAATGTAAAAGTTGAAATACTTAAAGCCAAAAGCTTCATATGTTACAAATGATCCAGTTATACAGTATACTTTATTTAAACATGAAAAAGACATTCCTCAGTATGTGGATGATACAATGTAAACAGCTATCTGTATAATCTTCCAGAAAAAAACACATTATTTCATCTTATGCACAGAGCATCTCAGTTCACACATTTGCTTAAAAGTAGGCATGTAAATCAGACAGAAAATAGTATATGTATATACATTTATTTGCTCCACTATTTCAATTCCCTATGAAATAAATCCGGATACATTTTATCTGGAATGTTATAAGTAATAAATTCAGCTTGACTGAAGTCTCTAATTGCATTAGCCCTACATTCCAGTTAAGTGAGATCCACTTATAGGTCAGTCTCCTGCACTTTGCATTTAATGGTGTCTTCCCTTTTCTCTGCCTCTTTTAGTAAAATGAAAGCCAGAGAGAAGTACCAGTCTGATCTGTGGTTAGAAATTGAACACCCGAATAAAGGTGAGACACTCAGGTCTAAAGGGTATGGGGCTAACTGTTGCCTAAATCAGTACCTATTGCACTCCATGTCCATGAGTCCAGTTAACTAGGGAACCAGTTTACTATGCAAGTGGAAGATTAGCTCTCATAAGCCAGCTTGGAGCCAAGGTTAAGGTTTGTGTGTATGTCTACTCTTGTTTGATAAAATGTTCAAAGAGTCATTTTGTTTGGTTTTATTTTATACAACTTAAGAGATTTTTCTGTCACAGTGGAAGCAAAGTATTTTACTTTAAGTGGAATTACCTTTTATAAAGACCTTTTGTAATACAATTTTTTTCATTTTGTACCAGTCACATCCCAGTTTTGGGAAGCTCCCATGTGTCACAGCATAAGGCAAAGCCACTCTGGCAATGGGAAAATCTGCTATTCAAATTAAACAGAGTCAAGGCAGCGCATGTCTGTGTGTTTAGAGCTGTAGGAATCAAAGTGGGGAGATGGCGAAGTGCAGCTGAGAAGACATCATCATGGGAGATGCCTCAGATTTGCATCAGGATGCTCCTGATCCTCCTCCACTTTTTTCCCATGGTGCATTTTTAAAAATCTTTTAATTGGAGGATAATTGCATTATAATGTTATGTTGGTTTCTGCCATACAACAATGTAAATCAGCCATAAGTATCTCTGGTTCCTCTGCCTTTTCTAAAACCAGCTTGAACATCTAGAAGTTCACAGTTCACGTGTTGCTGAAGCCTGGCTTGGAGAATTTTGAGCATTACTTTGCTAGCATGTGAGATGAGTGCAATTGTGCGGTAGTTTGAGCATTCTTTGGCATTGCCTTTCTTTGGGACTGAAATGAAAACTGAACTTTTCCAGTCCTGTGGCCACTGCTGAGTTTTCCAAATTTGGTGGCATATTGAGTGCAGCACTTTCACAGCATCATCTTTTAGGATTTGAAACAGCTCAACTGGAATTCCATCACCTCCACTAGCTTTGTTCGTAGTGATACTTCCTAAGGCCCACTTGACTTCACGTTGAGGATGTCTGGCTCTACGTGAGCACAGAAGAATTGATGCTTTTGATCTGTGGTCTTGGAGAAGATTCTTGAGAGTCCCTTGAACTGTAAGGAGATCCAACCAGTCCATCCTAAAGAAAATCAGTCCTGGGTGTTCATTAGAAGGACTGATGTTGAAGCTAAACTCCAATATTTTGGCCACCTGATGTGAAGAGCTGACTCATTTGAAAAGACCCTGGTGCTGGGAAAGATTGAGGGCAGGAGGAGAAGGGGACAACAGAGGATGAGATGAATGATAGATGGCATCACCAACTCAATGGCCATGAGTTTGGGTAAACTCCGGGAGTTGGTGATGGACAGGGAGGTCTGGCATACTGCGGTTCATGGGGTTGCAAAGAGTCGGACACGACTGAACGACTGAACTGAACTGAACTGATACATAAGGGGCTTCCCTCTTAAACCTTCCTCCCACTCCCCACCCCTCTAGGTTGTTACAGACCATCAGGTTGAGCTCCTGTGTTATACAGCGACTTCCTACTAGCTACCTATTTTATACATAGAAGTGTATATATGTCAATGCTACTCTCTTAGTTCATCCCATCCTCTTCTTCCCCCACTATGTCATCAAGTCTATTCTCTATGTCTACATCTCTATTCCTGCCCTAAAACTAGATTCATCAGTACCATTTTTCTAGATTCCATATATATGCATGAATATATATTTGCTTTTCTATTTCTGACTTACTTCACTCTGTATGACAGACTCTGGATTCATCCACATCTCTACAAATGACCCAATTTCATTCTTTTTTATGGCTGAGTAATACTCCATTTTATATAGAATTTATTAAAAAAAATAAACTGTGGGTGTTACCTTTAATCCTTTGAAGGGATATTTCATTTTCTCAACAGAAGCTGCTTCTTATGCAAATATGTTAGTGGAGCTTCCGCCTGTCTGAGTTCACCATTCCTTTCATTCCACAGTTTTTTGGTTCACATTGGATTTTATCAGAGTGAGATGAACCTGCAAGAGCTGATCAACATTCTGGAGGGGAAGGAATAGGTGAATCAGGAATTCAAGATAGGCAAACTCTGGAAGTAAATATTTGTCTAATAAATATTTGTGGGTTGACTTTTTATGGACAGTAGAAGAAACAATTAAAAAGAACTTGAGTATCCTTATAAAGACAAGAACCAAGATAGGTCCTAATTCAAGAGAGAGGTAGAATAAGTGATGCACTGAATATAGAATAAGTGATATAGCAAGTTCAGATGGTAGTGGCCTCAGGGCAGATGCTCCAGCAAAGGAATCAAGGCAAGGGTATTGCTCATTACAGAGAACCAGTAGATGGGGTCCTTCAGGACCCCAAAACCTTGATAAGTGGGAGTAGTGCTAAGCTTGACATTTTTTTGAAGGAACCTAAAAACAAAGACTATATATTATCACAATACTTTATCAAGTTAACATTTTAAGCTTTACACATGAAGTTTTATTTCTCAGTTCAGTCACTCAGTCGTGTCCGACTCTTTGCAACCCCATGGACTGCAGCACACCAGGCCTCCCTGTCCATCACCAACTCCCAGAGTTTACTCAAACTCATGTCCATTGAGTCAGTGATGCCATCCAACCATCTCATCCTCTGTCGTCCCCTTCTCCTCCCACCTTCAATCTTTCCCAGCATCAGAGTCTTTCCCAATGAGTCAGTTCTTTGTATCAGGTGGCCAAAGTATTGGTTTCAGCTTCAACATCAGTCCTTCTAATGAATATTCAGGACTGATTTCCTTTAGGATGGACTAGTTGGATCTTCTTGCAGTCCCAGGGACTCTCAAGAGTCTTCTTCAACACCACAGTTCAAAAGCATCAATTCTTCAGCACTCAGCTTTCTTCACAGTCCAACTCTCACATCCGTACATAACTACTGGAAAAACCATAGCCTTGACTAGGCAGAACTTTGTTGGCAAAGTAACGTCTCTGCTTTTCAATATGCTGTCTAGCTTTGTTATAACTTTTCTTCCAAGGAGCAAGCGTCTTTTAATTTCATGGCTGCAGTCACCACCTGCAGTGATTTTGAAGCCCCAAAAAATGAAGTCTGTCATTGTTTCATTTTTATTTGTCACAGTTTTATTTTTACCATTATTTTTTCCCTGAATGCTGTAGAGCAGTACAATCCTTATGCAGTATTATGTGACATTTCTGAACACATTTCCTTATTTGACTATTAAGAAATTGTGTTGGCAATTTAGAGCTGGAAAATTCACACTCATGGCAATATCAGTTGTTAAATGTATGCTTATTGGAGAACGTCTAAATTCCTACTTTTTCTTCTCTTGTATTTAAATAAAGTTATACTCATACCATAAGGTTTTATTTTTTAGTATATTTAAAGTTCATACAATTGCTAAATGACAATGTATGGAATTTCTTTAAAATTCCTTTAAGGGAAAAAAGAAACTGGTAGTTGGCTATTTTATTTTGTCTAATAAATAAAGCCTTGATACTATCATAAAAGTTTTAAGTATAATTAATATTTGTTTTATATCTGCCTGTGTTCTTCTTATAGATAACTTAAGCTAAGAAATGCATACATTTGACCCTCCATATCTGTGAGTTCCATGTCTGTGGATTTGCCCAAACTCAGATAAAAAATACAAAACAAAAGATTTATGGAAAGTTCCAAAAAGGAAAACTTGACTTTCCTGTGCACCATTCTATTTACATAGAATTTATATTGAATTTGCCAGCTTCCAGCAACTATTAACATAGCATTTACATTTTATTCAGTACTATAAGTAACCTAGAGATGATTTAAAGCATAGAGGAGGATGTGGGTAGGTTATTACATGCAAATACTACATTACTTCATGTAAAGAACTCGAGCATCGGAGGACTTTGGTATCTGCAAGGGGTACTGGAAGCCATATCCTATGGATACTAACAGATAATTGTACTAGGTACCTGGGTTAGGAGGTTAGGAAATTGATTCCTGCTGTGGGGAGAAGCTAACATAGAAAAAGCATCTATCATTGGCATGACTATATTGCTGAAATCCCCTTGAGGCTTCTAAAAATGTTTCAAAATTTATTTAAATGTAATACTATTAAGGAAAAGAAAGCAATGACTTGACACGCAGGAGTTAATTCATGAAAACTTACATAATTTATTTATATAGTTTCATTTTAAGTTTGCATAAATTTGCTAAAATTATTTCATTTGAGATGCATAATTCTCAGATATATTTAATATATAAAAATAAATATAAACCTATTTTGATTTAAATATGTACACAAGGACTTCCCAGGTGGCACTAGTTTTAAAGAACCTGCCTGCCAATGCAGGAGACGTAAGAGACGTGGTTTCCAGGGCATGGCAACCCACTCCAGTATTCTTGCCTGGAGAATTCCTCGGACAGGGAAACCTTGTGGGCTACAGCTCATAGGGTTGCACAGAGTCAGACACAACTGAAGCAACTTAGCACGCACACACTCACATAAATCAGGTTATCTCCAAAAATATGGTCTGAAAACAATTTTAAAGAGATTAAGGTTGAAAA
>NW_011494629.1:1589626-1594813 GCF_000754665.1 Bison bison bison
CTACCATCCCTCTGGGTCGTCCCAGTGTACCAGCCCCAAGCATCCAGTATCATGCATCGAAAACTCTTTTAATATTCCGTGGGAGAGAACTGGAGGCTTGACATAAGCACATAACAAAGAAACAGTTTTCATGGAAATAAGGCTGCAAGGTTATGTAGGCTGTAAAGTCATCTATATTAGAATTAAAATAAAATATTTTACATCGTGAATTCTGACACACATAGAGAAAAGTACGTACCTCTGTTACCTGCTCTCAGGTGAAAATCGGAAACATGACTGATGCCCCACAAGTGTGCCCGTCCTCAGAAACAGCAAGCCCTCTCTTTCTGCTGGGGGCAACTGCTACTCTGCTGCTCACCTTGCATTTTGTTATGTTTTTACACTCAGTGAATGTATGCATCCCTAAACAAGAGGATTTAATTTTAGTATGTAAGTAGAATCACCCTGTACACGTTCTTTCGTATCACAGCTTTGAGTGGGTGAGTCTCATTTATGTGTAGTAATAATATGTTCAACTGTATTTCAATATATGTGATCATCCATTATGTGAATATACAGTAGTTTATTTACCCATTCCGTTTTTGGGGAATCCTTGGATATGTGTCTGGTTCCAGTCAGGAAACTAAGAACTGTAACAGTTAATAGAGATGTTTCACTTTATTTATTTTTAAAAACTTTATTTAGGTGCAACTGATGTATAAGTGATGTATATATTTAATGTATGTACAATTTGATGACTTTGTACACACTCATACACCCATGAAACTATCACCACAATCAAAGTAATACATACATCCATTACCTCAAAAAATTTCCTTGTGCTTCTTTTTATTGTTGTTGTAGAAACACTTTTGTCCCCATATTGCTTGCTGGATCTTAGTTCTCTGACCAGGGATTGAACTGAGGCCCTCAGCAGTGGAAGCAGGGAGTCCTAACTACTGGACTGCCATCCCTGGCAGAAATATGGTCTCTTACTGCCATTCCTGTAAGAACACTTAACATAAACCCTCTTAACAAGTTTTCAAGTACACAATGCAATACGGCTAGCTATTGGCACAACTTTGTACAGCAGATCTCCAGAATTTATTCATCTTGCATAAGTGAAACTTTGTACTCATTGACAGACGTTTCCCCACTTTTCCTCTCCTCTAGTTATCGGCAACCAGCATTCCACTCTCTACTTCTATGAGTTTGACTTTAGAATTTTCCCATAAGTGGAATCATGTAGTATTTGTCTTCTGTAACTGGCTTATTTCACTTACCATAATGTCCTATGGGTTCATTCATGTGAAAGTGGAAGTGTTAGTCACTCAGTCATGTCTGACTCTTTGTGACCCCACGGACTATGAAGGTCCAGGATTTGTTTCCTTTAGAATTGACTGGTTTGATCTCCTTGCAGTCCACGGGCCTCTCAAGTCTTCTCCAAGACCACAGTTTAAAAGCATCAATTCTTTGGTGCTCAGCCTTCTTTATGGTCCAACTCTCACAGCTATACATGACTATTGGAAAAACTATAGCTTTGACTATATGGACCATTGTTGGCAATGTCTCTGCTTTTTAATGTTGTCTAGGTTTGTCATAACTTTCCTTCCGAAAAGCAATTGTCTTTTAATTTCATGGCTGCAGTCACCATCTGCAGTGATTTTGGAGCCCCCCAAAATAAAATCTCTCACTGTTTCCATTGTTTCCCCATCTATTTGCCATGAAGTGATGGGTCTGGATGCCATGATCTTAGTTTTTTGAATGTTGAGTTTCAAGCCAGTTTTTTCACTCTCCTCTTTCACCTTCATCAAGAAGCTCTTTAGTTCCTCTTCACTTTCTGCCATAAGGGTGGTGTCATCTGCATATCTGAGGTTATTGATATTTCTCCTGGCAGTCTTGATTCCAGCTTGTGCTTCATCCAGACAAGCATTTTGCATAATGTACTCTACATATAAGTTAAATAAGCAGGGTAATAATATACAGCCTTGACATAATCCTTTCCCAATTTGGAACCAGTCTCTTCTCAGCACCAAAATCTGGTTTAAGGTTCTCCAGAGGAACAAAACCAACAGGAATTTATATCACTATCTGTGTATCAATATCTCCTTCTGGTTATATTCCATAATCATGTGAGCCAATTCCTTATATCTGTATCTTTTTATATGTCCTTATGTTTATATATATATATGTGTATATGTTTTAATCTTTTATTTATTTAAGGAAATTATGTATGATCTATTTATGTGAGACAATTTCTTATAATGTCTGTATCTTTTTATCTATCCTTATGTATACTTATGGGCTTCCCAGGTGATGCTAGTGGTAAAGAACCCACTCATCAATGCAGGAACCATTAAGAGATGAGGGTTCAGTCCCTGGGTCACAAAGATCCCCTGGAGGAGGGCATGGCAACCCACTCCAGTATTCTTGCCAGGACAATCCCATAGACAGAGGAGCCTGGCAGGCTATAGTCCATAGGGTCAGAAAGAATTGAACACGACTAGCGACTAAACAGTTAAATGAGATTGTAAGAGTAAGACCCTTGTCTGATAGTATTGGTGGCCTCTTCCATATGAGGGCACAGTGAGGAGCTGGCTGTCTGCAAGCTAGAAAGAAAATTCTTACCAGAAGCCAACCACACTGGCACCTTGATCTAAAACATCCAGCCTCTAGAACTATGAGAAATATATGCCTGCTGTTTAGTCACCTAATCCATGTATTTTGTTTTGGCAGCTGTAGTTGACTAAGACACCCCTCAAATTATTTTATGTGGTTAGTGTAACCTGATACCAAAACCTGATAAGGAATATTTTAGAAGGAAGAAGTCTAATCTTACTGGTGAACATACAGAATTCTACTTCTGACATTGAGTATTTTGTTGGTTCTATACCTGTTATGAAAAATATAGGTTTTGTCTTAACTGAAAACACAGCTTTAAATTTTAGCCACTCATTAAAAGATTATCGAGGGTAAGGCTAAGATAACGATGCTCATGTGTTCGTTAAAGACAAAGGTATACAATCCACTATTTTGGCTGAAGTTACGGAAGCATTCTTTGAACTTTAGTTTGAAATTTAACAAGAACATCCATGGCTTCAGCTGTGCTGATTGCCATGTCCTTGGAACAGTTCAAAGATTATATACACTGTTTTCATTATACTTCATCACTATTGCCCAGTGGTAAAACATCTGCACCATACACATAGCAAATCTGACCTTTTGTATACTCTTAGCTGTACAGTGGGAATTCTCATGACATCCTGCAATTGTTGAAAAAATTTTTAAGTCTTTAAAAAAAGTTGCTAAACAGGATAAAAAGAATAACTCAGCATGACCAATTTGGTATAAGACCCTGATGCTGGAAAGATTGAAGGCAGGAGGAGAAGGGGACGACAAAGGATGGGACAGTTGGATGGCATCACCGACTTGGACATGACTTTGAGCTATCTCCGGGAGTGGATGTTGGACAGGGAAGCCTGGCAGGCTGCAGTCCATGGGGTTGCAAAGAGTCAGACACAACAGAGTGACTGAACTGAACTGAACAGATCCACAAAATTTCACTTTCAGTTCAGTTCAGTTCAGTCCAGTCGTTCAGTTGTGTCCGACTCTTCGTGACCCCATGAATTGCAGCACGCCAGGCCTCCCTGTCCATCACCAACTCCCAGAGTTCACTCAAACTCATGTCCATCGAGTCGGTGATGCCATCCAGTGCCGGGGTCCAGCCCCAGTGGATCCAGGGAATTCGAAGCGGGGACAGCGTCGGCGAGGATCAGGAAACAACTGCTTAATTAAATGTTAATTAAGGATATAAAGAGTAATAGAATAAGGATAGCTCAGTGAGGAAATTCAGTGGAGAAAAGAGGCTGAAATAAGGATAGCTCAGTGAGGAAATTCAGGGGAGAAAAGAGGCTGAATAATTCAGCCAGAAGGTGAGAGAAAGAACAACATGGGGAGACCAAGTTTCTGTGAACAAGGCCCACACTTTATTTTCCAAAGTAGTTTTTATACCTTAAGTTATGTATAGAGGATAATGGGGGAAGGGGTAGAGTCATGCAGTAAGCCAGGCTTTCTTCCTGCAAACTTATCATATGCAAAAGTTTAGGTGATTTGCATCATCTTCTGGCCCAGAGGCCTGTTAACATTTTAAGACCCTTTCTTCAGAAAACTTATTTTTCTCTAAAGGTGACTAGTCAGGCGCCACCCTCCAAAAGCATTAAAGTTGCATTCCTATAGGGCAAAGGTGTGGTGGGCTGTAACAAGAAAAAGAATTAATTCAAGGGTCCAAGATTTCAAACACTAAAGCTACTACTTACACCAATTATATTAATCAATACACTGCCAGGGACACAGCAGATAAGGGATATGGAAACTTAGCAGCAAACATTGTCCCAACAAGTGAAAATCCCTTCACCAATACAATTTCTAATCAATCTTTTAACTGCTCAAAGGAATCTGTATTCAGACAGTTTAGAACATCTCATGCCTCTCACAGTTGGAAGGCTCTGAACAATCACATGTGGCCGGAAAAACCTATTGAGGCAGGCTAGAGGACTTCCAAAGGAGTTTGTAGGTTGAAACACTGTCACACCCAGGAATTATTAACTGGAGCTGTAAGTTAACTTTTTTCAGAGAGAGGTAATGGGGGACAGCCCCCCGTAAAGTCAGAGGTGTAGGTGAGAGCACAAAGCAGAAAGTAGGCAGACTCTGGTTTTGGGGATAGATGCTCGAGAATTTCCAGAGGGACTCCTGGGGCTCGATCCCGCCTTTGCGTATGCCGAGCCTCCTTCCTCATGACCTTTGTCATGGGCGGAGTTCCTCACACTGGCTCCGGCAGTGATAGAATTCCAGCTGAGCTATTCCAGATCCTGAAAGATGATGCTGTGGAAAGTGCTGCACTCAATATGCAATATGCACTCAATATGCAATATGCCGGCTCCCAGCAATCCAGCCATCTCATCCTCTGTCATCCCCTTTTCCTTCTGAAAAATGAATCAACATAACACAGTAACACATTAAAAATATAACACAGTAACAGATTAAAAATATTAAAAGTCTGGCTCAGTCTCTTGTGGGGTCACTGCTCCTTTCTCCTGGGTCCTGGTGCACACAAGGTTTTGTTTGGCCCTCCAAGAGTCTGTTTCCCCAGTCCTATGGAAGTTCTGTAATCAAATCCCACTGCCCTTCAAAGTCAAATTCTCAGAGGGT
>NW_011494629.1:1594913-1604022 GCF_000754665.1 Bison bison bison
TGCAGTCCATGGGGTCGCTAAGAGTCGGACACGACTGAGGGACTTCACTTTCACTTTTCACTTGCATGCATTGGAGAAGGAAATGGCAACCCACTCCAGTGTTCTTGCCTGGAGAATCCCAGGGACGGGGGAGCCTGGTGAGCTGCCATCTATGGGGTCATGCAGAGTCGGACACGACTGAAGTGACTTAGCAGTAGCAGCAAGAACTTCTTTGGTATAATTGTTCTCCAGTTTGTAGGCTCAGTGGCTCTATGGTGGGGCTAATGGCAACCTCCTCCAAGACGACTTATGCCACACAACTGTGCCTCCCAGGTCTGCGGCACCCAGAACCCCTGTCCCCACAGCAAGCCATTGCTGACCTGTGCCTCCACAGGAGACCCTCAAACACTCAAAGGCAGGTCTGGTTCAGTCTCTTGTGGGGGTCACTGCACCTTTCCCTGGGTCCTGGTGAGCATGAGGTTTTGTTTGTACCCTCTGAGCATCTCTAGCAGTTATGAGATTTGATTCTAAATGTGATTACACCACTCATACCATCTTGTTGGGACTTCTTTGCCCTTGGACATGGGGTATCTTTCTTTTGTGGGATCCAACATTATCCTGTTGATGGTTGTTCAGCAGCTAGTTGCAATTTCGGTGTTCTTGCAAGAGAAGATGAGCATACATCCCTCTAGTCCACCATCTTGATTTTCATGGATTAAAAATATAAATCATATCATTTCAATAAAAGCATAAGAACATCTGAAAAATTTCAACAGCCTTTTATGATAGAAAAGCAAAACCTTTCTTCCCAATCTAGAAATAGAAAACAACTTTCTTTATCTGATCAAAGATATCAGCACCAGCAACAAAAGTCATATATAATAATAATATTTAATATTATATAATTATCATTATATGTTGTATAATATTATTATCCTCCATCCTAAGTCACTTCAGTCATGTCTGACTCTGCAACCCTATGGACTAAAGTCCACCAGGCTCCTCTGTCCATGGGATTCTCCAGGCAAGAATACTGAAGTGGGTTGCCATGCCCTCCTCCAGGGGCTTTTCCCAACCCAGGGATCAAACCCATGTCTCATACCTTCTCCTGCATTGGCAGTTAGGTTCTTTACCACTAGCACCACCTGGGAAGCCCTCTTTACCAGTAGTGCCGCCATTATATATAATAATAATTATATACTCCAGTACTTTGGCCACGTCATGCGAAGAGTTGACTCATTGGAAAAGATTCTGATGCTGGAAGGGCTTGGGGGCAGGAGGAGAAGGGGACGACAGAGGATGAGATGGCTGGATGGCATCACTGACTCGATGGACCTGAGTCTGAGTGAACTCCAGGAGTTGGTGATGGACAGGGAGGCCTGGCGTGCTGCGATTCATGGGGTTGCAAAGAGTCGGACACGACTGAGCAACTGATCTGATCTGATGTATATAACTGTATAATGGTGAAATACTGAAGCTTTTCTATTTTTATATTTATGAACAAAGTATAAAAATGGAAAGTATGAAGTGCAAAAAAGTATAAAAATGAAAAAATAAAAAAATTTATGTTTATGAACATAAAATTCATTATGAAATTGAGGATCTTTTCAATAAATTATTAGAATTATTAATAGTTTAGCAAGGTGGTTGACTACCATATCAATATACAAAAATCAATATACAGAGTATATTATATGTACAGAATATGTTGACTGCAATGTCAATATACAGAAACAAATATATGTCACATCAATATACTCAAATCAAATGCATCTCTCTATATGAATATTAAATAATATGAAATAATTATATTAGAATATTAAATAATTATCTTTTGAAACATACACCATTTACAATAGCATAAGGAATCAAATATTTAGAAGCAAATCTAACAATAGCTAGAAGGCTTCTAGGAAGAACTATTATAAAATTTAAAGAGGGATATTTGAAAAGGCCTAAGTTAAATAGTCTATAACACTAGATTGAAAGACACAATATTATAAAGATATTAATTCATTTTTTTATTAATTTATTTTTTAATTGAAGGATAATTGCTTTACAGAATTTTGTTGTTTTCTGTCAAGCCTCAACATGAATCAGCCATAGGTATACATATATCCCCTCCCTTTTGAACCTCCCTCCCATCTCCCTCCCCACCCCACCCCTCTAGGTTGATACAGAGCCCCTGTTTGAGTTTACTGATAATACATCAATTCAATCAAGATTCCATCAAGATTAAAGATCTAATATAAAATATCAAGATTAAATATAATCCTGATTAAATTCTATTCTCTTCATGAAATTTGCAATGTGGTCACACATCTCTTCTCTACGTCTGCATGTCCATTCCTTCCCTGCAAATAGGTTCATCAGTACTGTTTTTCTAGATTCCATATATATGCATTAACATACTATATTTGTTTTTCTCTTTCTGACTTACTCCACACTGTATAACAAGCTCTGGGTTCATCCACCTCACTACAATTGAGGTGTAGTTGTACAAACATAAAAATTTGTTCCTTTTTATGGCTGAGTAATAGTCCATTATATATATAATATATATATGTATGCATATATGTATATGTATCACATGTTCTTTATCCATTCATCTGTCAATGGACATCTAGGTTGCTTCCATGTCCTGGCTAGTATGAATAGTGTTACAGTAAACACTGGGGTACATGTGTCTTTTTGAATTGTGATTTTCTCAGGGTATATGCCCATAGTGGGATTGCTGGGTGATATGGTAGTTTTATTTCTACTTTGTTAAGGAATCTCCATGTTGTTCTCTGATGTTTTTGATGTGGACCATTTTTAAAGTCTTTATTGAATTTGTTACAATATTGCTTCTGTTTTATGTTTTTGGTGTTTTGGCCACAAGCCTTGTGGGATCTTAGCTGCTCAGCCAGAGATGGAATAGGCACGTCTTGCACTAGAAGGTGAAGTCTTAACCACTGGACTGCCAGAGAAGTCCCAGAAATTCAGGATTTATTATAAAACTACAATCTGTAAATTAAAACAGTATGGTATTTGCAAAAACATAGATACATAGACCAGTGGTGTATGACAGTGCCCAGAAAAATTTGTATTAGAAATGCTTAATTTATTATAAAACTGGGACTATAGAACAGTGAAAAATGATCATCCAAACACAAGCCTTAGAGTAGAAATAGATGTTTACAACACTACAAATAACAAAAGCTCATATCTAGAATATATAAGGAATTTATAAGGCAATAATAAAAAGACAGTGAACCTGATGGGAAAGTGGCAAGAAATTTAACAGGCTATTCATAAAAGAGGAAATCCAAATAGACAATGAACATATTAAAAGTTCTAAACCTCATGAGATGCCACTAGAGAAAATAAATAGCTAACACAGAATGATTACAAAAGCAAGTGTTGGTGAGTATTTGAAGAAATATGAATCTGCATATTGTATAATTCCATTTCTAGAAATATATCCTGTAGGAATGCTTGCATATTTTATGCCGGGAGGTATGTAGAAGAATGATTGTAATAGCTAAAACACAAATGTCCATCAAAATGAATGAATAAAGAAATTAGGCTATATTAATGTAATGAAATACACTGTATCAATAACAATGAATAAATTACAGCTATACACAACACCATGAATGAATCTCATTAGCATAATGTTGAGTGAAAAAGTCAAGCACAAAAGACAACACACTATGAGCAAAATTAAACTCTGTGTTTTGTAGTCTCAGCTGGTTGGTAGTGATGCTCTTGGATAGGAATGCCCAGAGCATTCACCTGAGCCATAGTACTGGTAGTGAGTGCCACACACAATCCTCTCCATCACCACAGGGACCACTGTGTGTCTGGCCCGAGCCTAGTGATTCTTATTATGATAGCAGGATGCACTTAAGTAAAAATTATAAGGGAAATCTGAGGAACATGATTGATCACTCACAGGCCCTGGAGGGTACATGGCACACCCAAGGGCCACACAACAAGGTGGCAGATCGAGAGAATGGGAGAGAAAGGAGACTGAGAGCTCTGATTTTACTGGCATAGAGGGTGGGGTGTCTTGAGTTTCAAGGTTTCACTCTATGTTGCCTAATTTAAAGCTTAAAAGTGAGATTCAGGGGATGGGAGAGGACAGATGGGTCTCTCCAGTAGGCAGTTACCTAGGTTACTGAGAAGTTTCTGAAGGGAATCTTCATTGGTAGGAGTAAATTAACTCCTTATCTACTTGTTTTGCTTATAGCTGTGTCGTATAGCTAGCTTGCTTATGCCCACCGTAATGGTCATGGCCCTCCAGGGAACAGGTCTATTAGCCATGTTGTTCAGTCACACAGTCATATCCAACTCTTTGCGACCCCATGGACTGCAGCACACCAGGCTTCCCTGCCCCTCACCATCTCCCAAAGTTTGCCCAAGTTCACACCCATTGTGTCGGTGATGCCATCCAGCCATCTCATCCTCTGATGCCCTCTTCTCTTTCTGCCTTCAATCTTTCCCAGCATCAGGGACTCTTCCAATGAGCCGACTCTTCACATCAGATGACCAAAATACTGGAGCTTCTGCTTCAGCAAAAGTCCTTCCAATGAGTATTCAAGATTGATTTCCTTTAAGATTGACTGGTTTGAGGTCCCTGCTGTCCAAAGGACTCTCAGGAGTCTTCTCCAGCACCGCAGTTCGAAGGTGTCAATTCTCTAGCACTCTGCCTTCTTTATGGTCCAACTCTCACAACCATATGTGACCACTGGGAAGATCATAGCCTTGATTATATTATTAGCAGTAAGTGACAGCCAATCTTGCCGGTTTTAAATTTCCAGCCTGGTGCCTCAGATGGTAAAGAATCTGCCTGCAGTGCAGGATACCTGAGGTTTGATCCCCAGGTCAGGAAGATCCCCTGGAGACGGGAATGGCTGCCCACTCCAGTATTCTTGCCTGGAAAATCCCATGAACAGAGTTGCCTGGTGAGCTACAGTCCATGGGGTTGCAAAGAGTTGGACAGGAGTGAGCGACTAACACTTAGAGTGTTAGGCTCAAGTATTTTGTTGGGAGCCTTGTTGATCTCTAAAATATTAACCACATAGAAAACTGTGTCTGCATGTTGCTCACTGTTGCTCAATCATGGCCAACTCTTTGTGACCCCATGGTCTGTAACTGACAGGCTTCTCTGTACATGGAATTTTGCAGGCAAGAATACTGGAGTAGGTTGCCATTTCCTACTCCAGGGCATCTTCCTGATCCAGGGATCAGACTCACATCTCTTGGGTCTTCTGCACTGACAAGTGGATTCTTTACCACTGTGCCACATAGGAAAGAGAGACTTTTAAATTCTCCACACCAAAAAAAAAAAAAAAATCAATAAAATATACAAACAATAAGTCATATTTCACAGCAGTGTTCACATGAATTAACAATGGAAGATACTGTATCCAACCTGAGAAAACGAACAGGGCATTTGGGGATTTAAGCCACATGTCTGAATTTGCCTTGAACTGAAAACAAGCTTAAGATATAATTTACTAAGTAAAGCTCTTTGCTTTGCACATTGTCAATTATTTCTGCTCTTTATTATTTGGCTTTATTTTCTGAAAAGAGTTTGTTCTGTTAGCCCCAAAACGTGCTCATACAAATGCACAGGACATTTTGACAACTGTGGCTCTTGAGACTAAGGGGGGTGCTCAGGCAGGTTGGCCTTTCAATAATCTCTACCAGCTCCCCTACCCCTAAACCCCAGTTACTGCTGCTATCACCATCACAACCACCACCACCATCATCTCATGCATATTAAACATTATGTGTAGAGAAAACAGCAAAACGCTCTCTAGTACCATGTGAAACACTCACTGTGTGTATGCAACCCCAGGAAGGCTGACCTATAGCTTCACCTCATCTTCTGATTGCGCCTCACTTATATAAAAATCCTGGAGCTGCCTCTGCATTTTAAGAAACTTGATAACTTTGGAAATCACTAAATTATGCACTACATGATCTTCCAAAGTAAAGTCACAAAAATTCTGACAATAATAGATGTTGACCTTTAGGTGCCAGTATTTCTATGCTATTAAATAAGCAGGGGTTTACATTGGTGCCATTAGTCATACAACCATGATCAGTTTCATTTACTTTCATTTAATGTCTAATTCACTGTGGGTGGGAAAAATTCTTGTCTTCCTTCTATTGGTCATAAGACAGAATAACAGGAGAAAAGCATATACATTTTATTAAATTTTTACATGTACATGGGAGCCTTCCCAAGAGAAGACCTTAAGTGACCAGAGTAAGGAAGATTTTATACTTTTGTAGGCAAAGGTACAATATATTTGTGAAGAAACAATAAAACAAAGAGGTTTGGGTTGAGTCACAAATGGTGAAGTAACAAGGAAAATATGGGTAGTTTAACAATCATATCTTTGTTTGTGCAGCCTTCCTAGTCTTGAATTCCGTGTTTCTGGTGATAAAGTTTTTCCCTCCTCCTGGCACAGGGAGGGTGATTTTCGCAGAGAAGATTTGTATCCTTCTTCCTTCAGGAGAACAAATGAGGGCCAGATATACTTGCATGTTTCTCAAGTACTTTAATTCAAGTAATCAATATGCCAAAGTGACATACCTGGGGGTGACATATTCTGAACCTCTTCACCAGGTGCCCTCAGTGACAGAGTTCTTATCTGTAGTTTCTGATTCATTTCTCTATAACCCACTGTGAATGGAGTCCACCTGCTCTTTTTTTTTTTTTTATGTCATGGTACTTCCACATGGAATGGAATGATGGATGTGAAACAGCACATTCTGAAGAGAAGTGCTCAGAGGTGCAGGTGGGAACAGCTGTGTCCACCACTGAAGGATTATGGCTGCAGTTTTGTGTGTTGACATAATTCTTACAAAAATACTAAAGTTACAGTTTTATCACCCATTATTGGAAAGTAGTGTTATGTTCATGACTTATGTTAAGAGTGCTGAATTCTATACAGTGATCTCTTGAATTTTTGTTTTCCCTAACTTGTTTTTCTAGGGTGATCCAGTTGACAATATATTCGAACAGAATCTAAAGATCAAGTTTTACATCAGTTCCAGGTCCACATCTCCATCTTCATATAGCGAAGACGAATCAGACACAGTGAAGGTACCTCTCTGGGGTGGATTGCTTCAGAACTTTTCACTTGTACCAAACAAAAGGAGACTGAATCCTGTTCAGAAACAGTGCCCTTTCTTTCTAATCAGAAGCATTGCTTAGATAGGAACAGTCTATAGAGAATATTAAGTTTATCAGGTGATAGTTAATATTAAGTTTAACTGATAACCATGTCCATGAGGGGACATGGTCTGGCAGGGAGAGAGCTCTCATTATTTTCATTGCTTTAATTAACATCAAGGAATTAAGCTGTAACAGGAATATTTTACATAATCTTACCACAACATAAAGTCTGGTATTAGGTAAGGCATAAAAATACATTTGCTGAACAGACTCACAAACTTTGAAAACAAACTTATGGTTACCAAAGGGGAAACTTGGGCAGGGCAGAGAAGGATAAACTAAGAGTTTGGGATTAACAAATACATGTGCTGTGCTGTGCTTAGTCGCTCAGTTTTGTCCGACCCTTTGGAATGACATGAACTGTAGCCCACAAGGCTCCTCTGTCCATGGGGATTCTCCAGGCAGGAATACTGGAGTGGGTTGCCATGCCCTCTTCTAGGGGATCTTCCCAGCCCGGGGATCCAACCCAGGTCTCCTGCATTTCAGGCAGATTCTTTAACATCTGAGGCACCATGGAAGCCCCAAAATACTGGAGTGGGTAGCCTATCCCTTCTCCAGGGGATCTTCCCAACCCGGGAGTCAAGCTGGGGTCTCCTGCACTGCAGGCAGATTCTACATCAGCTAAGTTACAGGGAAGCCCGTAAATCACTATATTCTAACATTAAATTAAAACAAAACTGCAAATAGTCCTCCTGAGGCCATCCATCATGCAACAACAACAAAAAAATCCCACAAACAAAACAAGACAAAAAATACTTTGCTACTGTTCTTACTAAAATGTAGGATAATTTTATGTCTCACATAATGGTACACAAAATAGCTCTTTGTGGCCCTTTATGATAATCAGAGAACATGACTCTCTGCAAATGTTTCCTCCCGAAATCAAAGGGTTTGGTGTCTCCCAGCTCATATTTTCCATCTTCAGAAATGCTATTTCCCTCCTCTGCATTCCACTCACTCTGATTAATCTGGGTAGGGTTTCTTGCTACCCACTTTGGAATCCTGGGGACTAGGTGGTGAGTTCTCCCGGAGATCCCTGGTTTAGTTTGGAAAATTTTCAGTGTGGTTTATAGCCAGGTCAGACATTGTTTTCAAATTCTGCTCAGAACATTTAAATTTTTGATAACTATTTTATTTTACTGTTTTAAAATTTTAATAATATCTCTCTCATGGAGGAAGAAGGTACAAGGAATAATCTATCACAAGCCCATATACCTATTACCCACAAATTAAGAAAACAGTTTGCCATTTTTGTTCAGATAAAAAGAAAAATTGGGATGATACTGAACAGTTGAGCCCATCTAACTGCATTCTTTTGTCCTGGGAGGTGATCAGATATTTTGAAATGGTTTGCATTCTTCTGTCCACCCTCTTATATTTTATATCCTAGGCATGTGCTCTTCAATTTCAAAGGATTGCTTGGTCTGCTCAAAATACACAAATAATATCCCTATTGTGAAAATAATCTACTATTTTCACAGTATTTATTCATGTTAAGACAGTTCATCTTTAACTGCTGTGTAGTATTCCAGATAATAAATATACTTATTTATACATAACCATGATATATAATTATGTTACTTTTTATGTATTGATGTCTTTTTTCCTTATTACAATTTCTCTGTTACATAGAGCCTGTTGGGACCTGTTTGGCTATATACATATGGGAGAATTTGTTAGTTACTAGCTAGTAGAACACCTGATCTGCCTCTTGAGAAATTTGTATGCAGGTCAGGAAGCAACAGTTAGAACTGGACATGGAACAACAGACTGGTTCCAAATAGGAAAAGGAGTTCGTCAAGGCTGTATATTGTCACCCTGTTTATTTAACTTATATGCAGAGTACATCATGAGAAACGCTGGACTGGAAGAAGCACAAGCTGGAATCAAGAT
>NW_011494629.1:1604415-1610009 GCF_000754665.1 Bison bison bison
TTGGAGAAGACTCTTGAGAGTCCCTTGGACTGCAAGGAGATCCAACCAGTCCATTCTGAAGGAGATCAGCCCTGGGATTTCCTTGGAAGGAATGATGCTAAAGCTGAAAATCCAGTACTTTGGCCACCTCATGTGAAGAGTTGACTCATTGGAAAAGACTCTGATGCTGGGAGGGATTGAGGGCAGGAGGAGAAGGGGATGACAGAGGATGAGATGGCTGGATGGCATCACTGACTCAATGGACGTGAGTCTGAGTGAACTCCGGGAGTTGGTGATGGACAGGGAGGCCTGGCGTGCTGCGATTCACGGGGTCGCAAAGAGTCGGACACGACTGAGTGACTGATCTGATCTGAGCTAGTAGAAATGCATATTTCCAATGCATAATTTTGCCAACTGTTTTAATTTTTTGAAACAGTCACACACTTTACAGAAATACTATAAGTGCAGTATATATTAATTTTTCCTATTTTAAAGTTGTCATTTGATTTTCCATCACCTTGAATACTTAATCTTGTACTTCTTACAAATAAGAATGTTCTCCTACATCTTATACATATACAGTACAACCATCATCACTAACATTGATGCATCACTACCGACTATCTAATTGTCAGACCCCTTCAGGTGTCACCAACTGTCCCCTCGTGTCCATTATTGCAAAAAAAAAAAAAGCAGTTCAAAATTGTACTTTGCTCTTGGTTGTCGTCTCTCAATAGTTTCTTGCCATATGGAAGTCTCTTGCCATATTAGTCTCTTGCTAAAGTCTTTCTTTGACTTCATTACCTTGATACTCTCAAAAATCACGCTGGTTTAGAATAGAATATCCCTCATTTTACAAATGCTTTCTCGTGACTTGATTCAAGTTATGCATGTTTGTCAAAAATATCACAGAAGTGATGCTGTGGTCTTCTCCTTACATGCTATCAGGTGGTTCATGATTTTAATGTTTTCCATTGCTGATCATGCTTACTTGACCTCTGCACTAAGGTGGGAATTTCCAGGCCTGTCCACTGTGAAATTACTTTTTTCCCTTTGTAATTAATAAGTATTTTGTATAGAGGTACTTTGAAGCAGTAAGTACCACATTTCTTAACAGTTTGCAATTTACTTGTATCTGTATGGACACATAGTTTTTCATTTTACTTCATTGTTTACAATCCATTATAGTCATAATTTATTCTAGTATTCAAATGATTGTATAGCTCATCTTGTATTTTGCCAGCCATGGATTTAGCCATCTCTCCAAGCAGTACTGATTGCTTTCAGTGGAAAATGGTATTTAGAAGACAAGATCTGGGTGTTAGGTATGTTCATTGCTATGGGATGCCACTATTCCAGAATGCTTGTTGGATAGAGATAGAGAAAAATATATTTATATATCAGTCTCTAGGTAGAAATCTATGTATCTGTGTATCTGTCATCTATCTCTTCATCTATCATCTCTACTCTCCTACTCACCTACCTACTTATCTAACTACTTACCTGTAAAAACTATGAGTTCATACACACATTTATACCTCTAATTCCAAACCAACATTATAGGTTTCATTCTAGTTTTCTCCTTTTCTATGTTGGTAACTTCCTTGTGTGACAGTGAGAAACTTGCCTCTTTATACTCTCAGTGAAGTGAAGTCGCTCAGTCGTGTCCGACTCTTTGTGACTTCATGGACTGTAGCCTGTCAGCCTCCTCCATCCATGGGATTTTCCAGGTAAGAGTGCTGGAGTGCATTGCCATTTCCTTCTCCAGGGGATCTTCCCGACCCAGGAATCGAACCCGGGTCTCCCACATTGCAGGCAGACACTTTACGGTTTGAGCCACCAGGGAAGCTATTCTGTCACCTCTGTTCTCTGTGAGCAGTCTGCCATCTCCGCAGCTACCTCATCACTTCTCACACGGGATGGACTCTGTGTCACTATCTTAGATTGCCCTCCTTGTGCACACTCATCTCACCTTGCTGGGAATAGAGTTTTTAAAAACCAATTTCTACTCTCACTTAGCAGCACATAAGAGTTCTCATTTCCTTATACCTATGTTGACACTTGCCAATACTAGACCATTGAAATTTTGTAATTCTGATGGGTATGAAGTGATATCTAATATTGCTTTCATTTTGTCATGTAGAGGTTTTTCATTCTATTAGTAAAATATATCTCCTTTTACTGCTTGAGGTTTATAACGGTTTTCTAAGAATTCCATTTCTACCGTATTCTTCTGTCCTCAAAGTGCCAAAAAGATTTAAAGTTTTGCTTTTTGCATTTAGGTCCTTAAATCAACAGGAAATTATATCTTTGTTTGTTCTGAAGTAGGAATCTGACTTTTGCCACCATGATACCATGATAGTTACTTGTCCCAGGCCGAATTCATTGACTAATCTATCAACTCCTAATAATTTGTAATGTCACTTCTATCACTTATCAGCTTTATTTAGTTATTTACTTATTTGGTTGTAAAATATACATGCTTTTGAACTGTGGTGTTCAAGAAGACTCTTGCAAGTCCCTTAGACTGCAAGGAGATCAAAACAGTCAAGCTTAAAGTAAATCAGTCCTGAATATTCATTGGAAGGACTGATGCTGAAACTGAAGCTCCAATACTTTGGCCACCTGATGCAAAGACCTGACTCATTGGAAAAGAACCTGATGCTGGGAAAGATTGAAGGCAGGAAGAGAAAGGGGCTACAGATGATGAGATGGTTGGATGGCATCACTGACTCAATGGACGTGAGCTTGAGCAAGCTCTGGGAGTTGGTGATGGACAGGGAAGCCTGGCGGGCTGCAGTCCATGGGGTTGCAGAGTTGGACACGACTGAGCAACTGAACTGAAAATATACATAAGGGCTTCCCAGGTGGCTCAGTGGTAAAGAATTTGCCTGCCAATTCAGGAGACATGAGTTCAATCTCTGGGTCTAAAAGATCTCCTGGAGAAGGAAATGGCAACCCGCTCTGGTATTTTTGCCTGGGAAGTCCCATGGATAGAGGAGCTTGGCAGGCTACAGTCCATGGGGTCACAAATGAGTTGGACACAACTTAGTGAACAACAACAACAAAATTGGCATAACATAAAATATTCCGTTTATTCATTTTTAAGTGTAGAGTTCAGTGGAATAAATTACTTTCACAGTGTTCTGCAAATGGTAACTATTACATTATTTATTTCTCAAAATTTTCCATCTCCACAAACAGAAGTTTTATTTTCATTAAACCATAACTTGACATTTCCTTTCCCCTCCATCCCTGGTAAACTCTCATCTACTTTGCATCTCTATGAATTTTCCTATTCTATATATTTTATATAAGTAGAGTCATATAATATTTTCCCCTTTTTGTCTGGCTAATTTCACTTGGCATAGTATCTTCATATTTCATCCATGTTATAGTGTGTGTCAGAATTTCAATTGTTTTTAAGGCAAAAGAATGGACAAATAGACCAATGAAATATAATAAAATCCCCAGAACCATACAGAGGAACAAAGATAGTCTCTTCAACAAATGCTGCTTGAAGAACTGAACTTTCACATGCAAAAAATATAAACCTTAGACACAGACCTCACACTCTTCAAAAAATTAATTCAAAATGGATCATAAGCCTACATTTAAAATGCAAAACTACAACATAGGTGAAAGTCTCAGCAACCTTGCGTTAGATAATGACTTCTTAAATATAAAATCAAAAGCAAGAGCCACAAAATAAATTTTTGATAAGTTGCACTTCATTAAAATTAAAAACTTTTGCTCTGTAAAAGAGACTAAGAAGACTAGCCACAGACAGGGAGAAAATATTTGCAAAAGATAAATATGATAAAAAAAAAAAACCTGTCATCCAAAATATACAAAAACTGCTAAAACTCAAGAAAAAACTCATAAGAAAACAAAAAACTTGATTAAAAATGGGTCAAAGACTAAACAGAGACCTCAATAAAAAGAAGATACATAGGTTGCAAATAAGTACAGGAAAAGATGTCCATATATATGTCATCAGAAAATGCAAGTTAAAACGATGCAATACCTCTACACATCAAAATCTGGGACACGGACAACATCAAGTGCTGGCAAAATGTAGAGCAATAGGAACTCTCACTCATTGCTGGTGCAAATGCAAAATGGTTCAGCTACTTTGGAAGACAGTTTAGCCATTTCTTACAAAATTAAACACTTTCAATACAGTCCTGGAATCATGTACCTTGATATTATTCAAATGAAATGAAAACTTATCTCCACACAAAATGCTGTACATGGATATATTTAGAAACTTTATTTATAACTGCCCAAGCTTGGAAGCAACCTTCTTCAGTTCAGTTCAGATCAGTCGCTCAGTCTTGTCCAACTCTGCGACCCCATGGACTTGCAGCACGCCAGGCCTCCCGGTCCATCGCCAACTCCTGGAGTTTACTCAAACTCATGTCCATTGAGTTGGTAATGCCATCCAACCATCTCATCCTCTGTTGTCTGCTTCTCCTCCTGCCCTCGGTCTTTCCCTAGCATCAGGGTCCTTTCAAACGAGTCAGCTCTTCATATTAGGTGGCCAAAGTATTGGAGTTTCAGCTTCAGCATCAGTCCTTCCAGTGAATATTCAGGACTGATTTCTTTTAGGATGGACTGGTTGGATTTCCTTGCAGTAAAGAGACTCTTAAGAGTCTTCTCCAACACCACAGTTCAAAAGCATCAATTCTTCAATGCTCAGCCTTTATGGTCCAACTCTCACATCCATACATGACTACTGGAAAATCATAGCTTTGACTAGAGGGACCTCTGTTGGCAAAGTAATGTCTCTGCTTTTTAATATGGTGTCAAGTTTGGTCATAACTTTTCTTCCAAGGAGCAAGCGTCTTTTAATTTCATTGCTGCAGTCACCATCTGCAGTGATTTTGGAGCCCCCCAAAATAAAGTCAGCAACTGTTTCCACTGTTTCCCCATCTATTTGCCGTGAAGTGACAGGACGAGTTCATCAGGCACTCTATCTATCAGATCTAGTCCCTTAAATCTATTTCCCACTTCCTCTGTATAATCTTAAGGGATTTGATTTAGATCATACCTGAATGGTCTAGTGGTTTTCCCCATTTCTTCAATTTAAGTCTGAATTTGGCAATAAGGAGTTCATGATCTGAGCCACAGTCAGCTCCTGGTCTTGTTTTTGCTGACTGTATAAAGCTTCTCCATCTTTGGCTGCAAAGAATATAATCAATATGATTTCATTGATTGATTGATTCATTCATTCATTCATATGATTCATTCATTCTACACATTGACCATCTGGTGATGTCCATGTGTAGAGTCTTCTCTTGTGTTGTTGGAAGAGGGTGTTTGCTATGACCAGTGTGTTCTCTTAGCAAAATTCTATTAGCCTTTGCTCTTCTTCATGCCATACTCCATGGCCAAATTTGCCTGTTATCCAGGTGTTTCTTGACTTCCTACTTTTGCATTCCAGTCCCCTATAATGAAAAGGACATCTTTTGGGGGTATTAGTTCTGAAAGGTCTTGTAGGTCTTCATAGAACCGTTCAACTTCAGCTTCTTCAGCGTTACTGGTTGAGGCATAGGCTTGGATTACTGTGATATTGAGTGGTTTGCCTTGGAAATGAACAGATATCATTCTGT
>NW_011494629.1:1610206-1611178 GCF_000754665.1 Bison bison bison
AGAGATCTCTTCAAGAAAATTAGAGATACCAAGGGAACATTTCATACAAAGATGGGCTCGATAAAGGACAGAAATGGTATGGACCTAACAGAAGCAGAAGATATTAAGAAAAAGTGGCAAGAATACACAGAAGAACTGTACAAAAAAGATCTTCACAACCAAGATAATCACGATGGTGTGATCACTCACCTAGAGCCAGACATCCTGGAATGTGAAGTCAAGTGGGCCTTAGGAAGCATCACTATGAACAAATCTAGTGGAGGTGGTGGAATTCCAGTTGAGCTATTCCAAATCCTGGAAGGTGATGCTGTAAAAGTGCTGCACTCAATATGCCAGCAAATTTGGAAAAGTCAGCAGTGGCCACAGGACTGGAAAAGGTCAGTTTTCATTCCAATCCCAAAGAAAGGCAATCTCAAAGAATATTCAAACTATCACACAATTGCACTCATCTCACATGCTAGTAAAGTAATGCTCAAAATTCTCCAAGCCAGGCCTCATCAATACGTGAACCATGAACTTTCAGATGTTCAAGCTGGTTTTAGAAAAGGCAGAGGAATCAGAGATCAAATTGCCAACATCCTCTGGATCATCGAAAAAGCAAGAGAATTCCAGAAAAACATCTATTTCTGCATTATTGACTATGTCAAAGCCTTTGACTGTGTGGATCACAATAAACTGTGGAAAATTCTGAAAGAGATGCAAATACCAGACCACCTGACCTGCCTCTTGAGAAACCTATATGCAGGTTAGAAAGCAACAGTTAGAACTGAACGTGGAACAAAAGGTTGGTTCCAAATAAGAAAAGGAGTATGTCAAGGCTGTATATTGTCATCCTGCTTATTTAACTTATATGCAGAGTACATCATGAGAAACGCTGGACTGGAAGAAGCTCAAGCTGGAATCAAGATTGCTGGGAGAAATATCAATAACCTCAGATATGCAGATGACACCACCCTTATGGCAGAAAGTGAA
>NW_011494629.1:1611278-1611660 GCF_000754665.1 Bison bison bison
GGGGGTATTAGTTCTGAAAGGTCTTGTAGGTCTTCATAGAACCGTTCAACTTCAGCTTCTTCAGCGTTACTGGTTGAGGCATAGGCTTGGATTACTGTGATATTGAGTGGTTTGCCTTGGAAATGAACAGATATCATTCTGTCGTTTTTGAGATTGCATCCAAGTACTGCATTTCGGACTCTTTTCTTGACCATGATGGCCCTTATGATTATACAGTGGAAATGAGAAATAGATTTAAGGGACTAGATCTGATAGACAGAGTGCCTGATGAACTATGGACAGAGGTTTGTGACATTGTACAGGAGACAGGGATCAAGACCATCCCCATGGAAAAGAAATGAAAAAAGCAAAATGGCTGTCTGGTGAAGCCTTAAAAATAGCT
>NW_011494629.1:1611979-1612502 GCF_000754665.1 Bison bison bison
CAAGGAAATGCAACTAGTCCATCCTAAAGGAGATCAGTCCTGGGTGTTCATTGGAAGGACTGATGCTGAAGCTGAAACTCCAGTACTTTGGCCACCTCATGCAAAGAGTTGACTCATTGGAAAACACCCTGATGCTGGGCGGGATTGGGGGCAGGAGGAGAAGCGGACAACAGAGGATGAGATGGCTGGATGGCATCACTGACTCGATGGATGTGAGTCTGAGTGAACTCCGGGAGTTGGTGATGGACAGGGAGGTCTGGCGTGCCGTGATTCATGGGGTCGCAAAGAGTCAGACATGACTGAGCGACTGAACTGAACTGACAGCACCAGATGCCATGATCTTAGTTTTCTGAATGTTGAGTTTTAAGCCAATTTTTTCACTCTCCTCTTTCACCTTCATCAAGAAGTTCTTCAGTTCAGCTTCACTTTCTCCCATAAGAGTGGTGTCTTCTGCATATCTGAGGTTATTGATATTTTTCCCGGCAATCTTGATTCCAGCTTGTGCTTCATCCAGCCCAGCATT
>NW_011494629.1:1612602-1613284 GCF_000754665.1 Bison bison bison
TAGTGATGCTTCCTAAGGCCCACTTGACTTTGCATTCCAGGATGTCTGGCTCTAGGTTGGTGATCACACCATCATGATTATCTGGTTCATGTAGGTGTCTGGATAAATAAACTGTGGTACATGAAGACAATGGAACATTCAGTTCAGTTCAGTCGCTCAGTTGTGTCCGACTCTTTGCGACCCCATGAATCCCAGCACGCCAGGCCTCCCTGTCCATCACCATCTCCCGGAGTTCACTCTAACTCACATCCGTCGAGTCAGTGATGCCATCTAGGCATCTCATCCTCTGTCGTCCCCTTTTCCTCCTGCCCCCAATCCCTCTGAGCATCAGAGTCTTTTCCAATGAGTCAGCTCTTCATATCAGGTGGCCAAAGCATTGAAATTTCAGCTTCATCCTCAGTCCTTCCAATGAATATTCAGGACTGATTTCCTTTAGGATGGACTGGTTGGATCTCCTTGCTGTCCAAGAGACTCTTAAGAGTCTTCTCCAACACCACAGTTGCAAAGCATCAGTTCTTCGGTGCTCAGCTTTCTTCACAGTCCAACTCTCACATCCATACATGACTACTGGAAAAACAATAGCCTTGACTAGATGGACCTTTGTTGGCAAAGTAATGTTTCTGCTTTTTAATATGGTGTCAAGGTTGGTCATAACTTTCCTTCCAAGGAGTAAGTGTCTTTT
>NW_011494629.1:1613384-1613734 GCF_000754665.1 Bison bison bison
CAGGCAAGAACACTGGAGTGGCTGCCATTTCCTTCTCCAATGCATGAAAGTGAAAAGTGAAAGTGAAGTCTCAGTCGTGTCTGACTCTTAGCGACCCCACTGACTGTAGCCCACCAGGCTCTTCCGTCCATGGGATTTTCCAGGCAAGGGTACTGCTGTGGGGTGCCATTGCCTTCTCCGTGCTAGAGTGTGAGATGAGTGCAATTGTGTGGTAGTTGTGCATTTTTTGGCATTACTTTTCTTTGGGATTGGAATGAAAACTGACATTTTCCAGTCCTGTACCCACTGCTGAGTTTTCCAAATTTGCTGGCATATTGAGTGTAGCACTTTCACAGCATCATCTTTTAGGA
>NW_011494629.1:1613834-1614371 GCF_000754665.1 Bison bison bison
TCCAGCCCAGCATTTCTCATGATGTACTCTGCATATAAGTTAAATAAGAAGGGTGACAATATACAGCCTTGATATACTCCTTTCCCTCTTTGGAACTAATCGCTGTCCATGTCCAGTTCAAACTGTTGCTTCCTGACCAGCATATAGATTTCTCAAGAGGCAGATCAGGTGGTCTGGTTTTCCCATCTCTTTAAGAATTTTCCACAGTTTGTTGTGACCCACACAGTCAAAGGCTGTGGCATAGTCAATAATGCAGAAGTAGATATTTTTCTAGAACTCTCTTGTTGTTGTTTTTTTTATAATACAACGGATGTTGGCAATTTGATCTCTGGTTCCTCTGCCTTTTCTAAAACCAGCTCGAACATCTGGAAGTTTATGGTTCATGTACTGTTGAAGCCTGGCTTGGAAATTTTGAGCATTACTTTGCTAGCATGTGCTGCTGCTGCAGCTGCTAAGTCTCTTCAGTTGTGTCTGACTCTTTGCGACCCTGTAGACGGCAGCCCACCAGGCTCCCCCATCCCTGGGATTCTCCAGGCA
>NW_011494629.1:1614634-1621094 GCF_000754665.1 Bison bison bison
CAGCCTTGACGTACTCCTTTTCCTATTTGGAACCAGCCTGTTGTTCCATGTCCAGTTCTAACTATGGCTTCCTGACCTGCATACAGGTTTCTCAGGAGGAAGATCAGGTGGTCTGGTATTCGCATCTCTTTCAGAACTTTCCACAGTTTATTGTGATCCACACAGTCAAAGGCTTTGGCATAGTCAATAAAGCAGAAATAGATGTTTTTCTGGAACTCTCTTGCTTTCTCGATGATCCAGCAGATGTTGGCAATTTGATCTCTGGTTCCTCTTCCTTTTCTAAAACCAGCTTGAACATCTGGAAGTTCACAGTTCACGTATTGCTGAAGCCTGGCTTGTAGAATTTTGAGCATTACTTTACTAGTGTTTGAGATGAGTGCAATTGTGCAGTAGTTTGAGCATTCCTTGGCTTTACCTTTCTTTGGGATTGGAATGAAAACTTACCTTTTCCAATCACATAAATAGCTGTATTTTATATGACTTTGAAGTCTGTTTAAGATACGTAATCTAAATTATCTGAACCTATTTTTAGATTATTAGTATTCACATAATCTTGCTGAACCCTCTATAATTGTTTTAGTATATTTCTACAGAATTTAAATAATAAATTACTTCTACATTTAAAAAATTAGTAGTTCAAAAATCTTTTGAAGATTCTGATCATATATCTACTTGCTAAAATTATCTTTCAAATATTTTTAGGATTACTATTTTTCTTTTGGACTTCCCAGATGGCCCAGTGGTTAAGACTCCGTGCTTCCACTGCAGTTGTCATATGTTCAGTACCTGCTAGAGGGAGTTCCACATGCTGCAGGGCTCAGCCAAAAAATAAAACTCTTCTTTAGTATAGTCTACATGTTATGACACACATTTTAAAATAGCTAAATTGAAATAAAGTATATGAAATAAGT
Source organism: Bison bison bison (assembly GCF_000754665.1). Taxonomy (NCBI): domain Eukaryota; kingdom Metazoa; phylum Chordata; class Mammalia; order Artiodactyla; family Bovidae; genus Bison; species Bison bison. The sequence continues at coordinate 1,615,546 of NW_011494629.1, forward strand.
ATATTTTTATAGAAACTAAAAGCATAGATTTAAATTACTTAAAATATATATATTGCCCTGTGAGAATTTTATTTTTACTGTCTTTTTGTATAGCAAATATAATTCTTTTACTTTACTTGAGAAATAATTTAATTCTTATAATTTCAGTGATATGGGTGACTCACCTATCTTTATTTTTGTCTCTTTGTTTCAGATCACAGATTCTGCTCACCTTCCCGTCCACACACCAACAATAAAGAGAAAGGAATGTCATAGTAGAATCTTCTTTCCAACTAAGGTACTTGATTTAGTTATAAATTTAGCAAATCTTTGAAAAATGACAAGTTGGTTTTGGTCTCTAACTTACCCCTTACCTTACCTTCTTTTCCCTTCCTTCCTTCCTTCTTATTCTCCTTGGAGACTTCTGGTTAAACATAGCAGATTCAAAAATGCATGCTTTTTTTTTCTTTTTTTTGCTTTCTAATGAAACTTGCTAACCCAACCAAAGAGAGAGAAAAAGTAGAAAAATAAGCCAATGTAATTTTGGAAGATGGAAGAACCTGAGTGAGAGGTTAGGATCGCTGAAAAATCTGAATGTCAAGGGTTTAGAAAGGTCTTACTAAGTCACAAGATAATTAAGATTTTGCACACCTAGAAGGATTCAGGAACTAGAGACACCAGATTCTTCAGGAGGCAGGGGTGACTTGCAGTGCTGAAGAGAGGAATAAATTCATCATCTGAGAAAGAGCAAGTAGCCCCTGTACACACACTACCCATGGCACATGGTAGGGAGTGCAAGTCTGTCCCCTCACAGATTGGGAAATATACACAAGGAAGGTGAGAAAAGTGGCCAACTAGTGTTCAGCAAGGCCAGCTTTTGTTATAATCTTGTTATACATATTGCTATTTTATGACAATAATCTCAGGTCAAAAAGATATGATACAGAAATGGAAAATCTATAGTGGTTTGTCAACTTGATAATTCTGTGAAAACATCTACAGTTTTAGGTATTGAGGTTTCAGTGAGAAATTTCAGGGTGCCTTCTGTCTTGAAGGCATAATAGGTCTTGCTTAACTTAATAGAAGTGTTCCATTTCCTGGAGCACATTCTTTTTTATTGATAGTAGAAAATGAAACACATAATTTGCTATAGAGATAAAATTTTGAAATTATTCTTTCTTCTAAAGAAGGTTTTAAAAACCATATTATTTTTGCTACCCCTCCCCGATAAAAATATGTGTACATAGGCAATTTGACTCCATTTGTTATAAAGGAATGATTTGAAGAATTTGTCAATCCAGAATTTTTTAAATGTTCAGAGCATATCAGCTCAAATAAAAGTCAGGCTTTATTGTTACTACTTCCAAGTAGTAACAATGTACGTTTGGTCACCACTTAAACAGTTCTCTTTCTTCTTCTCCTCTTCCTCCACACCCCATTTCTCTTCTTGGTATTTTTTTAAATCAGAATTTTCCAATTATGAAGTACTTAGGGGCAAGAATCTTAAATGCTGGTGAAAAAGGGAAAGCTGCTTTTCTTTGTTTGGGGCAGGAGGGGTTGAAGGAATCACCAGAATCACCTATTCAAAGTTACTTAACCATCAGTGTGCATTTGCTCTCTTTGTTTACAGCATAAGGCCCATCGGTTTTTCCTCACATCCTTTACTGCTCCCACCAAATGTCACCAGTGCACGTCTCTGATGGTGGGTTTGGTAAGACAAGGCTGCACCTGTGACGGTGAGATCTGAGAAAGGGATACATGGAGTCAGACTCATAATCCTTGTATCTAAGTGTTTTAGCCAACTCAGCGCCATAACAAAGTACAGAGACTGGGTGACTTCCAAACACAGTCATATGTTCCTCACTGGCTAGAAGTCTCAGATCAGAATGTCAGTATGGCCCAGTTCTGGGGAGGCCTTCTTGCAGGCTGCAGACGGCTGCCTGCTTGCTGTGTCTTCAACGGGTGGAGGAGCCAAGGAGCTCTGTGTGGTCTTTTTTGTAACGGCGCTGATCCCATTCTCAAGGGCTCCACTCCCATGTCCTCTCACGGACCCCATTTCCAAATACCATCACGAGGGGATTAAGATTTCAATAAATCATTTATGAAGGAACGCAAGCATTCAATCAGAAATTTCGTTCTCTTTGAATTGTGGAAGCATGACAGTGAACTGATCGCTTTACTAAAAATCCCTCTGAATCTATTTCATATGGGGGCTTCTGAAGAGACATCCGCACTGTGCAGCTCCAAAGAGCCTCATACCCTCACAGCCCACGTGAAAGCACCCCAGGGAGGTGTGCTATGTAGTCTTCAGACAGGGCCACAGTTATTAGGAAAATGTGTTTAGATAAATTTTGTTCTTTATAGCAACAGTAGAGTGTGAGGACCACATTCACCAGCTTATGTGACAGGAAAATAGAATGCTAGCCTTGAGTTGTAATCCTTTTATTTTACTCATTGAATTTATTATGACATCATTGAAAGAAAGAAATATAGTTTTGGAAATATCAAACAGTATATCACAGTGGAAAAATCCCATGGATTGAGGAGCCTGGTAGGCTGCAGTCCATGGGGTCGCTAAGAGTCAGACATGACTGAGCGACTTCACTTTCACTTTTTACTTTCCTGCATTGGAGAAGGAAATGGCAACCCACTCCAGGGTTCTTGCCTGGAGAATCGCAGGGACAGGGGAGCCTGGTGGGCTGCTGTCTATGGGGTTGCATAGAGTTGGACACGACTGAAGCGACTTAGCAGCAGCAGCAGCAGCATATCACAATGCCGCACAGACACTTCATACCTCATCCTAGGGAACAGACTCTGTATTAATAGCCAGTCTCTCGAGTGCCCACTCAGGAACACATGGTGTGGAGTAGGACAGCTTTCTTGTCTTCAGCACTATGACAATCAGAGATGCCTTAACCATAAATACATCCCAGCATATTAAACAAAGTAGGACTTTACAGGGGGAATTATGTGCCCATGCAATCCTCCTAGGGGAGCAGAGGCAGCTTCTGAGCTGAGCTCCCAGAGCATTCCTGCTACCAGCATCACTCAGTCTCTGCTGAGCCTGGAACAGCTCCCACCAGTGTCATAAGAAGATGGTGAGTCTGGAAGCTGCCACTACTGCTGCAGCCCTTAAAACCTGCAACTTCTGCCAGTAGCAAGAAACACCCTGCTGCTGCGGAGTTAAGAGAGCTTCCACCAAATCAGAAGCCATTCCTGCAGCTGTCACTCCCTGTCACTATCCAAGCCAGTTAATTGATGTGCTTCGTTTGCAGCTCTCCTAGCTTGACTCAATTCAGAGTCTCACAGAAGGTTATCTTACCCGCAGAATTTACGTCAGGTCCAAAACTTAGTTCCAAGGGAGTCTGGGACAGGTAGTTTTTAGCATTTTGATCTCTGGGATAGAGTAGGCAGAATTGCAGTGGGGGTTGAGGGAGTCAACCCATTTTACCCCCTATAATCACATCTCTCTATTTCCTTCAAAAAGCATGTGGGTTCTCATGTCACACAGCCTGTGTAGAAAAAGCTCCAAGAGCTTGTCCCGTGCCTTTTCATCAGAAGAAAGGTGCCTTCTGTCTAGACCCACAGAAAGGCTTGGGAACAGTCTATGAAGGCCATGTCTGGGTAAGTGGCAATGTTCTGGGTTCCCATGAACTCTTAAAGAGTTTATTAATCACTGTTCAAAATGCATGTACAGTATTTGTCAGAAGTATTTACGATATGTTATACAATATTAATTATATTAAATTGAAAATATTTTTTGCATCTTAAGAATATGGTTTCAAAACTAAGTGTAGCTGCCCCCAATATGGTATTTTCAAATTTCCCAAAGTTTTCTGTTTAGACATTACCTTGCAATGAACAAATGCTAAAATCTGTCCTGATGATGTAACTTTGACTTCCAGTCAGCAATAATAACTTATGAGATTAAAAGTGAAAAAAATCTTCCTGAGAAATATTTAAAATCTGAGGTGATTTTGGAGTTACCAAATTTGAATTTAATGTTACCTTAGAGGCAAAGCTGTGACTGTTATTTGAATGAATTGCTTGTGCTAATTGAAATAGTATTAATATATTTTTCACATGCATGAATTATTCAGTAATTAAAAGAATTGCCTTGCTTTTAAATCTCAATCATGTTATGTCGCTGGGTTCCAATCTTTTAACAAGAAACATGATAGGTTTATAACACATTTGTATTGTTTTAATTTTATATGTAATAATTGTGTAGTGTTTGATGTTTCAGCTTGGATTGCTTTTATTTGTTTCTTGAAAAATAAAAACTAAAGATTCCAAAGAAAGCAGGCATGAAAAAAGGATGGCAGAGGGCCTTGGCCATAGTTTGTGACTTCAAACTCTTCCTATTTGATATGAATGAAGAAGACTCAAAACCCAATGTTGTAGTGAGTCAAGTAATTGACATGAGGTAAGCTTTGAAAGGGAGAATGTTTTTTTTATCAAAACAAGATCTGGAATAAAAATGGTTTCTGATATTCTTTTAAGTAGTGTTGTCACAACTTTACTTAAGTTCCCAATTTTCACCATTTCCATGAGGACTTTAAAAACGATTTTTCCTAAAGTTTGCATCATTACCTCTTAGATGTGGATTATAACTGTGTAATATTTGTAAGAGTTTTTTGGGTTGTTTTTTTAGTCAGAAGTTTATTTTCTTATTATGTTTGCATGTGTTTATAGAGGGGCTTCCCTGTTAGCTCGGTAGTAAAGAATCTGCCTGCAATGCAGGAGCTGCGAGTTCGATCCCTGGGTCAGGAAGATCCCCTGGAGGAGGGCATGGCAACCCACTCCAGTATTCTTACCTGGGGAATCCCATGAACAGAGGAGCCTGGTGGGCTATAGTCTACGGGGTCACAAAGAGTCAGACATGACTGAAGTGATTTAGCACAGAACAGCACATGTGTATAGCAGGAAAGGAAATACAACCTCAAAACCAAAAGTTCTTTACATTGAGATATTATTTATGTATTATAAAATTCACTATTTAAAAATGTGGAATCCACTGGTTTTTAGTATATCACAAGCTTGTAAAACCATCACCATAACCTAATTTCAGATTTTCATCACATCAAAAAAAAAAACCCTTATTAATTAGCAGTCACTCTACATTCACCACTGCCCCCAGCCCCTGACAACCATTAACCTGTTTCTGTCTCTATGGATTTGCCTATTTTAAATTTTTATATAGATGAAATCATAAAATATGTGGAATTTTGTAACTGGCTTCTTTCACTAGGCATAATTTTTCAAGACTCACCCATGGAGCATGTATCAGTACTTCATTTTTCATGGCTGATGCCCTTTGTCAGATCGAGAAACTGGTGTTCTCTTCCTGGTTTGTTGAGTCTTTTTATCTGGAAAGGTGTTGTTGGATATTGGCAGATGGTTTTTTGGGTCTCTTGAGATCATTGTTGTTTTTCCCTTAACTCCCATGATTTATTACATTATTTTTTTTTCTAATTTTATTTTATTTTTAAACTTTACATAATTGTATTAGTTTTGCCAAATATCAAAATGAATCCGCCACAGGTATACATGTGTTCCCCATCCTGAAC
>NW_011494629.1:1621449-1622311 GCF_000754665.1 Bison bison bison
ATAACTTTCCTTCCAAGGAGTAAGCATCTTTTAATTTCATGGCTGCAGTCACCATCTGCAGTGATTTTGAAGCCCCCAAAAATAAAGTCTGATACTGTTTCCACTGTTTCCCATTACCATGAAGTGATGGGACCAGATGCCATGATCTTCATTTTCTGAATGTTGAGCTTTAAGCCAGCTTTCTCACTCTCCTCTTTCACTCTCATCAAGAGGCTTTTTAGTTCGTCTTCAATTTCTGCCATAAGGGTGGTGTCATCTGCGTATCTGATGTTATTGATATTTCTCCTGGCAATCTTGATTCCAGCGTGAGCTTCTTCCAGCCCAGCGTGTCTCTATTAGTTCAGTTCAGTCACTCAGTCATGTCCAACTCTTTGCGACCCCATGAATCACAGCACGCCAAGCCTCCCTGTCCATCACCAACTCCCGGAGTTCACTCAGACTCACGTCCATCAAGTTAGTGATGCCATCCAGCCATCTCATCCTCTGTCGTCCCCTTCTCCTCCTGCCCTCAATCCCTCCCAGCATCAGAATCTTTTCCAATGAGTCAACTCTTCACATGAGGTGGCCAAAGTACTGGAGTTTCAGCTTTAGCATCATTCCTTCCAAAGAAATCCCAGGGCTGATCTCCTTCAGAATGGACTGGTTGGATCTCCTTGCAGTCCAAGGGACTGTCAAGAGTCTTCTCCAACACCACAGTTCAAAAGCATCAATTCTTCGATGCTCAGCCTTCTTCACAGTCCAACTCGCACATCCATACATGACACAGGAAAAACAATAGCCTTGACTAGATGGACCTTTGTTGGCAAAGTAATGTCTCTGCTTTTGAATATGCTATCTAGGTTGGTCATAACTTTCCTTCCAA
>NW_011494629.1:1622411-1623330 GCF_000754665.1 Bison bison bison
ATCCAGCATCGTGCATCGAACCTGGACTGGCAACTCGTTTCCTACATGATATTTTACATGTTTCATTGCCATTCTCCCAAATCTTCCCACCCTCTCCCTCTCCCATTATTTTTTAATTTATTTTTAATTGGAGGAAAATTACTTAACAAAGTTGTGTTGCTGTATGACAACATAAATCAACCATAATTCTACATATATACCTTCCCTCTTGAGCCTCCTTCTTCCCTGCCCCCGCCAATCCCACCCCTCTAGGTTGTCACAGAGCTCCAGACTGGGCTTCCTGTGTTACATAGCAACTTCTCACCAGTTACCTATGTTACGCACAATAGTGTACATTTGTCGACACTACTTCTCCATTCATCCCACTCTGTCCCCACTGTGTCCACAAGTCCATTTTCTACACCTGTGTCTCCATTCAGTTCAGTTCAGCTCAGTGGCTCAGTCATGTCCGACTCTTTGAGACCCCATGAATTACAGCACGCCAGGCCTCCCGGTCCATCACCAACTCCCGGCGTTCACCCAAACTCATGAAGTGATGAGACCAGATGCCATGATCTTAGTTTTCTGAATATTGAGCTTTAAGCCAACATTTTCACTCTCCTCTTTCACTTTCATCAAGAGGCTTTTTAGTTCTTCTTCAATTTCTGCCATAAGGGTGGTGTCATCTGCATATCTGAGATTATTGATATTTCTCCCGGCAATCTTGATCCAGTTTGTGCTTCCTCCAGCCCAGCGTTTCTCATGATGTACTCTGCATATAAGTTAAATAAGAAGGATGACAAAATACAGCTTTGATGTACTCCTTCTCCTATTTGGAACCAGTCTGTTGTTCCATGTCCAGTTCTAACTGTTGCTTCCTGACCTGCATACAGGTTTCTCAAGAGGCATGTCAGGTGTTCTGATATTCCCATCTCTTTAG
>NW_011494629.1:1624017-1625161 GCF_000754665.1 Bison bison bison
TTGGGATTGGAATGAAAACTGACCTTTTCCAGTCCTGTAGCCACTGCTGACTTTTCCAAATGTGTTGGCATATTGAGTGCAGCACTTTCAAAGCATCATCTTTCAGGATTTGAAAGAGCTCAACTGGAATTGCATCACCTCCACTAGCTTTGTTCATAGTAATGCTTCCTAAGGCCCACTTGACTTCACATTCCAGGATGTCTGGCTCTAGGTCAGTGATCACACCATTATGATTATCTTGGTCGTGAAGATCTTTTCTGTACAGTTCTTCTGTGTACTCTTGCCACCTCTTCTTAATATCTTCTGCTTCTGTTAGGTCCATACCATTTCTGTCCTTTATTGAGCCCATCTTTGCATGAAATGTTCCCCTGGTATCTCTAACTTTCTTGAAGAGATCTCTAGTCTTTCCCATTCTGTTGTTCTCCTCTATTTCTTTGCATTAATTGCTAAGGAAGGTTTTATTATCTCTCCTTGCTATTCTTGGAACTCTGCATTCAGATGCTTGTATCTTTCCTTTTCTCCTTTGCTTTTCACTTCTCTTCTTTTCACAGCTATTTGTAAGGCCTCCCCAGACAGCCATTTTGCTTTTTTGCATTTCTTTTCCATGGGAATGGTCTTGATCCCTGTCTCCTGTACAATGTCACGAACCTCAGTCCATAGTTCAGCAGGCACTCTATCAGATCTAGTCCCTTAAATCTATTTGCCACTCCCATGGTATAATCATAAGGGATTTGATTAGGTCATACCTGAATGGTCTAGTGGTTTTCCCTACTTTCTTCAAATATATGTAAATATATTTCTATATTTTCTATTCTGCTACTTTAATATGTACAGTATTTTCAACATCTTACAATAACTACCAACAAATGGTATGGAACTTTCAGTTCAGTTCAGTTCAGTTGCTCAGTCATGTCCGACTCTTTGAGACCCCATGAATTGCAGCACACCAGGCCTCCCTGTCCATCACCAACTCCTGGAGTTCACTCAGACTCACGTCCATAGAGTCAGTGATGCCATCCAGCCATCTCATCCTCTGTCATCCCTTTCTCCTCCTGCCCTCAATCCCTCCCAGCATCAGAGTCTTTTCCAATGAGTCAACTCTTCGCATGAGGTGGCCAAAGTACTGGAGTTTCAGCTTTACCAT
>NW_011494629.1:1625372-1637283 GCF_000754665.1 Bison bison bison
CAGCTTTCTTCACAGTCCAACTCTCACATCGATACATGACTACTGGAAAAACAATAGCCTTGACTAGATGGACCTTTGTTGGCAAAGTAATGTTTCTGCTTTTTAATATGGTGTCAAGGTTGGTCATAACTTTCCTTCCGAGGAGTAAGCGTCTTTTTAGTTCATTGCTGCAGTCACCATCTGCAGTGATTTTGGAGGCCAAAAAAATAAACTTTGACACCGTTTCCACTGTTTCCTCATCTATTTCCCATGAAGTGATGAGACCGGATGCCATGATCTTCGTTTTCTGAATTTTGAGCTTTAAGCCAACTTTTTCACTCTCCACTTTCACTTTCATCAAGAGGCTTTTGAGTTCCTCTTCACTTTCTGCCATAAGGGTGTTGTCATCTGCATATCTGAGGTTATTGATATTTCTCCCGGCAATCTTGATTCCAGCTTGTGTTTCTTCCAGTCCAGCATTTCTCATGATACTGGAACTTTAGATATCCGTATATTTAAAAATCAACTTTGATCTATACTTTTTGCAATGTATAAAAATTAACTCAAAATATACCATAGAACTAAATGTAAAACCTAAAGCTGTAATGTACCTAGAAGTAAACTTAGGAGAAAGCCTGATCTTGTATAAGACAAATAATTTTTAGATATAACATCAAAGCACAATAGGTACAATTTAAAAATTGATAAAGTGAACTTCATCAAAATTTAGAACTTCTGCTCTTTGAAATACTCTGTTAAGAGAATTAATAGAAACTGTGGACTGGTGGCAAATCAAATATCTGAAAAAGAACTTACATACCAAATATATAAAAATGTTCTTTAAACTCAATAATAAGAAAATAGCTCAATTTAAAAAAAGGGCAAAGAATTTGGAAAGATACTTCAATAGAGAAGATGATACATATGTCAAATAAGCACATTAACAGATGTTCAATGTCGTTAATTATTCAGTTCAGTTCAGTTTAGTTGCTCAGTTGTGTCCAACTCTTCGTGATCCCATGAATCACAGCACACCAGGCCTCCCTGTCCATTACCACCTCCCAGAGTTCACCCAAACTCATGTGCATCAAGTCAGTGATGCCATTCAGCCATCTCATCCTCTGTCATCCTCTTCTCCTCCTGCCCCCAATCCTTCCCAGCATTAGGGTCTTTTCCAGTAGGAATTCAAATAAAACAACCATGAGATAGCACTCTACATCCATAAGAAAAGCTAAAATTAAAGACTATTTCAAGTATTGGAGGACCTAGATGTGGAAGACCTAAATCTCTCATACATTGCTTTGTAAATCATATAATCACTTTGAAAAATATTTAAAAAGTTAAACGCACACTTAATACATAAAAGAGGAGAGTGAAAAAGTTGGCTTAAAGCTCAACATTTAGAAAACAAAGATCATGGCGTCTGGTCCCATCACTTCATGGCAAATAGATGGAGAAATACTGAAAACAGTGACAGACTTTATTTTGGGGGGCTCCAAAATCACTGCAGATGGTGACTTCAGCCATGAAATAAAAAGACACCTACTCCTTGGAAGAAAAATTATGACCAACCTAGACAGCATATTAAAAAGCAGAAACGTTACTTTGCCAACAAAGGTCCGTCTAATCAAGGCTCTGGTTTTTCCAGTAGTCATGTATGGATGTGAGAGTTGGACTATAAAGAAAGCTGAGCGCCAAAGAATTGATGCTTTTGAACTGTGGTATTGGAGAAGACTCTTGAGAGTCCCTCGGACTGCAAGAAAACCCAACCAGTCCATCCTAAAGGAAATCAGTCCTGAATATTCATTGAAAGGACTGATGTTGAAGCTGAAACTCTGATACTTTGGCAACCTAATGCAAAGAACTGACTCATTTGAAAAGACCCTGATACTAGGAAAGATTGAAGGCGAGAGGAGAAGGGAATGACAGAGGATGAGATGGTTGGATGGCATCATTGACTCAATCAACATGAGTTCGAATAAACTCTGGGAGTTGGTGATGGACAGGAGGCCTGGCGTGCTGCAGTCCATGGGGTCGCAAAGAATTGGACACATGAGTGACTAAACTGAACTGAATATATAATCTAGTCATTCTACTCCTAGGTATTTCCCTAAGAGAACACATATGTCCACAAAGACAGACATGAACATTCATAACACCTTTATTTAAAACACCCCAAACTTGAAATAAGCCAAATGTTCATTAATGGGTGAATGGATACACTGTGGCATATCCATACAATGAAATATTATTCATCAATAAATAGAAATGAAGTATTCATCCATGCAGCAACACTAATGCATCTCAAAATTATTATGCTAAGAAAAAGTCAGACAAAAAGAATATATAGTGTACCTTTCCATTTCTATAAGGTGCTAGAAAATGCAAATTAATCTAGAGTGACAGGAAGCAGATCAGTGGGGGAGTGAGGAAGAGTTCTAAGGAGGGAGAGGGGTAAGGGTTACACAGCTGTTCCAAGAAACTTGCGGGTGATGGGCACATTCATTATCTCCACTGTGGTGATGGTCTCACATAAATCAAAACTTATCTAACTGTCCACTTTAAATATGTGCAGTTGATTACATGCCAAGTGTATCTCAGTAACACTGACAAAATACACAAGCAAGCTGATCTGTGGGCATATGGCCCTTACTCTAGGGCCAGTGGCTTTGCAGTCAGACACGTGCTCCTTTCTTAGTTCCCTGTGAACAGGGAGTCACAGGGGGTTGACTCCTCCATGAACAGCCCAGAGTTAACTTGGGTTTTCTGATAATATGTAACTGGCTGAGAACTGCTGTTATAATATTTTGATCACTGTCAGTTCCTACAAAAAAGAATGTTAAAAGTTAGGGAAATTAAGTTTGAGGATTATGTTTATGTATCATTTTACTCACTTTCAGGTGATTCTACTCACTCCCAGAGTCTTGCTTTTCCTTCAGGGATGGAGCGTTTTCTGTCAGTTCAGTCTGGCCCTCTGATTTTGTTCCTGTGAAGAGAAAGGAAATGCCTCGTATGTTTAAGGTAAGTATCCGTGCTGCTGTTGGATCCCTTATACATTTTGCTTCATCCCTTTCTTGTATGGTCATAGGGGTCAAGCCTCCTTGGGCTGGTAAAGGTATTCGTACCTAAAGGTTAAGATTTTAGAAGGGCTGTGGAATTGTTCCCCGCTCCATCCCACTTGCCACAAGAAATCTAGCCCCCTTATTCTTATTCAAACATACTATAAATAGGTTTTTGCAAGTATCACTGTCTTTCATCCTACAGTTAAACTTAAGATTTAAAATACAAATATTCCGTAGGGTGTCCATTCACTCCACACTAAGGTAATCAGACAGATATGATTCATAGCTGAAAACAGGGAAAGCTTACAAAACAGAACAGTGCTGGGGCAGAAGATGTGAAAGAAGAGGGGGAAACGATGACAGAGGAAGAGTGATAATATTCTTCCAGGTCAGATGTACAGGGAGGTCAGTTCATGGACCTGCAGTAACTTGAGTATGCAGCTTCTAAAACTATAGTCACTTTGTAAAATAAGTCTTCTCTGAGGCAACATATTGAAGCCATAATTCAGGTTCAAACCAAGAGTACAAAATGGAAAAATTGGGGGAAGATGTTATTTTGCAATCTAAAAAATAGACACTTTGCTCTTTAAAACTCATGTAAAAATTAAAGTGATTCTGGAATGGGTATAAGGTGACAGAAAGAGCAAAGGTTTGTTATCCCCTTGAGACCCTTGTGGTTAGTCAGCCTAGAAATCTTGGCCTTAACAAAGGCCACACAGGAGTATTCTTAGTTCCTTAACCCAAAGATAGACATTTATTTAGATATTACTCAATTCCCAAGCGGAGAAGGCAATGGCAACCCACTCCAGTACTCTTGCCTGGAAAATCCCATGGACGGAAGAGTCTGGTAGGCTGCAGTCCACGGGCTCTTGAAGAGTCGGACACGACTGAGTGACTTCACTTTCACTTTTCACTTTCATGCATTGGAGAAGGAAATGGCAATCCCAGGGACGGGGGAGCCTGGTGGGCTGCCGTCTATGGGGTCGCATAGAGTTGAACACGACTGAAGTGACTTAGCAGCAGCAGCAGCAGCAACTGCCAAGAGCCCCTACAAAGTTCTGGCTATTTGGAACTGACTTAGAGTGGTAGCTTATTATATCACTGATGCTTACTTGATGATCACAAAAGAAAGTTTTATATAGAAATGTAGACTTAAAGATTAATTATACATCTTAAACTTTAAATTTGATTTGCCATTTACTAGTAATAATATAAATTATAGACATGTAGCAGACAGGAAAGCATGAGTGTTTCTGAACACTTCTAATGTAACAACAAAAACTACTGAGCATTCTGTAGCATTACAATTGATTGTGATGATTGCAATTACACAAAGCATTGCCATTGCAGAGATAATCTACAGTGCAAAGGTGTGTCTTAGAACTGAAGGAATAGAGACTCAGAGTGGAGGGTCTAGCATCAGATTGCCTGCATTCTACCCAGCTGTGCTCTTGTCCTCACACCCATAAAATGGAGAGAAGAGTCCTAACTACCCACCGAGTTTTCTGTGAGGATTGATTCAATTAGCACATGTAAATTTCTTGGAGCAGTTCCTGGTACAGCGACAGCATACAATGAAAGTGAAGATGTTAGTCACTCAGGCATGCTTGACTTTTTGCCATGACCCCATGGCCTGTAGCCAGTGCGTGGAATTCTCCAGGCAAGAATATCAGAGTGGGTTGCCATTTCCTCCTGCAGGGAATCTTCCCGACCCAGGAAGCGAACCCACGTCTCCTGCATTGCAGGCAGATTCTTCACAGTCTGAGCCACCAGGGAATAAATAGTAGTTATTTTAATTTGATGAAGTAAAAGATCTTAGGTAGTCAGATAACACTGGTGGTTTTATGAGGATCGAAATAGAAGTGATTCTGACACTTTCCTTCTGGCCTGGCTCTGAGGGCTCACATCACCTATTTTACTACTAGGAAGAGGGTAATATTATTAGAAGTGTCATTTACCAGTTGTGAGTGTAATGGAAAAATGTTAGACAGGCTGGCATAGAGAATGTCTGCTTTCTTATAACCTAGATATTCCTTACATTGTTCTAGGTCACAGCTTCCCAGCTCTCAGCACCTAGTAATAGATATTCAATCCCAATCTTAGCAGATAGCGAGAATAAGAAGAGTGAGTGGGTGGGCGTGCTGAGTGAATTGCACAAGATACTGAGAAAAAGTCATTCCAGAGACCGGTCAATCTATGTTCTGAAAGAGGCTTATGACAGCGATCTACCCCTGATCAAAACCACCCAGACAGCTGCAATCATAGGTATGGATTTACAACATTATCCTGCTAGGTTCACACCCCTCACCACAGTCCCAGTGTCGAAATCTGAAAACGTTAACTTTATCCACAACTCATTTGTCAGCAAAACCTGATTGAATGAGGCTCTATGGGTGGCAGGGGGTGGGAGTGAGGGAAAAGGTCCTTCTTCCTCCATCCCATGGCTATTCATCAGATTCTCTGCAAAAATATATTTGATTATATTATGGTTCTCTGCCTAAAGTGGTGTTTCTTTAATCTACAGCTATACCTTTTCAAGCCTGAAAGATTCTTAGTTTCCAAACACATCTGGCCACAAACACACAAGGAGTGTTACCCCGTGTGTAACTGTGAACTACTTATCTTGAGGGCAGGGACTGTCCTTCAAATCCCAACACCCAATACTCAATAAATAAGTGAAAGGCAAAGGAATCAATGAATGAATTGCCAAGATTGATACTGAAAGTTTTATCAGTAAACAAGAATACTTGCCTTTCTTAAACAGTATATTTCTGCATTAGATAATGGTGACAATAAGAGCCACTTAGCTATTGCCTCCTTGGTGACATGGAGCTAGTTACTAAGCTTTTATGTGTACATGAAGATAATTCCAGCTTTTCAGTTATGGAGAGGATTAAATGAACTTGTATATGTTAAGTTCTGTGCTCTGTATTCAAAGCCTTCACTTAATGTGGTATCTGCATTTTTTAGTTCTCACTGTGTTCTGACACACACCCCCATGCTGTTGTAGCTCAAATTATGGTCACTGACAAATTATTTTATAAAATTTTTTCATTTGTGAAACATCACTTACAGCAAATCTGAAAGCATATCATTACTTGACTATTACGCTTTCTTCAAGTATTCATAAAGATTACCTTATAAAATGAAATTTCTATTGAGAAAAACCATGTTTTATTGTGCTTACTTGTGTAATCTGGATCATAGTATAAATTATTGGTTCTTGTTATGTTTCTTTTCATTGAATATTTCTAATTATATATTTAATTTGACTTCTAAAATTTTTCAACATTAATAAATTGGTTCACTTAGCTTGCCCCCAAATTCCTTGATGTTTTTATTTATGTGTCAAATATAGATCACAAAAGAATTGCTCTGGGAAATGAAGAAGGGTTATTTGTTGTCCACGTTATCATAGATGGTAAGGAGAGTCTTTAATGTTCTGAAATAACTTTAAAGTTTAATAATAATATTATCAAATTTGTTCTCTTTTGTCCACATCTGGTTTGATGTGTTTTCAAGTCACAGGATGACTTGCCTACTTTCAGAGATCCATAATCCTCCAGAGTTCAAACATGTTTTTAAAAAATTTCTTATTGGAGTATAACTGACTTACAATGTTGTGTTAATTTCAGGGGTACTGTGAAGTGATTCAATTATACCTATTCATTCTTTTCGAGATTATTTACCCATGTAATTATTACAGAATACTAAATAGAGTTCCCTGTGCTATACAGTAGGCCCTTGTTAATTATTTTATATGTAGTAGGGTGTCCATATATATTCACAAGGGATTTTACCTAGTAAGTGTGCTGTAAGAACTTAATGTACCATCTTCCAGTTGATGCATGGAGGAGAACACTTCTGCTTGAATGCCCCTGCCTTCACTAGTACATTGGCACCATGAAGAGTAACCACATAAATTTAATCTTTCCCAAATAAGACAGCAGAATTCTCTGTTTGTTTTGTTTGGTTCTCAGTTGCTTGAGGGAGAAGTGGGTGAATAGCTGACGTGAAGAAGAGCCGTTCTCATACAGCTGTTCCAGTGAATGTCTTGCATTCAAATAAGTTAGATAAAGGAGAATCTCTATTTGAAGGCCATTAGCTATTCTCCAGGAAAGGCTTCCCAGTCCTGGTGAAGAGACCCAGGAAAGGTCAGCAGGTGCCAGCATGAGAGCAGGGCCTTGTGTCTTTTTGTTCAGCACTGTATCCCATGCACTTAAAAGTGCCTGGCACGTAGTGGCCACTTGACAAATATTTGTGCAATAAAGGAATAAAATTAGTGCCAGGAAAAAAGAGGACAGTTTTGTTTTTCTTTTTTTCCCCTGGCTGTCCAGTGGTTAGGACTTGGCGCTTTCATTGCCAAGACCCTAAGTTCTATCCCTGGTGATATCTAGATCCCTCAAGCCTCGCAGCAAGGCAAAAAAAAGAAAGAAAGAAAAGCAGCATATTTCTTTCTATTCGTCAGACACTGAGGGATGTTTGTGTTGCCATCTGAAATATCAGGATTAAGTTGAGTGCTTTATTTATGCTAATTTTATGATTAAGGTAATTACATTATCTCTGGAATAATTATCTGTTTTTAACATATAATTGTTGATCTCTTCTCTTCTTATCCTTTTTTGCCATCAAATCTATCCTCTAAGTTTATGTCTGTGATTTTATTAGAAAATGACTTAAACCCAATGGAGTAATAATTAGAAAGAATTTAAAAATACAAAAACATTCTTTTTCACAGCAGAGGAAACCATCAATAAAAGGTAAAAGCAGCCTAACAATGGGAGAAAATATTTGCAGATCATAGCTTATAAGGGGTTAATATCCAAAATACATAAAGAACTTGTGCAACTCAATAGCAAAAAAAGCTAAGCAATCTGATTTAAAAATGGGCAGAAGATCTGAATAGACATTTTCCCAAAGAAGACATACAGATGGCCAACAGGTACAAGAAAGGTGCTCAAGATCACTAGGAGAATGCAAATCAGAGCCACAGTAAGATATCACCCCACACCTGTTAACACGGCTATTATTCAAAAGCCAAGAAATAATAAATATTGGTGAGGATGTGGAGAAAAGAGAAACTTTGTGCTCTGTCCTTGGGAATGTATATTGCTACAGGCACATAGAAAACAGTATTGAAGTTCCTCAAAAATTAAAAATAAAACCACTGTATGATCCAATAGCTTCACTTCTGGATATTTTATCAAAGAAAACAAAAGTACTAACTCAAAAATGTATCTGTACCTCCATGTTCACTGCAGCTTTATTTGTACCAGTCAAGATATAAAAACAACCTAATGTTTACCAACAGATAAACAAATAAAGATGTGAGATAGATATACATATAAATAGATTCAAGGGATTAAATCTGATAGACAGCCCTGAAGAACTATGGACGGAGGTTTGAAACATTGTACAGGAGGCAATGATCAAACCATCCCCAAGAAAATGAAAAGCAAAAAGGCAAAATGGCTGTCTGAGGAGGCCTTACAAATAGCTGCGAAAAGAAGAGAAGGGAAAGGCAAAGGAGAAAAGGAAAGATATACCTATCTGAATGCTGAGTTCCAAAAAATAGCAAGGAGAGATAAGAAAGCCTCAGTGATCAATTCAAAGAAATAGAGGAAAACAATAGAATGGGAAAGACTAGAGATCTCTTCAAGAAAATTAGAGATACCAAGGGTAGATTTCATGCAAAGATGGGCACAATAAAGGACAGAAATGGTATGGACCTAACAGAAGCAGAAGATATTAAGAAGAGGTGGCAAGAATACACAGAAGAACTGTACAAAAAAGATCTTCACGACCCAGATAACCATGATGGTGTGATCACTCACTTAGAGCCGGACATCCTGGAGTGCGAAGTTAAGTGGGCTTTAGGAAGCATCACTATGAACAAAGCTAGTGGAGGTGATGGAATTCCAGTTGAGCTATTTCAAATCCTAAAAGATTATGCTGTGAAAGTGCTACACTCAATATGCCAGAAATTTGGAAAATTCAGCTGGGGCCACAGGACTGGAAAAGGTCAGTTTTCATTCCAAAGAAAGGTAATGCCAAAGAATGCTCAAACTACCCCACAATTGCACTCATTTCACACGCTAGTAAAGTAAAGCTCAAAATTCTCCAAGCCAGGCTTCAACAGTAGGTGAACCATGGACTCCCAGATATTCAAGTTGGTTTTAGAAAACACAGAGGAACTAGAGGACAAATTGTCGACATCTGTTGGATCATAGAAAAAACAACAGAATTCCAGAAAAAAAAAAAAAAAAAAAAACTGCTTCATTGGCTACACTAAAGCTTTTGACTGTGTGGATCACAACATAATGTGGAAAATTCTTAAAGAGATGGGAATACCAGGCCACCTTACCTGCCTCCTGAGAAGTCTGTATCCAGGTCAAGAAGCAGCAGTTATAACCGGACATGAAACAATGGACTGGTTCCATATTGGAAAAGGAGTACATCAAGGCTGTATATTGTCAGCCTGCTTATTTAACTTATATGCAGAGTACATCATGAAAAATGCTGGACTGGATGAAGCACAAGCTGGAATCAAGATTGCTGAGAGAAATATCAATAACTTCACATATGCAGATGACACCACCCTTATGGCAGAAAGTGAAGAGAAACTAAAGAGCCTGTTGATGAAGGTGAAAGAGTAGAGTGAAAAATCTGGCTTAAAACTCAACATTCAAAAAACAAAGGTCATGGCATGTAGTCCCATCACTTCATGGCAAATAGATGGGAAAACAATGGAACAGTGACAGACTTTATTTTCTTGGGCCCAAGATCACTGCAGAGGGTGACTGCAGCCTTGAAATGAAAAGACATTTGCTCCTTGGAAGAAAAGCTATGACCAACCTAGACAGCATATTAAAAAGCAGAGACATTATTTTGTCAACAAAATCTGTATAAGCTATGGTTTTTCCAGTAGTCATGTATGGATGTGAGAGTTGGACTGTGAAGAAAGCTGAGCACTGAAGAATTGATGCTTTTGAACTGTGGTGTTGAAGAAGACTCTTGAGAATCCTTTGGACTGCAAGGAGATTAAATCAGTGAATCCTAAAGGATATCAGTCCTGAATATTCATTGGAAGGACTGATGCTGAAGCTGAAGCTCCAGTACTTTGGGCACCTGATGCGAAGAGCTGACTCACTAGAAAAGACTCTGATGCTGGGAAAGATAGAAAGCAGGAGGAGAAGGGGATGACAGAGGACGAGATGGTTGGATGGCATCACCAACTCAATGGACATGAGTTTGAGCAAGGTCTGGGAGTTGGTGAAGGACAGGGAAGCCTGGTGTGCTGAAGTCCATGGGATCACAAAGCATTGGACATGACTGAGCAACTGAACAATAACAATTATATATATATATTTAACAGGCAAATTTGGCCTTGGAATACGGAATGAAACAGGGCAAAGACTAATAGAGTTTTGCCAAGAAAATGCACTGGTCATAACAAACACTCTCTTCCAACAACACAAGAGAAGACTGTATACATGGACATCACCAGATGGTCAACACCAAAATCAGATTGATTATATTCTTTGCAGCCAAAGATGGAGAAGCTCTATACAGTCAGCAAAAACAAGACCAGGAGCTGACTGTGGCTCAGACCATGAACTCCTTATTGCCAAATTCAGACTTAAATTGAAGAAAGTAGGGAAAACCACTAGACCATTCAGGTATGACCTAAATCAAATCCCTTATGATTATACAGTGGAAGTGAGAAATAGATTTAAGGGCCTAGATCTGATAGATAGAGTGCCTGATGAACTATGGAATGAGGTTTGTGACATTGTACAGGAGACAGGGATCAAGACCATTCCCATGGAAAAGAAATGCAAAAAAGCAAAATGGCTGTCTGGGGAGGCCTTGCAAATAGCTGTGAAAAGAAGAGAAGCGAAAAGCAAAGGAGAAAAGGAAAGATATAAACATCTGAATGCAAAGTTCCAAAGAATAGCAAGAAGAGATAAGAAAGCCTTCTTCAGCGATCAATGCAAAGAAATAGAGGAAAACAACACAATGGGAAAGACTAGGGATCTCTTCAAGAAAATCAGAAATACCAAAGGAACATTTCATACAAAGATGAGCTCGATAAAGGACAGAAACGGTATGGACCTAACAGAAGCAGAAGATATTAAGAAGAGGTGGCAAGAATACACAGAAGAACTGTACAAAAAAGATCTTTACGACCCAGATAATCATGATGGTGTGATCACTCACCTAGAGCCAGACATCCTGGAATGTGAAGTCAAGTGGGCCTTAGAAAGCATCACTACGAACAAAGCTAGTGGAGGTGATGGAATTCCAGTTGAGCTATTCCAAATCCTAAAAGATGATGCTGTGAAAGTGCTTCACTCAATATGCCAGCAAATTTGGAAAACTCAGCATTGGCCACAGGACTGGAAAAGGTCAGTTTTCATTCCAATCCCAAAGAAAGGCAATGCCAAAGAATGCTCAAACTACTGCACAATTGCACTCATCTCACACGCTAGTAAAGTAATGCTCAAAATTCTCCAAGCCAGGCTTCAGTAATATGTGAACCGTGAACTTCCTGATGTTCAAGCTGGTTTTAGAAAAGGCAGAGGAACCAGAGATCAAATTGCCAACATTCGCTGGATCATGGAAAAAGCAAGAGAGTTCCAGAAAAACATCTATTTCTGCATTATTGACTATGCCAAAGCCTTTGACTGTGTGGATCACAATAAACTATGGACAATTCTGAAAGAGATGGGAATATCAGAACACCTGATCTGCCTCTTGAGAAATTTGTATGCACGTCAGGAAGCAACAGTTAGAACTGGACATGGAACAACAGACTGGTTCCAAATAGGAAAAGGAGTATGTCAAGGCTGTATATTGTCACCCTGTTT
>NW_011494629.1:1637383-1706854 GCF_000754665.1 Bison bison bison
AGGCTTTATTTTTCTGGGCTCCAAAATCACTACAGATGGTGACTGCAGCCATGAAATTAAAAGACGCTTACTCCTTGGAAGGAAAGTTATGACCAACCTAGATAGCACATTCAAAAGCAGAGCCATTACTTTGCCAACAAAGGTCCGTCTAGTCAAGGCTATGATTTTTCCTGTGGTATTGTATGGATGTGAGAGTTGGACTGTGAAGAAGGCTGAGTGCCAAAGAATTGATGCTTTTGAACTGTGGTGTTGGAGAAGACTCTTGAGAGTCCCTTGGACTGCAAGGAGATCCATCCAGTCCATTCTGAAGGAGATCAGCCCTGGGATTTCTTTGGAAGGAATGATGCTAAAGCTGAAGCTCCAGTACTTTGGCCACCTCATGCGAAGAGCTGACTCATTGGAAAAGACTCTGATGCTGGCAGGGATTGGGGGCAGGAGGAGAAGGGGACAACAGAGGATGAGATGGCTGGATGGCATCGCTGACTCGATGGACGTGAGTCTGAGTGAACTTCGGGAGTTGGTGATGGACAGGGAGGCCTGGCGTGCTGTGATTCATGGGGTCGCAAAGAGTCGGACACGACTGAGCGACTGATCTGATCTCTGATCTGAATTCAGCCATAAGAAAGAAAGAACTCTTCCTATTTTCAACAGTATGAATGACCCTCGAGGGTGTTACTCAAAGTGAAAAATGTCAAAGAAAGATAAATAGCATATGGTCTCACTTATGTGGAATCCAAACACAAACACATTCACAGATATGGAGAACAACTGAGGTTGTTGAAGGTGGGGATAATGGGCAAAATAGATGAAGGGGATTTAAAGGTGTAAACTGCCCATCATCAGTAAGTCTTGAGTATGTCATGTACAGGCAAGTGGCTATGGTTAATAATAAGCATATTTGAGAATTGCTAACAAAGTTTATTGCAAAAAGTTTTTTTAATTAGTTTATTTATTTTAATTGGAGGCTAATTACTTTACAATATTGTGGTGGGTTTTGCCATACATTGACATGAATCAGCCACAGGTGTACAAGTCTCCCCCTGTTCTGAACTCCCCTCCCACCTCCTTCCCCATCTCATCCCTCTGGGTTGTCCCAGTGCACTGGCTTTGAGTGCCCTGCTTCATACATCAAACTTGGACCGGTGATCTATTTCACATATGGTAATATACATGTTTCAATGCTATTCTCTCAAATCATCCCACCCTCGCCTCCTGTTCTTTATATCTGTGTCTCTTTTGCTGTCTCACATATAGGGTCATCATTACTGTTCTTTCTAAATTCCATATATATGCATTAATATACTGTATTGATGTTTTTCTTTCTGACTTACTTCACTCTGTGTAATAGGCTCCAGTTTCATCCACCTCATTAGAACTGATTTAACTGTGTTCTTTTTAATACCTGAGTAATATTCCATTGTGTATATGTACCAGTTTTCTTATCCACTCATCTGCCAATAGACATCTAGGTTGCTTCCATGTCCTAGCTATTGTAAACAGTGCTGCAGTGTACACTAGAGTACACGTATCTCTTTCAATTCTGGTTTCCTCGGTGTGTATGCCCAGCAATGGGATTGCTGGGTCATATGGTTTTTCTAGTTTTTAAGGAATCTCCACACTGTTCTCCACAGTGGCTGTACTAGTTTGCATTCCCACCAACAGTGTAAGAGGGTTCCCTTTTCTCCACACCCTCTTCAGTATTTATTGTTTGTAGACTGCAAAAGTTTTTATTACAAGAAAAAAATTATAATTATATATGGTGTTGGCTATTGACTAGATTTATTTTGGTGACCATTTCTCAATACATACAAATATTGAATCATTATGTTGTACACCTGAAACTAATATATTGTTATATATCCATTATACCTCAATAAAGAGATTTTTAAAAAATAAGAAAACATTTCTAATTTGAAGGAGACTTGACATTTTATTTGTATAGAAAATAGTAAAGTTAATGACATTAAGAAGATTTATTAGATCATTTTTATTAGGACCTTTCTTAATTGTTTCGGGTGAAATTTGGAGACTTTTGAAATAAGTAAATACAAATTATTTTGAATCTGAAAATGACTTACAAATATGTTTAAATGTGTAGAAATTATTCGCGTTGGTGACATAAAGAAGATTCACCAGATTGAGCTTATCCCCCACGGCCAGATGGTTGCAGTGATCTCAGGGCGGAGTCACCACGTGCAGCTATTTCCCATGTCAGTTTTGGATGGAGAAAAGACTGATAGTCACAGGCTGGCAGAAACCAAAGGGTGCCACACCATGACTTCTGGAACAGTGTGCCAAGGGGCCCATACATGCCTCTGTGTGGCTAGGAAAAGCCAAGTCTTCTGTTACGAGCTGTTTCAGAGCAATACAATTTCTCACAAAAAATTTAAACAACTCCAAATCCCAACCACTGTCCAGTGGATGGGCATCTTCAGTGAACAGCTCTGTGTAGGATTTCAGTCGGGATTCCTCAGATACCCCTTGAAGAGAGAAGGAGTTCCATACAGGATGCTGCACTTCCATGACCCTACACTGTCATTTATCACTCATCAACCAGTGGATGCTCTCTGTGCAGTTGAGATCTCTAGTATTGAGTATCTGTTGTGTTTCAAGAGCATTGGAATTTACACTGACAGCAGGGGCCTCAGATCTAGGCCAGTTGAACTAATGTGGCCAGCACCTCCAACTTATTGCTGTAAGGCTATCTTACAATTTATTTTCTTGTCTTTCTGTACCTTTCTGTCCTTGTTGTTACAGTTTAATATCCTATGACTAAATATTGTTCATGACAGCTTTAATTTTTGAAAGCATCACTGAAGATTTTTCCTGAGTTGTCTATGTCTCTTCAAGTAGAAGAGCTCTAAAGAAGTTATATTTAAGTCAAACATGTGAAATAACTTAGCCTTTAATGTTTACTATATTCATTAGATAACTTACCTTGAATATATTCTTAACCCAAGTTGTTGCTTTTTGTAAGATCCTAAATAGATGTCTTCAAGATCACTGAAAATCACATAAGCATTAACTGTAAGAAATAGTTACTAAGTAAATTACTTTTTGCCTTTTGGGTTTAGCTTATGTAAAGTCTAACCCCGCCGTCCCTGGGATTCTCCAGGCAAGAACACTGGAGTGGGTTGCCATTTCCTTCTCCAATGCATGAAAGTGAAAAGTGAAAGTGAAGTCGCTCAGTCATGTCCGACTCTTAGGGACCCCATGGACTGCAGCCTACCAGGCTCCTCCGTCCATGGGATTTTCCAGGCAAGAGTACTGGAGTGGGGTGCCATTGCCTTCACCCTATGTAAAGTCTACATAGAATGTTCAAATAATTTTATATTAAATTTTAAATTATTTAAATTAAAATAAAATGATTTTAGCTTATTTGATATTTTATTGATGCAGGCTATCATTTTATAATTTTAATACAGCTCTTTTTTTATTCACTTAGAGCATACTAATTGAGCACTTAATATGACCAACTTGCTATGCTAAAGGTTAAGGGCACAATATTAAACCTGGTAAAACAGACAGAGTGAATCCTTATGGAGATTATAATCATGGTATGAGATCAATAATTAAGCAAGTGCTGTGACAGGGAGTATAGTATTCTATACGAGCATGAAGGAGGAAAGCTTAATGTAAACTAGTGAGTCTGGGAAGGTCAGCTAAAAAACTGAGTCATTTTTTTTCTTTCAACACTTTAAAAATGTCATTCTACTGCTTTCTAACATCCATCATTTCTGATGAGAAATCAACTGTTTTTATTATTCATTGATTTCACTCCCCACATATACTTTTCTAATCTTATGCCATACTCTTTCAGTGAGCTGACATGGTTTAGGATTCATAGATTTTGAAAAGTTATGAAATTACTTAATGACACTGCTATTATCTAATAGCATTAGAAAGATCATGGTCAGATTTTACATATGTGTTTTAATCTACAATTTGACACATGTGCATCATTTATTTGCCATTTTAATTTGTTAATCATGTTTATTAAAAAAGATTTTAAGGCAGCTACTATATAATAATTAAAATATTATTGAGGGATTCTCTTTGGTTTCCAATCTGAAGTTTTTCTTAAAATGTATTTGGGCTTAGCAGATATAATTAATCATGAATACGGTATGATTCCATTTACATAACGTTTTTGAAATGACAAAATTTTAGAAATGGAGTAAGAGATTAAGGAAGGAGAGGAAGATGGAAAGGAAGTGAGTGGGATTATAAAAGGGCATCATGGGAGATCTTTGGAACTATTCTGTATCTTGTGGTGGTGGACACATAAACCTATACAAGTGGCACAATTGTATAGACCTTGACACACACACACATGTGCACGAGTGTTAGTAAAATGGGAAATCTGCTTAAGATGGATAGGCCAGCTCTATCAATGTTAATATGCTAGTTCTGCAAAATGTTACATTGGGGAAAACTGGGCAGAATGTGCAAGAGATCTTTCTGTGTTAATTACAATTGCATGTGAATTTATAATTATCCTAATAAAAAATTCTAATTGAATAATGAATCCTGAAGCCCACACTTGCTGTTACCTCCTCCCCTTCTCCCAGGTTACAATGCCCCATATCTCTCAGTGTACAGTGAAAATGCAGTGGACATCTTTGATGTGAACACCATGGACTGGATCCAGACCATCCCCCTCAAGAAGGTGACTCGACACTGAGATCATGTGACTGATGGATTACTGACTGAATATGGAAACTCAGTTGTGCATTTGCTAGACTTTCTAATGTGTACTTGGTAATTTAGAGGCTTAGCTAAGACTAAAAATAACCAACAGAAACCAAATTGGTTAATTTCGCTACAAGAACTCTCTTGTGATATTTAGTTGCATTATATAAGTAGGATTTTCATGATATAAATGTGTGCTGTTTATTTATATAGATAAAATATGCATATTGGGGGCTTCCCAGGTGACTCAGTGGGTAAAGAATCCACGTGCCATACAGGAGATGCAGGCAGATGCAAGTTCGATCCCCAGGTCCAAAAGATCCTCTGGAGAAGGGCATAGCAGCCCACTCCAGTATTCTTGCCTAGAGAATCCCATGGACAGAGAAGCCTGGTGGGCAACTGTTCATAGGGTTGCAAAGAGTCAAACACAACTGAAGCGACTGAGCACACACATGCATATTTATATCATACATACAGATATTAACTTCCCACTTTCATTTTAGTCACTTGTATTTATCACTAATTTTCACTTAGTATAATTTTTCATCCTGTGAAGGAAAATTTTAGTGGCAAAAAAAGGAACAGTATATAACCAAAGCTGTGCTTCAGCTCTGATTTTCAATTAGAATTTCAGATTCATAATAAAATAAAAATTTTGTATCTATACTGTAAATAATTTGAAATATACATTAAAATTTTAAAGTGAAAATACTGCTATTTTGTTAAGAGAAGCCCATGCTTGAAGATTTAAGAACAATTAATTCTTACATATGTGGAGTATACATAGCTTGAGCCATCAAAAAGGAATTTTATATAGGAAAGGATGAAGGAAGTATTCACAATTATATGTGAGATTTTGCCCCACTTTAAACAGTATCAGCAGCAACACAAAAACTTTTTTAAGTACTGTTCCACTACATAAAATATACTTTTCCAGCATTCTGAATGTGAACAAGTCACACTTAGTTTGATAAAATGAATCCACAAGACAGATGCATCTTCTCAGGAAAATCTTTTAGTTACTAATAACTGTTAAAAAGTTAATAGAAGAATGAAATATATATATCTATTTAAGTTAGTAATATTCAGATTTTTTTAATCTGTAATATTCATGTTTCTGAAATTTTATCAATATGAGTTTGTAACACCATTTATTTCCTGTAATTGGCTTTTTTTGAGACTATGTTACTCTAAGGGGGCAATTTAAATAGAATATATTTATTCTTAATTCTTTATATGTAACTTAATTTTTAAAAGCATTCATTGAAATGGTAATCTTTTTTATTATTATTTTAGGTTCGACCCTTGAATAGTGAAGGATCCCTAAATATTTTTCTTTTGGAGACAATTAGATTAATATATTTCAAAAATAAGACAAGTAAGAAATAACTTCTTCTTACTAAAACTTCTTCTAAGAAACCATGTCTTTAGCTGAATGCCCCAAGTCGCAGAGCCAGTGAGTGGAGAGGGTCTGACGTGAATGTCTGTGCCCTTTACACACAGTCTTGGGATGTGCTCCTGACAAAGTATTTCTGTTTCATCCTCACATAGCAGTAGAGATAAAAACATTTACTTGTGGCACACTCCAGCTATTTTTAAAGCAGGACTGCTGGTTGGACATAAACACCTGGAAACACTAATCAACCATTTGAACGCTCACTGTGAAAAGCCATTCATTTCCCAGCAGGCTCTGCGACCAGACGTGCGTCAAGCTTTAGTGCACAGGTGGGAAGCAGAGGTAGTCCTCCGCATCACCCTGCTCCAGCTTCTTCCGCCCACGTTATAAACAGTAGCAGATATGAAGTGTGAGACAAGTCATAGGGATTCATTTCTCTCTCTTTTTTTTCTTGTTTAATTTATAGGATGGAATATGTAGCACAGCAGAGAATTAGTTTGTTGTGACTTCCATACACTGGGTGGCTTAAACCACAGAAATGTACTGTCTCAGTCCTGGCGACCAGAATCGGAGATCAGGGTGTCAGCAGGGCTGGCTCCTTTTCAGGGCTGTGAGAAAAAACCTTTTCCCTGTCTCTCTGCTAACTTCTGGTGACTTGCTGGAAATCTGTGTTCCTTGGCTTTCAGATACATCACCCTTGATATGGGCCTTCACCTTCATGTGGTGTACTCCCTGTGCTTGTCTGTGTCCAAATATCCTCTTTTTATAAGGACACAATCAGATTAGGGCCCACCCCAATGATTTCATCTTAACTTAATCATCTGCAAAGGGTAGGGGGGTGGTTAGGATAACATCTTCTAGGGGGACACCATTTAATCCATAGAAGAACTCATATTTTCTTTTTGGAGTCTAATAAGACAGTTTTGAGGGTTTCTGGGTGACAGTTTATTGACTGCTAGATATGAAGAGCTGAAACAGAGTTAAGTCCTAGATTCTTAGGATGCATCCTTCCCCAAAGATCAGAAGCAGCAGCAAGTAGAGATTGACTCTCACCTCCAGGAGAAGGGAAGTGGGGTCCCCTTACTCCACCTCAGTACCTTTTCCTCCTGCAGGGAGCCTCAGATATGCTTTGCTCAGTTACAATCATTAGAATTGTTTTCAACATAAACAACTATTTTGATACCCTTTAGCCACAGAAATCTGGTAGGAGAAAAACAGCAAAGTGAAAAGACACCAATATGATTGCCCTCTCCTTCCAGTGAAATGATGTCATTTTGTAGATAAAAGTCACAATAGATCTCTTTTTAAGTATTGCTTACATTGAACATTAAATTCTCTTCATTAATGCTCTGTTACTATTCTTGAGAAATTTGCCATGTTCATCCACTATGAACTTTAAGAAATCAGAGCAATATGATATTTGTGCAGTTCATTAACAGTTGTGAAATTAACAAGAGGAAATGTGACATTAATGGATGGGATCTCCTAACATTTTAAAAAATGATGTTGTTTTGTTTTAAAATATGTGTAGATGGAGAGGAGCTGGTATCTTCTGAAACACCAGATAATCAAGAGAAGCAAATGGTTCAGCACCTTAGCAGCAAGCGGCGTTATTCCTTCAGGGTTCCCAGAGCAAAAGCAGTGCTACCAAAGGGGCTGTGACGACCATCTCTTCACACATGGTCCAGAGAGACTACTCAAGGACCATGTGATATTTGATGTGGTTTGGAAGAAAAGGAAATAAATCTGTGAAACTCGGGCAGAGACATCTGTTTGCAGTGGTGTTATGCTTATTTTTCTGTGCAACTTTATTTTGAAAATTTTCCCCAGTTTTATTGAAATATAATTGACATGTAACAATGTGTAACTTCAAGGTGTATAGCATAATGGTTTAAACATTTATTGTGAAATGATTACTACAAATAGTTGAATTAGCCTCCATCATCTCATATATATATACAATAAAGAGAAAACATTTTTTCTTTGTGAGAACTCTTAGATTTACTCTTTTAACAACTTTCATATATACCATACAGCAGTGTTAACTATTTCATAAAGTTGTACATTACAACCCAAGGACTTATAACTGGAAGTTTATACCTTCCCACCACCTTCCTCCTGTATGCAACTTTAAAGAATACCTTCATGTAATGAGTATGAATAGACATGTAATACATCGATACATTTCTCTGTGAAGGTGGAATAATTGAAAATCGGTATGTAGGCTTCTACATAATGCATTTAAATATAGAACAAACATGTATACACATCATAATGTGGATCACTGAGGCGTTTTGCAAAGGAATAAATAATACTGAGCTGTATGTGGATTGATTACTCTCTGATGCAGGAGATGCCTTTCTTTGACTTGAAGAGAATCTTCACTACCTTACTTGGCTATTTTTTGGTGGTAATTTCTATACTGAATAAGTAGAAGAATAAGCTGATCATCTTTGAATTACAAACAAAAATATATCTAGAGTAGTGCTAATCCTTTTAAAAGAGCTATAAGTATATGGCATCACCGACGCAATGGACATGAGTTTGAGCAAGCTCCAGGAATTGGTGATGGACAGGGAAGCCTGGCGTGCTGCAGTCCATGGGATCACAAAGAGTCAGACACGACTGAGTGACTGAACTAAACTGAATTTTATGGAAAATACATCATAGGGCTGAGCTTCTTTGATGTCTGGGGCTGTTAAGGGCCATGTGATTTCTACCAAAAACATTTAAGATGCTTAAGTTTAAGGAGTATCTAGAAAGCACAGAATAACTGAGTATTCATTCTTCACCAAATTTTTATTTGGACATGTTTATCAGCTGCCCATGAAAAAGTCATCAATACAATTTTGTCTTTGTCTTTTAAAGTTGATTGCAGTAGCATCTTTGTTGATTAATAATTTTTAATAAAGTAAGATTTTCCAAAATGAAGTTGAAAATCTTCTGATTTAAACATGGGAATTCATGAAGTATTCATCTAATTTGACTGCCATCTGTTCTTTGCCTTTTCCATCACCAAAGAGAAGAGGCTCTGGGGAGGGCAGCCCTGCCCTAGCCTGTTCGCATGCCCAAGGACTGAAATATGCCTTTGTTTCCAGGCATGTATTTTATATAGTTATTTCTTTAAAATTTCTTAAAATTAATTTTTACTGGTATATATTTGATTTCAGTTCACTTCAGTTGCGTGTCCGACTCTGCGACCTCATGAACCGCAGCACGCCAGGCTTCCCTGTCCATCACCAACTCCCGCAGTTTATAACCAAACTCATGTCCACCAAGTCAGTGATGCCATCCAACCATCTCATCCTCTGTCATCCCCTTCTCCTCCTGCCCTCAATCTTTCCCAGCATCAGGAAATTATTTGATTTACAGTGTTGTATTACTTTCTGCGACATGTTTCTGCTTTGGCTTAGCTTCTTCATAACTTCATTCCTTCTGGAGCTCTTTCTTCACTCTTCTCCAGCAGCATATTGGATACCTACTAATCTGGGGAGTTCACCTTTCAGTGTCATATATTTTTGCCTTTTCATACTGTTCGTGGGGTTCTCAAGGCAAGAATGCCAAGTGGTTTGCCATTCCCTTCTCCAGTGGACCACTTAGCTACTAAACAGCTTTTTAGGGTTGCTGTGTGATGAAGCATTCAGACACTAGGGGGCGGTGTTATACAATGCAGACCTGGTCCAGAGTCTGGTAACACTGAAATCAAATTGGGATGCTATGGAAGTGACCACTTTTGAATATGTCCATGTTAAAGCTCTGCAGCAGTAAATATGATCAAAACACTCAAGATATAAAATAAAAATAAATTACTCCAATAGGAGTTATTCACTGTTCTTTGTTAATGTTTAATATTTTTAGTTTTAAATTCCATGTATTTGTACAATATATTAAAAATATTAAAAGAGTTCATAACTATCCAGAATCAAAGGACATACATATATGTATACACCTATAACTAGATAAATTTTACTGTTGTAGTTCCAGCAGGAAAAAATGACCTCTGTTATAAAACAGCGCTTGACTTTTCCACACATATTTCTCTCTTTTCCTCAGATACCAAAAAAGTATCAATGAAGTTTATTTACTTATTTATTTTGTCTACAGAGTTGCTAATTACAAAATTGATAACTTGGACTGTCAAGAAAGATTAAAT
Organism: Bison bison bison; assembly: GCF_000754665.1. Lineage (NCBI taxonomy): Eukaryota > Metazoa > Chordata > Mammalia > Artiodactyla > Bovidae > Bison > Bison bison. Next base: position 1,647,625 of record NW_011494629.1, read on the forward strand.
TGCTGGTCAAAATGGCTTTTGAAAGTTCTGTCTTAATATAACTCTTTTGTCATGCAAGACTTAAAAAGCCTTTGCTCTCAATAGATTTTATTGGTATCTATTTTCTTGTATATTTTAAATATAATCCACCAAATCAAACACTTTTTATGTGTTTATTTTAAAGGACAATGCTACCTATGATATGTCTGTGGGAATTCAGAGCAGTTATTAGTCAGTGAAAATCAGGTGCCATTTCCCTGAATAGGGAATGAATGATGGGTGCTGTCCTTCTCTGGCTGTGGCAACCACTGATAACATTGCTCTGATAGCATCTGGGGCCAGCATGGAGAGCTCCAATACTTATGTGGGAAGGAATGAGATGGCTTCATTTCTCAAACAAAGTTATTCTCTCTCTGCCAGTGGGTCGACAGAGGAAGAATGGTTCTCTGCAAGTACCCGGGAAGCACACGAGACGGGAATGAACTTTTCTTCACCAACCACTCTGCGATGATGTGCAGATTCAGAAAAACTTTGGGAACTGGTTTCCCAGGCCCAGAGGGACAATGCTATGCCCAGCAGAGCTGGGGTGGGGACTCCTGAGTGGTCCTGCAGAGGTCAATGCCCATCAGGCTTGGAAGAGCTGCCCAGAGTCCTGGAGTGCTTAGAAACTTGGTCATCCATTCCTTATCCATTCGTCCAGCTGTCCCTCCGACTCACATTTACAGAGTGCCTGTGTGTTCTGTGTCTTTTGCTTACAGAGGAGGAGACCAAGCAAGGGTGTGGATGGAGGGTGAGCCCAGGACTGAACTCTGGAGGGAACTTAGGCTCCGTGGTCTGTGGGAGGTGAAATATTCCTGCCTTAAGAATGAGTGAGCCATCACAAGTGTTCCTGCTGCTGAGATGTCAAGCACGAGGTGCCTGGAATCTACCTACTAGGAATGGCATATGAGGCTAGGGCACCGTCATAAGGGCTGTTCAGTGGAGGGGGTATATATGCATTGTGAGTGGGTGGAGTGGTGAGTGGAAGATGGGGAAGACTTTTTGACTGTGCATAGTGGGAGAGAGATGGGTGCTGCAGCAAGAAGGTGACTCAGGTTGGAAAAGGAAAGTAACTGCAGGTACCTTATGACATCTGCAAAGTCAAAGAGCTTACACACTCGGAAAAAAGAAGGCCATCTTCCCTCACTCTAATGGAAAACTCCACATAACACCTGGAGCTAGGATCCTGTTGTCCAAATCCACATTCACTTCCAGGAATTTTCACCTGGGCTCAGGAGAGAGATGCTAGTTCCCAGTCATGGCATTCCCCATGTTCTTGTCTACAAAATGAATATGTACTATGAAATACCAACACAAAGAAAATAAGAGTCATTGCAAAAAAAAAAAGATGAAAATGAACCCAACTCAAGGAAGGCAGGGATAAAGAAGGTAAGACCTGATACGAGCTATTGTTTTTCCCCTGGATACAGCTGTACCTGAAGCTAAATATTGAGCATATTGGTTACCCTAGGTGAGATGCCCCTCCTGCTAGAGCAGGTTTGAATTGCATCTGTCATCCATATTCAAAATAGTCCATGTTCACTGATGTATCTATTCTTTGGAAATTCAGGAACATCCCTACAGTTGCCAGGCCTGAAATATATAAATTTCAGAAAAAGAAATATTGAATTCCAATGGCATTGTTTTTCTGAAAATTATCTGTGACACCAAGAAATAAAGGAACTAAATAGAATCAGGGAATTCGTTTATGCAGAATCAAACATAATCTTCAGGAAGGAAAAACACAATTACTTTGTTATCCATTTAATAAGCTATTGTCATCAATGATGACCTGCAGCTTTTCATAATTTTCTCCAAACAAAATCGGTCCACTATAACTCTGTTACTAGATATTGTGGCGTTTATCTCATTATCCCCTATTTTACTTTTGCCATTCCTTAATCCTGACTCATTAATAAAAACATTTTTGTATTTGTTTTTTGCATTTTTTGCACTTGTTTGCCAACACCCTGCATACAACAGCTGGCTTTCTTCCCACTTCCATTTTTAATAACTCAGAAAATGTGGTGAAGATCAGAGGTCCCATAGTCTTAACAATGAAAGTGTTACAAGAATGACTGTCTTCTGCTCTCATCTTTGTGAACACAAAATGCCAGATCTCTATTTTGTATCCATTTTCAAGCTCGAGTTCCTGACATATTGTTTCCATTGTTAGGTCTGAGATTCAAAACTCAACAAGGTTAGGGATGATAAGAGCAGAAAGCCCTGTAGAGAACAAACCTTGTCCCAAGATCCGTGGTTATCAGGAATCTTTGTTTTCTCTTTCACAGCACACACTCTCTCATTTCTTTAGAAATGGTTGTATTTTTCCCTTCAAGGGAAATAATATTATGGTTCACTTTTCAGGTATAAATCATCTGGCTGATGCAGATTGTGAATTTTTTTTAAATTTTATTTTATTTTTAAACTTTACAATATTGTATTAGTTTTGCCAAATATCGAAATGAATCCGCCACAGGTATACCTGTGTTCCCCATCCTGAACCCTCCTCCCTCCTCCCTCCCCATACCCCCCTCTGGGTCGTCCCAGTGCACCAGCCCCAAGCATCCAGTATCGTGCATCAAACCTGGACTGGCGACTCGTTTCATACATGATATTATACATGTTTCAATGCCATTCTCCCAAATCTCCCCGCCCTCTCCCTCTCCCACAGAGTCCATAAGACTGATCTATACATCAGTGTCTCTTTTGCTGTCTCGTACACCGGGTTATTGTTACCATCTTTCTAAATTCCATATATATGCGTTAGTATACTGTATTGGTGTTTTCCTTTCTGGCTTACTTCACTCTGTATAATAGGTTCCAGTTTCATCCATCTCATTAGAACTGATTCAAATGTATTCTTTTTAATGGCTGAGTAATACTCCATTGTGTATATGTACCACAGCTTTCTTATCCATTCATCTGCTGATGGGCATCTAGGTTGCTTCCATGTCCTGGCTATTATAAACAGTGCTGCAATGAACAGTGGGGTACACGTGTCTCTTTCCCTTCTGGTTTCCTCAGTGTGTATGCCCAGCAGTGGGATTGCTGGATCATAAGGCAGTTCTATTTCCAGTTTTTTAAGGAATCTCCACACTGTTCTCCATAGTGGCTGTACTAGTTTGCATTCCCACCAACAGTGTAAGAGGGTTCCCTTTTCTCCACACCCTCTCCAGCATTTATTGCTTGTAGACTTTTGGATCGCAGCCATTCTGACTGGCGTGAAATGATATCTCATAGTGGTTTTGATTTGCATTTCTCTGATAATGAGTGATGTTGAGCATCTTTTCATGCAATAAATGAAGTTAAAACACTCTGGAGGTTGTGAATTTAGTGTTGAATTTCAAAAGATGCGGTTTCTATCTAGGCTTTAAATTTGAGTCTTTTTCACTGATTTTGGAGATCCTGAAGTCTTAACTCTCTCCATCAAACTGAGGAAGAGACAGGGGGTCCTGAGTCAAAGAAAAGACTGAGGATGGGAAAAGGAAGAGCAGAAAAATTTTACCTTCAAGAAGCGAGTGTGTTGGGACCCCTGACTAGATGGGGGGAGGTCTAGGGACTAGCTTGGTAGTGACCCTGCCCACTTATTCCCTCCCCTGCTTTGGCAGATGGATCATTAACTGTTTGTACACTATTCCTAGACACATTTACTTATTTAATTCTAAAGTTCATGAAAGGATGAACTTTTTAATTAACTTAAAAGGAAGGACTGTGAGGACCACAGACGTGAGACGATGGTTAATTTTCCTTCCCTGGGTCTAAGAGATATGAGCTTTTTACATTTTTCAGTGAGTTGATCTTACTACAAACCAGCCCCTCCCTCCCAAAAAAGGGCTGTAGTGGAATGAGATAACTGTAGTAAATACTTCTGGTGTGTCTAAAAGTAAGAAAGTGAAAGTGGTTTAGTCCTGTTCGACTCTTTGTGATCCCATGTACTGTAGCCCACCAGGATCCTCTGTTCATGGAATTCTTCAGGCCAGAATACTGGGGTGAGTAGCCATTCCCCTCTCCAGTGGATCTTCCCAACCCAGGGATCGAACCCAGGTCTTCCTCATTGCAGGCATGTTCTTCACTGTTTGAGCCACTAGGGAAGCCTGCTCTGTTCCAATTCTCTAACTCTGAAGCCTGCTCCACCCCCACCTCCAGGTTGCCTACATTTGTATGGCTTGATCCTGTGTCAGCCAGAGGTGGGGTCAAAGAGGAACTGTCCCCAACTGGGGAAACCACATTCTCTCTCCAGAACTTGGGAATTGGGATTGGGAGATGCTGGTCTGTCCTTGTAGATTATTTTAGAATATTTAAATTTGGGACCTCTCAGTTGCCATATTGGCCAAATACATAGAAAAGCGGATAGATTGAGTCTATAAAGAAAAGAAAAGCCACATTGGGAGAGGACCTGGGAGGATAGGGCAGAGGCCCCAGGGGAGAATTACTTAGAGCAGCTGGGTCAGATCTTGAGCTCTTCCAGCTTCTGGTTCTGGTTCTTCTGGAAGCTTCCATGCCATTACAATGATGCCATCAGAAAAATCTCTCCCTTTTTGGATTAAATCACTGTGAGTAAATGTTCATTGCTCTCAAACAAAAAACATTAGTTAGGATAGTAATATGGGTAGAATATTGTATTAAACAGAAAAAGAATTGAAAAGTACTTCTGGGCAGAGATGACTTTTACCCATCTCCTCTATCTTCCTCTGTGAAAAATCACTTAAATAGCCCCTTAATATTAAGTCTTAATAATAAGAGGTAGTCAGCCATTTCAAAGTTAAACTAGTTATTGTTTATTAGATAGTGTGTTTAAAATAACCAAAAGTTAAATCTGGGGGATTTCAAGACAAGACGTGGTGAGACCACACTTGGGGATTTCATGACAAGATGTGGTAAGATCACAGGATCTTAGTGCTGAAAGATCCATGCACCTGTGCTCGAATCTGCCTGCCATGTCCCCTGAGTGCACCCCCCATGTGGAATGAGTCCCACGCATTGTCCCCCTTATTTTCTCAGTGTCTCAGATGAGGAAGAATCAACCCAATCTCACTGCAAGCTACTGCTGTGGAGCTGCTTTTTGCCGTCTTTGGACCCAGTCACCTGTAAACACACATTCAGTAGTCGTGATGCTGAAACTGTCCCCAACATGATGCACGAGGCCAAGGTGAGCAAGTTCTGCTCTCAGGGAGCTTCAGTGTGGGCACCCAGACATTCAGCCGCTTAGTTGTGGCTCCATAGTTTTGAGCCGGTTTCAGTCCCTTAGGAATTCCTGAGATTTCAAGTGTTCCTGTAGTTACCCACACCTAGGTCAGCTCTAAATGGGGTTGACTTGGGTCAGATGTGACTTCAAATCAACTCAGAAAGCAAATTCTTGTAATTATTTGCAAAAGCATCTCCATACTACAAATTCCTTCAACCCTGCCTCCATAGCAAACCGTCAAAAGCCAGGTCTTGCTAAAGTACTTTTTTAACCCTTCTTGTCTTTCTTTATATTTTTAAAAAGATATGTGTGCCCTTCTGCAATTTGCATTTGTATAAGCCCCCAAATCTGAACTGGTCTACTTTTGCACATTTACAGTGATGCCAATTTTTTCAAACAGACAAATATGCAAATGTTTAAATTGGGTTTTAAAATTCAGAAACTTTTTTTTAACTGAGATAGGAATGAAAATAAATTGTAGCAGGTGTAATAAAATGAATTTTGCTGGGCTTCCCTGGTGGTCCAGTGGCTAGGACTCCACACTTCCAACGTAGGCTGCCCGAGTTCAATCCCTGGTCAGGGAACTATAACAAACCCCCCCCCGCCATAACTAAGAGTTCACATCCTGAAAAGATCCCACATACTCAAGGAGGATATGTCTTGCATGCCCACAATTAAGACCTGGGAGAGCTGAATAAATAAATATTATTAAAAAATCTTTTTCCAATCTTAGTGTCATTTTAAGCTTAGACACTTCAACAGTGACACCAATAATCAGTCATGCATTGATATAGCTGTTTCCTTTACCGGAAAAATCAAAATAGTTCAGAAAAAGCGAATTTTTGAGTCTTTGGAGGAAGATCTGAAACAAGTTGAACCTTTGAATGACATCAGAATAGAATTCCCTGTCATTGTCATTGGAGAGCTGTGTAAACCAGCTGGATCTATAAATGTACGAGATTTGGCAGAAGATGCTATCCTATAAGGAATGTGCTAGAATCCTGTTATTCCTACTAACTTGACAAATTGTACTAAGCATCCAGAAGGGAATTCTCCTGTCATATCCTGTTATGGACATGGATTATGTCCCTGCTGATATTAATATGTTGAAGTCATAACCCCCAGGAACTCAGAATGTGACCTCATAGGGAAGAAAGTTCTTTACAGAGATTACCAAGTTAAACTCAAGTCATTATAGTGGGCCTTACTCCGATATGACTGGTGTCTTTATAAAAAGGGGAAATTTGGACACTTGACATGTGCACACACACCTAGAGGGAAAAAAATATGAAGACCCAGGAAGAAGATGGCCATCTACAAGCCAAGAAGGGAAGCCTGAAACACATCCTTCTGTCACTGTCCCTGCTGCTGCTGCTGCTGCTAAGTCGCTTCAGTCATGTCCGACTCCGTGCGACCCCATGGACTGCAGCCTACCAGGCTCCTCCGTCCATGGGATTTTCCAGGCAAGAGTACTGGAGTGGGGTGCCATTGCCTTCTCCAGTCACTGTCCCTAGAAGGAATCAATTCTGTCTACACCTTGACTTTGGACTTCCGGCCTCCAGAACTGTGAGACAGTGAAATTTTGTTATTTAAGCCCCTCTGTCTGTGATGCTTTGTTATGGAGCCTCAGCAGACTGATACATGTCTTATCACAATAGCACAATAGAACCATAGGGTGGCAGAGCTGGGAGGGTTTGGGGTCTCCATTTAGACTACAGCTGTGCAGAAAAACCACAGCGCAAGCCTAGAATGTGAATACATATATAATTCTAAATTTCTTAGTGGGCATATTTTTAAAAAATAAACAAGTGAAATTAATTGTGATAATGTGTATATAATTTTGATAATACATTTTATTTAACCCAATATATTCAAATATTATTCTTACGAGTTATCTTATATACTAACAAGACATTTAATCTTCTGTTCAATGTCTTATGTCTTTGACATATAGTATGTGTACTTTGGAGGTTTCTACAGTAGCTCTGTGGTAAAGAATCCAACTGCCAATCCAGGAGATATGGGTTTGATCCCTGGGAAGATCCCCTGGAGAAGGAAATGGCTCCTTGCCTGGAAAATCCCATGGACAGAGGAGCCTGGCAGGCTACAGTACATGATGGGGCGGCAAAATAGTCAAACATAATTTAGTGACTAAAAACTACAAATGTGAAGTTTATGCTCATAAAGCATCTAAATGGTAGTAAAAGTTAGAGATATATTGGCCAATCAAGTTTATTTTGAAAGAAAACTTGAGAATGAAATAGTTTCTCCCTGCACCATTCTTCCTAAAGTTTAGTTTTGTGTTTTCAATATTTGCTATGGATTCACGCTCTTTCTTTTGTGTGTGTGTGCTAATATCTCATCTTGGTAATATTATCCTTCCTGATATTAGGGGGACTGGTCACTAGATAATCAGAAGCACATGACAAGCCTATTATCTTTCATTTTCTCTCGAACAGTAAAGAGGTTTCTAAAAAGGTAATGCCAGGAAGAGGATCAGATCACAGCATTTGACACAGTGAGGACCTCAGCCCTGCTTCACACCTCACTGCCTGTATCACTGATCATCCTGCTCACAGCGCCAATCCTCTTGCTGTTCTTGAACACAGGGTAAGCAAAGCACGAGCTAAGAGGCTGAAAGGAGGTTCGAGGAGGCAGAGAAACTCCAGACACATTTATTCTCTTCTGGCAACAGTCATGGCATAACCTAACACAACACAACCTCTCTCCTGGCTGACGCAGCAGCCTCAGCTGTAGACACGCTATATTCTCTGCTGGGGCCCAGCCCCAGCAGGATCCAGGGGTACCCTCAGGATGACGGCATAGGCAAAAGGATAGCAAAGCAAAGAGAACAGAGGTTTGATCTTCCTCGATTAACACAGAAAGCCAATAAAGCTCCTGTGTTCCAAGGAGTCATCCTGAAAGAAGAACAGAGAGAGAAAAGGAGAGAAAAGGGAAAAAGAATGACATGGGGAGACCAAGCTTTGGTGAGCGAGGCCCATAACTTTATCTTCAAAAGGAACTTTTATACCTTGACTTGTACATAGAGGGAAATGAAAGATGCAAAGTCATACAGAGTCAGCGCAAACATTACATCTGTTTTGTCTTTATCAAAACCAGGATTTTTTTTCTGCATACCTTTCCCATAAACAATGTTGTGTACATTATCTTCTGGCCTTGGAGGCCTATGGACATTTTATGACCCTTTTTTTGATAAAGGTTTCTCAACCAGAAAACTTATTTTCCCTTGAAGTGTTTTTTCTTTATACTTCTAATCTATGTCGGCCTCAGAAAGTGCTAAACAGAGTTACATTCTCCTGGAGCAAAGGTGCAGTGAGTTACAACAAAGAAAGAACCAATCAGCTCAAAGGTCTGATGTGGTTAATTCCAAGGCTGCTACTTGTTTTTCTTACATTCCAACTATGTTAACCAATGCACTCCCAGGTGCACAATGGATAAGGGATATGGGAACTCGGCAGCAAGCACTGGCCTAGTAATGAAGCCCTTTACCAGCCCTTTACCTTTATACTATCTATTCTAATAATTTTTCATCCCTTAAAGGACTCTATACTCATTAGGACTTTTAGAATGTTTTGGCTTCCCGTGCCTTTCAAGGTTAGGGAGTTGTGAACAATCATGTGTGTTAATTGCAAGAGTATGAATAAACCTGTCAGGCAAGCTAAAATGCCAACAGAGGGGTTAAAATAGAAATATTCCTTTCATGCCCAGGAGACTTATTAACTAAAGCCCTAAGTTGACTTTTTCCAGAGAAAGGTGGTCGGGGGTAGCCCCCTGTTAATGTCAGAAGAGTTGGTGAAAGGCACAAAATAGTAAGACAGACAGATTCTGGTTTTGGGGTAGATGCTCAAGCAGATTCAGGGGGTCCCTTAAGCCATGATCCACCTTGCTCGTCATGGCTCTTCCACATGACCTTGTCATGGGTGGGATCTCCCGTGGTGGCTCCAGGCAATTCTCCCCTCGCCTCTGGAGGCAGACGCAGCAGACACAGCCTGGTCACAGCAGCAGTAGTGCCCACGACTACATGGGTGGAATCCATACAGGTGTACTGCACACTGTAACCCAAGATCGAGTGAGCGCCTCCTGATGGGCATGCGCAGTGCTATAATGATCTCAGCTGTTACAAGGTTCAGTTCTGTTCAGTTCCTCGCTCAGTCATGTCTGACTTTGCGACCCCATGGACTGCAGCATGCCAGGCCTCCCTGTCCTTCACCAACTCCTGGAGTTTACTCAAACTCACGTCCATTGAGTGATGCCATCCAACCATCTCATCCTCTGTCCTCTCCTCCAGCCTTCAATCTTTCCCAGCATCAAGGTCTTTTCAAAAGAATCAGTTCTTCCCATTAGGTGGCCAAAGTATCGGAGTTTCAGCTTCAACATCAGTCCTTTCAATGAACACCCAAGGCTGATCTCCTTTAGGATGGACTGGTTGGATCTCCTTGCAGTCCAAGGGACTCTCAAGAGTCTTCTCAACACCACAGTTCAAAAGCATCAGTTCTTTGGTGCTCAGCTTTCTTTATAGTCCAACTCTCACATCCATACATGACCACTGGAAAAACCATAGCTTTGACTAGAAGGACCTTTGTCGTGTGTGTGAAGTCATTCAATCATGTCCAACTCTTTGCGACCCCATGAACTGTAGCCTACCAGGCTCCTCCGTCCATGGGATTTTCCAGATGAGAGAACTGGAGTGGGTTGCCATTTCCTTCTCCAGGGGATCTTTCCAATCCAGGGATCGAACCTGGGTCTCCGCATTGTAGGCAGACACTTTACTGTCTGAGCCACCAGGGAGCCAGACCTTTGTTACAAGGTCCTTATTTACAAAACATGAACAGGCCACCTTGGCTAATTTGCTGTCTCTCCACAATGCCTGTTCCTCTTTCATTTTGAAGTATATTCTTTCCACTTTGGTCCTAAAAGGGATGATGAGAATGCAAGCGTGGCCCTGAGTGGCCTAAGCAGCAAAAGATTTTGCAGGTCTACATGAGCTGAAACCTTTTGATTATTCTGTTCAGAGGCAATGGTTACAAAAGGACAGAAAAGCGTGGCCATTTCTACAAGCAGAGAACCCAGTCTGGGGCAATGCTGACAATATCTGGGTGCCGTGGCATTCTGGGGGTGTGGGGACGGAGTGCTGTCACTGGTCTTTCCCCTGTGCTGCCAGTTTGTTAAGTGACATCAGACCCACCTTGAAGGACCTGTCAGTGGGTGGATACTCAGATCATAAAGAACACCTGTGAGGTGTGTGTGGGAAGGCCCAGAGAGAGGTCTCTGTGGGATGCCCTGAAAGGTCTCTGGGTGAGATTTCTCAGAGTGGGTGTATGGGAGGTCCCCATGTGGGGCCAGTGTGGGTCTGTGTGGGGACTCCTAGTGGGAGATACCCGATTACTGACTTTTCTGCCCATGAAAGCAGGAGAAGGGCTCAGAGACTTTCTCCTTCTGGTTTCTTGCTGCTCTGTAGGTGTCCCTCTGTGTCACTTCTCTGGACAGGTGTCTAGGGGGTCCAGATCCCCCCCACTTCAGCACTCAGCTCTCAATGCCTCTGAGAGGACCGGGCAGCAGCCAGGCTCAAGGTTCCTCCTCTGTGTCCCCCTCTCCTGAGCTCTGGAAATCACTCTGTGGCCTAGGTCTCCATCCCCCCACTCCACAGGCCCCAAATGGGGCCCAACTGTGTGTCTGCCCTGGAGAATTAGACACAGAGTCAGGGAAAAACCACAACATAAGCAGGCCTATCCCCACTGGCCCACCCCACCCTGGTCCTGGTCCCACATGTTGGCATCCTGGCGAGCATGAGGGCAGAACCAGTCCTTCTGTATCCAGGACCAGGGGCACCTCCTGGAGCAGGATTCCCCACCATGGGAATGTCTGTGACACAGAGCCCTGAATTGCTCTAGGGAATTGCTCCCATCTGCCCACTTTCCCATGTCAGCAGGCCTGGGGAGGAAAGCCTGGGGAGGAAAGCTGACAGCACCTTCCACCGATAGGTCACTTCCCACCCACTGGGTGACACTATCTGCTAGCCTCTTCTACCCTGGGCTCTGGAGTGAGCAAGGCTGAGGGCAGGGGAGACTTGCTATGACCCCTGCACAGTTCCTGGACCTGTCGAGCCTCACCTTTTCCCTGGGAGCCTCCTTGGGCCACACACGTAGGGAGAGGTCACAGACTACGAGTCAGTCCAAAGCTCCCAGTTTTGTGAAAGCTGATTATTTACACTGTGGAGAAGTGAGGCTTCCCTTCTCAGAGGCTCCACTCCTCTGGGAGCCTGACCCTCTGGGGAGGAGCTCCAGGTGGCTTCACACAATCTGGACTCTGAGAGCTGGAGTAGGGGGGAGACTCTGGGACGGGGCCGCCAGGAGCCGCCGGGCCCCTAATTTCCTTCCTCTGGGCCTGTAGTTGTGGTGGGATGCCAGGGGCTCCTTGGTCACTGCACCATCTGTGGACATCTATGCCACCTGCCTCCTTCCCCTGCATCCCACCCTAGGGGCACAGCGTCCCACTCTCAGATAATGAGGTGACTGCGCACAGTCATGCCCCTGCTCTTACCCCAGGGGAGGTGGGCGCTGTGAGCAGGGCTGTCCTCTCCTCCAGGACAGAGATGTACTGGCCCTCGGGGGCCTCCATGCTCCACACTGCATACCCTCAGAGCTGAGACTGTGGTCCTCATCCTCGGCTCTGCTCCAGAGCATGAGAAAGACAAAGGGAGAGTGACGCTCCTGGCCCATCTCAATCCCAGCTCCTTCTAGGAGAGAAGGGGCTTTGAGGGCAGCGTCATGTAATCCCACCTTGACATGGGAAAAAGATTTCTCTGTCCTCTGGACTCGGGCCAGCACTACCCCCAAGCTCCCCTTCTTATTCCAACATGTGAACTTGTCTCTAATACTTTCTGAGCATGCAGGGAATTTCAGCCTCTGCAAAGCTCTTCCCCACAGCCACACAAGTTCAAGGTAGACAGAGAGATGGAGAGGACTGAGCTGGATCCTGAGGAGGAGGAGGTCTTTAGGTTTCATTCACCTTGGCGTGTCCTGAATGCTGTTTCTTGTTTCTGTAACGCTGGTGTTGTGGACACTGAAGGTGCAGTGAGAGAACCGGGGTGAGGGTGAGCATCCTACTGAGGTCCACCTCCCTCCATGGCCCTGTCCATCTGGAAATCACAGCAGGCACCTGGGAAGAAAGGCTCCTCATCACTTCCGCCCAGCAGGACACTACAGATCACCATTTCTCATGAGGGAAAACACTGATTGCAGAAGAGAATAAAACTTTTGGTAGGAAGAAGCCATTAGCACACAGAGGGCACGCTAACATGAGAGGGAAAAAAATGGTTTTTTTTCTTCAAGACATGCTTTTTCTCTTGGAGAAGAAGATTCCTACCAGGAATACTTTGACAAGCATGTCTGATTGACCAGAAGAGGTGGATTTCTGAAAGAGACATTTCCTTGGAGAGTGGAGGGGACAGCTTGGGAGACTTGTCACTCTGATCCATGCTGGCAGGCTCTGCCTGGTGGGGGAACCTGGCTCTCTGGGTGGGACGGCCACTTGCTGTCCCTGGGACTGGCCCACTTATTCCTTTTTGGACAGATGTGGCCAATGAGGGTAGCTTGGTGATCACCGGCTTGGTGATCACCGGCTGTATTTCTCACTATCCTTTGCTCCTGGAAGCAGAGCAACCTATGTTGGCAGCAATGTGGACTTAGTCAGTTCTGCTTTTCACCAATTCAACTCCAAGACGTGAGGTCCATGGTGAAACACTGTCTTCTTTAGTATTCGTCCAACAGCTGTCAGGAGAGTCTGAGCCTCAGCAGTCCTGCTGTCCATAATCAATCTACTTTTGCTGGTTCCTGGCTCTGGGCAGTGGCTGCTGCAGGCTTGCCTTTTTGCAGGGGCTCTTCTGATCCTTTGCATTTATTGGAGAAAATCCACTGCAGAAGCTGCTTAATTATTTTTTTAAGTGGCTTTCTGAAAGAACCTGTCCCTCCTTCTGGATTAACTGTCACAACTTGCTTCTTAGGGACTCAGCTGATTCCTGTTTCTGGCCAGGGTGGCTCATCCTATGGGTCTGGTAGGTGCTCCGTTCTGCCAGTCCTTCTGTATGCTGTCCTAGTTTGTGCCTCCTCTAAATCTCTCGCCCATCAGTGGGGACAAACTTCTTGCTCAGGCTCTTATATTTGGGACTGCCATCTCAGGGCCACCTGCTTCCCTGGCTGCTCCCTCCACTCGATGCAACATCTTAGTCTTTCTGGGAATTGGACACGTCTCCACTGGACAAGGTCTGGGAACAGGACAGAGGAATGATGTTTGCGGCAAGGAACATATTCCAGTGACAGTCTTGGAGAAACGTATCAGTTGCACAGTCTGGAAGGAGCACAGCAATGGCACAGCCTTGAGCCTGTTTCTGCTGGTCTGTGAACCCTTGGAACGACACTGCCTCAAAGCGTACGTCTTCTGGATTTGAGGCAATGGACTTTGTATTGAACTTGGAGACCATGATCTCCTCAAATCCATATTAATGATTAGGGATTTGATCAGCACACTAGGTCCCAAAGTACCTTTCCAAGCACAGTCCCACTCCACAACCTCTTGTTCTGTGGAAGGATGGGAACACTCATCAAGTCGCATAACTGTCACACTAGAGCAAGATTCTGGGGAGGCTCACCTCTCAGATTCTGCCTGTTGTTCATTCCTGACCTTTGCTGGATTTGAACTGGGCTCCAGGCTGCCTTTGTCAGTCCCCACAACAGATTCACATACCAAATTCTGCCCACAAAGTTGTATATGGAAGCCTACGAATGTGGCTTGTCTTCCCATCCAGTTAGAGGGACCTCTGAGTGCTTACGCATGTCACCAAGTGGGGGTCCTCCCAGAGGCCCCTGGGTTTCCTCACTCACCTGTGAGTGAGCTCAGAGGGGACTCTCAGAATCAACGTGGGGGCACTCATCACTTTCTCCTCTGAATGGAGCTGAGCAGATTTCCCCAAGCCCTCAGTTAACTGGGCTTTTGAGTGGTCCCAGATTCACAGGTGGCCTTCAACATGGACCCTTGAGCCTTTTTAACTTCCAGCTAAGTATGAACTGGAGGACCTTGGAGGATAGGTCCCGCCTGTGCCTCACCTAAAACGTTACTTTATGTGCTTCCAGCTCCTGTTGAACATAAGGACAGAGAACAGTAACTCATGGGAGGAGTTCACGGAGGCTTCCCCATCCTAGGAGGAGTCTGGGATTTTCTGTCTCTGTGGGAGCATGTGTCTCTCCAAGAATGTCTAAAACAAGCTTGGCAGCAAGCCTCAAACAATGGATATTCACAGGTATCTCACTCTCACAGATTTGCTCTGACATCCTCTCTATAAGGACTCCTGAGACGTCTGGATGCCTCGTGCCTGGGCTCAACTCTCTTCCTGACTCAGGTTTCACTCTTGAATCCTTCACTGGGGGTTGACTGAGATCATGTACAGATCTCTTAGGATCCTCCCCCATGCTCTGCCCTACATCATGGCACAGTCTGTCCCTGGTGGCATCTGTGCTGGGCACCTTCAACCTCATCTTCTGTATGTCTTGGCTACTTTTTCCTGGACCTGCCGAGGGCCTTGAAGGCTCCTTCTTGCCCTGTGCCTGCCAAGGTCTTGGGAATTGATCCTGAGGTGGTATCAGCTTCTGAGGTGCTTGGACTTTTCAGGGCACACCACTCTGTTCCTGTATGAACCTTTTGGAAAGATGGTGCTCCAGTTCCTCCAAAAAATTAGGGCTAGTCAAATCCTCAGGAAGGATGGAGACAGAACTGTGGGCCTGGGAAGACCTGTTCTCCTGGGAAAGGTTGGGAGTGACCTGGCTAAACGCCTGCTGAAATCTTTTGACCAAATCAGGTAAATTTCTTCCACTCTCTAGTTGCTTTTATAAAAAAGTGACATTCCAGGCTTTGAGCTGCATTTGAGATGAAAGATTGTGCCTTATTTTTTTGGACTGCAAAATATTTCACAGGTCCTAATCTGGTATTATAAAGAAGATAGTCGGACTGGGAGACAGGTGAGAGATGGGCAGTGCTCTCTAACTGAGCTTGAGGTTGTGGTTGACATCAGGGCATGGTTAGGAGCCAAGGGTACAGGTCAAACCTGAGTCTCCATCTGAGCCTAAGTTGGTGGTTGTTGACACTGAAGCATGGTTGGAGCCATGAGGTGTGGGTGGGCCTGGGTCTCCATGGAAGCCTCAGATGATGGCTGACATTGGGCATGGTTGGAGGCAAGGGTAGGGGTCAGCCCTGAGTATCCATATGACCTAGAGGTGATGGTTGCAATGGGGCGTGATTGGAGTCAAGGACTGAGTTTGAGCCTGGACCACAGGGTGACGAAAGGCTTGACCATTGATGAGTTTTGAAGGTAAATTTAGCTTGAATTTGAAATGGCTCAGCCTTAGAGCATTCATTAAATAGGATAGGATATAACTCTAGAGGGGACCCAGGTACTGTGACAGTAGCCACCAGAAACTGTGAAGAAAAGGTAGACCCCAGAAGAGCTAGCTGCCTGTCTTCTGTAGATTGTCCCCCAAAATGTCAGAATATGGGGGCTTCTCAGGACCAAGCAACTGTTCAGGTTTGCCTTTTAGCTCCAGAAGTGTTGGCACCCAAGGTGTCCTTCATGTCTTCTGGTGACTGAATCTTCTTTTCCAAAGTATTCAGGTAGTAGCCTGACTCCTCCTCTTTTTCATTCTCTTTCCAAATCTTCAGTTTTACTCTCTTGTGATTAGTATCTCCAGCAGTTTCTGGACATCCACGTTGACATGGTATCTGCCTGCCTGTTTGTGGGGTCTTCCCCAAATGAAGCAACTGATGGGTGGAGGGGAAGGTGTTCTTGCCTGAATTCAAAGTGTGTCAAGGTGGAGAAGCTCCAGGCACTGGGGGCTACCGGCAAGAGAGGGTTGAAAAGGGACAACTTGAATGGACATGTGCTGAGATGACTGGTCTCCAAGAGGAGAGTGATGACCTGTGTGGCATGGCGCTCAGTGGCAGTGCCACCGGATCACCCTGAGTGAGATTCAGCATGGCACCTGATGGAGGTGAGGCAGAGAAGGCTGTCAGAGGTGGAGGGCAGGGCCCTACATGGGGTGGGGAGGGGAAAGAGCAAGTGACCATGGTGAAAGCTGTCCAGGAAGAAGAAACTCTCTAGTGTTGGAGAGGCACTAAGGGATGAATTTGAATGAATGGAAGAATGCAATCACTGAGCCTGGAGAAATGGTAGAAGCCCAAGGTAGTGGCTGCTTGGCCAGAGGAGTTGGGGACATGTTGGACGAGCCTCTTCCCTGCATTGTTGATGGGCTCCAGCAGATACTGCTTTGCACATCTAACCAAATGTCTTCACAGGACACCTGATGAAAGCTGTACGATCAGCAATCCTCTCCAGGTGGCTGAAGGAGACATAAGGAACAAGTTGTAGCCAGGAGCTGCCCGGGCCAGATGAGCCGGGCAGGCCAGGCAGGGGTGGGCACCTGCATCCCATGGCTCTCCACAGCCCCCAAGCTGCCATCACAATATTACTGCTGTCCGTCACACCCGGGCTTTTACCATACCCAGCCCCCAAGACTCCCCCTCCCAGCTGAGCCCCAGGCTCCTGGCAGCCCTGTGCTCATAGCAGAAACTCTGGGAAGAAGAACCCAGGAGACAAGGGGAAGATTCTTTACATTTGCAGAAGTGAAATCAGGCCCCAGGCTCATTCCAGTTCTTCCAGACCATTTTGGCAACCTGGAAATTGGCAGATTGGGGCATGGTTGTGAAGGCAGCAGCCTAGGGGTCTTATAGGAGGCTGAGTGCCCTGTCCCTTTTAGTGGGGGGATACTGGAGCCCAAGCACCAGCATCTAAGGCCACAGGATCCCTAAGAGTAATGATGAAACTCATGAAAGCATGTATGATTTACAAAGTGCTTCCTCATCCTTCACCCCTTGCTGATCTCGCAACCCCTGCTGTGCAGGAGAATGGACCAGGGGCACTGCACAGACGAATCTGAGCAAAGTTGAACAACTTGTCCTGGTCGAACCCCGCAGTCTCACCTCCCAAACCAGGGTTACTGGTGCAATGCGTTCCACATGCACCTGCTGGGCCACACCCTTTTCCAGCTCCCTCACAGCTTCATCCCACACATGGAATCTGGGAAGTATTTGGGTTCTGCTCTCCTACCCAGAAGCATCCCTGGCGGTTCTATTTCCTGAGTGGCAGGCCCTGCTACCTGTGTTCTCAGAGACCATGGACCTGGGCCCTCAGGGCCACAGTCAGTTCAGTTCAGTCGCTCAACTGTGTCTGACTTTTTGTGACCCCATGGACTGCAGCATGCCAGGCCTCCCTGTCCATCACCAACTCTCAGAGCTTGCTCAAACTCATGTCCATTGCGTCGGTGCTGCCATCCAACCGTCTCATCCTCTGTTGTCCCCTTCTCATCCCGCCTTCAATCTTCCCCAGCATCAGGGTCTTTTCAAAGGAACTGGTTCTTCGCATAAGGTGGCCAAAGTATTGGAGTTTCAGCTTCAGCATCAGTCCTTCCAATGAATATTCAGGACTGGTTTCCATTAGGATTGACTAGTTGGATCTCCTTACAGTCCAAGGGTCTCTCAGAGTCTTCTCCAACACCACACTTCAAAAGCATCCATTCTTCAGTGCTCACCTTTCTTTATAGTGCAACTCTCACATCCATACATGACTCATGGAAAAACCATAGCTTTGACCAGACGAACCTTTGTTGGCAAAGTAATGTCTCTGCTTTTTAATATGCTATCTATGTTGGGCATAGTTTTTTTCCAAGGAGCAAGCGTCTTAATTTCATGGCAGCATTCATGATCTGCAGTGATTTTGGAGCCCCCCAAAATAAAGTCTCTGTTTCCACTGTTCCCCAATCTATTTGCCATGAAATGATGGGACTGTATGCCATGATCTTAGTTTTCTGAATGTTGAGTTTTAAGCCAACTTTTTTGCTCTCCTCTTTCACTTTCATCAAGAGGCTCTTTAGTTCTTCTGCACTTTTTGCCATAAGGGTGCTGTCATCTGCATATCTAAGGTTATTGATATTCCTTGCGGCAATCTTGATTCCAGCTTGTGCATCATCCAGCCCGGCATTTCACATGATGTACTCTGCATATAAGTTAAATAAGCAAGGTGACAATATACAGCCTTGACTTACTCCTTTTGCTATTTGGTACCAGCCTGTTGTTTCATGTCCACTCTGACTGTTGCTTCTTGACCTGTATATAGATTTCTCAGAAGGCAGGTCAGATGCTCTGGTATTCCCATCTCTTTTAGAATTTTTCACAGTTTCTTGTGAATCCCACAGTCAAAGGCTTTGGCATAGTCAATAATGCAGAAACAGATGTTTTTCTGGAACTCTCTCACTTTTTCGATGATCCATCGATGTTGGCAATTTGATCTCTGGTTCCTCTGCCTTTTCTAAAACCAGCTTGAACATCTGGAAGTTCACGGTTCACATATTGCTGAAGCCTGGCTTGGAGAATTTTGAGCATTACTTTGCTGGCTCTGTCAGTAAAGAATTTGCCTGCAATGCAGACCTGGGTTTTATCCATGGGTTGGGAAGATCCCCTGGAGAAGGGAAAGGCTACCAACTCCTGTATTCTGGCCTGGAGAATTCCATGGACTGTGTAGTTCATGGGGTCACAAAGAGTCAGACACAACTGATCAACTTTCACTTTGCTAGCGTGTGAGATGAGTGCAATTGTGTGGTAGTTGGAATATACTTTGGCAATGCCTTTCTTTGGGATTGGAATGAAAACTGATCTTTTCCAGGGCCAGAGAGGTGGAGAATAATGCTTAAAGCACACAGGGCCGAAGGTGAGAACTCACCTTTTAAAGCTTCATTTCTCTTCCTGCTCCTGCTTCTCTCCCTCAGCTCCATTTGATGCTGAGAGAAAAGAAAAAAAGGACAGGGGATCCACTTTCTCTCTCCCTTCTCTAGGCAAGCATCAGACACTCAGTGGCCACTCATAATATGATTTTCTATGTTTAACAGAGCTCTGTCGGTTTTCTTTCCTTTCACTCATTTTTAAAGCAGATACAAATATTTTCTGTTTTCCTTCCGTGAAGAACATAAAGAAGGATTTTCAACATGAGATTCACGCTGAACTTCTTTCATCACTGTTCCTCAGCTTAAGAAATGCACACGTTCTCAGACCTAAGGGTGAGTGTGAGCGCTGTCAGTTAGGTCTCTGCTTCCTGAGACCAGGGCCCCTCCAATCCCTGCTCTGAGGCTCTCGGCACCTCAGCAGTGACCTCAGATTAGTCCTGGTCAGAGACACCTGTTCACATCTGGCGAACTGGTATCAAAGTCTGTCCTATGCTAAGGCTGAACTCAGTGTCCAGTCCTCAGACCCTGTATCTGGGGACTTGCCTGGGAGGCCTCTACCACCCCTGGAAACTAGTTTGAGATCTTTGGATTGAAATCGCAGTGTTCACGGTATGCCCTCCCATCCTGGTTTGTACCTAAAGGGATGATGCTCTATTCTTCCTTGAGAATAGATGTCCTGTTCTTTACCATCCCAGGAGTCTTTCTAGTCGATTCAGAAATTTGGAAATAATAATAGTAAAGAAGAGAGCATCTTGTGCTTGTGAGTCTGGGCCAAGGGTCCCTTACCTTCCTGATCAATCATTAATCACCTCCAAAATGGAACTGGGGCCAAGTATCAAACTTCAGCCAAGTATCAGAAGTGCTTTTCAGAGCACAGAGAGGATTCTCCGTCATTTGATGCACACTGCTGCCTTCAGGAAACTGAGCAAAAGGTGTGCCCTGGGGGCTAAAGCCCTGGACCCCATCACAGAGCTGTGGTCTGGTCAGAGAGGGGTCCTGAGGGTGGGGAGGGAGGAATAGGGGAGGAGGCTGGACTGTGGTCCCTCCCAAAACATCCAGCCACACTCTTTGTCCTTGGTATCTCTCAGTCACTGAGGACGTTCAAGTGCCCATCAGTGTCCCAAAGGTGGGATCACAGTCCCCACCTGGAATTGGGTTAAATGGAAGCTGGGAAAATATGTAGTCAAGCTCCTTACAGGGATAAAATGGAAAGTTGACATTTTGCCTATTCCTTTCCTGCTTGTACAGTTGTGAGGTGGTAGGAGGCGCTGCTGCTATGCCCATGAAGAACTGCACCTTTGTTAGCTACAGTTCTGTGGGATATGAAAGCAAACCCCATTCAGTGTCAAAAAATCCAGTGGCCTGTCCATTGGGCGGCAGCCACAATAGCTGGAGCGTATGTGGACAAGCATAAGATGACTTAACAAGTTTATTTTGGAAGATTACAGACATTTTTGGTAGCTCTTTACACTGCATCACTCACACACTGAGGAATGTCATATCCTTTAACAGTGAGCAAAATGTTCACAAAAATTAAACTGGTCTCATATCTGGATAATCTGTAACATAGAAAACTTTTTCCTTTAAGTAATTCAGTCCTTGCATGAAAGTTGATCCAAATGTTAATGATTACACTTACGTGAATGAGACTTTAGGCATGAAATTCGCCCGAGGTTTATATTTTTCCTCATCTCACTAAAACACTCTTTTAGGGCCAGACGATGTCGGAAACATTTCTTTTTATTCTCCAGTAGTATACCACCTCACCTGCACTGGGTTCCAACATCCTCCTTTCGATGATTGTTCGGCAGCTAGTTGCAATTTTGGTGTTCTTGCAGGATATCATACACACATGTGCTTCTACTCCACCATCTTGCCACAACGAGCTGCTGAACAAGCATCAACAGGAGGATGTTGGAACCCACCAGAAAAAGATTCCCCACATCCAAGGATAAAAGAGATATCTGTATGCAGGTCAAAAAGCAACAGTCAGAACTGGACATGGAAAAATGGAGTGGTTCCAAACTGGAAAAGGGGTACATCAAAGCTGTATACTGTCACCCTGCTTCTTTAACTTATATGTAGAGTACATCATGTGAAATGCAAGGCTAGGTGAAGCACAAGCTGGAATAAGATTGCTAGGAGAAATATCAGTAACTTCAGATACTCAGATGACATCACCCTTATGGCAGAAAGCGAAGAAGAACTAAAAAGCCTCTTGATGAAAGTGAAAGAGGAAAGTGAAAAAGTTGGCTTAAAACATAACATTCAAAATGGCATCCAGTTCCATCACTTCATGGCAAATAGAGGGGAAACAATGGAAACAGTGACAGAATGTACTTTCTTGGGCTCTAAAATCACTGCAGATGGTGACTGCTGCCATGAAATTAAAAGATGCTTGCTCCTTGGAAGAAGAGTTAAGACCAACTTAGACAGCATATTAAAAAGCAGAGACATTACTTTGCCAACAAAGGTCCATCTAGTCAAACCTATGGTTTTTACAGTAGTCATGTATGAATGTGACAGTTGGACTATAAAGAAAGCTGAGCACCAAAGAATTGATATTTTGAGCTGTGGTGTTGGAGAAGACTCTTGAGAGTCCCTTGGACTGCAAAGAGATCCAACCAGTCCATTCTGAAGGAAATCAGTCCTGAATATTCATTGGAAGGATGGATGATGACGCTGAAGCTCCAATACTTTGGCAACCTGATGTGAACAGCCGACTCACTGGAAAAGTTTCTGATGCTGGAAACCATTGAGGGCAGCAGGATAAGAGGGTGACAGAGGATGAGATGGCTGGACGGCATCACCGACTCGATGGCCATGGGTTTGAGCAAACTCAAAGAGATAGTGAAAGACAGGGAAACCTGTCCTGAGCTTGCAAAGAATCAGACATGACTGAATGACTGAACAACCAAACAACATCTGCACTGATGTGCTCACCAGCTGTGTTTATTGTCTACTCTCTTACTTTGCCAACAAAGATCCGTCTAGTCAAGACTATGGTTTTTCCAGTCATCATGTATGGATGTGAGAGTTGGACTGTGAAGAAAGCTGAGTGCCAAAGAATTGATGCTTTTGAACTGTGGTGTTGGAGAAGACTCTTGAGAATCCCTTGGACTGCAAGGAGACCCAACCAGTCCATCCTAAAGATCAGTCCTGGGTGTTCATTGGAAGGACTGATGTTCAAGCTGAAACTCCAATACCTTGGCCACCTGATGCGAAGAGCTGACTCATTTGAAAAGACCCTGATGCTGGGAAAGATTGGGGGCAGGAGGAGAAGGGGACGACAGAGGATGAGATAGTTGAGTGGCATCACCGACTCGATGGACATGGGTTTCGTTGGACTCTGGGAGTTGGTGATGGACAGGGAGGCCTGGCATGCTGCAGTTCATGGGGTTGCAAAGAGTTGGACACAACTGAGTGACTGAACTGAACTGAACTGAACTAGTGGTAAAGAACCTGCCTGCCAATGCAGGAGATGTAAGAGACCTGGGTTCGATCCCTGGTAGGGACGATCCCTGGAGAAAGGCATGGAAACCCACTCCTGTATTCTTGCCTGGAAATTCCATGGACAGAGGAGCCTGGTGGGCTATGGTCCAGTGGGTCATAAAGAGTTGGACACGAATGATGCAACTTAGCACACACGCAAGCCTCATTATCATATTCTTATCCAAATTATTGAGGTATGATTCACTCGGTTTGTGGTAAGAATGAAACAAACTGCTTCACTAACTAACAAACAGAATGGAGAGAGGCACCCTTTAAAACACACCCATATTGCCATATACAATTCACAATTTGTAACTAAAAATGTGTGGAAACCAATCTTAGTAGACTGTTTAGACATTAAAGAGCTATGGGAAATAGGCTGCATTTTGAGTTTGCCTTATTCTATTTTCATTCAAAAATTTCTTTTCTACATATACCATATCTCTTACTAGAGGATTTTGGGTGCCTGTGAATGAAGGAAAATTTGCAAATAAGTCAAAATGTAACAGAAACTTCATTCACAGATGCTTCAGTTTTCTGTTTTATTGATACCACTTTATAGATGGACTGGAATCAACTAAAGCCTGTTGAAAATACATATGTAAATAGTAACTAATGGCTTTCATATTTTCATTACATTGAGAAAATTTATTCTCTTTTTTAAAAAGTACTTTGCAAGCAGATCATAAATCAATTTTTAAAAATGGCATCAGTCAGTCTCACCAGTTAAGAGTGACTGGAGCAGCCTCTGGGAGGACCTTTCAGGAAATTCACCCAAGTACAAAGAGGACTCCAATGTAAGCATAGCTGACATATCCAGTTTCTATCACCCCATTGCCCCTGGCATTTTCTACAATATAAGTAGGTTTTGATTTCCATCTTCTATTTACAAAAATTTAAATCACATATAGAAAAACTTAGGAGATTCTGTGGACTATTACTTTTTATGAAGAGTGAATAGAAAAACAAATTAATATGTTATTTCTGATTCAATTTGGAAATGGAATTTAAGATTCACGTGAATAGTCTCAGGCTTTCCAGGTGGCACTAGTGGTAAAGAAACCGCCTGCCAATCTAAGAGACATAAGAGATGTGGGTTCCGTTCCTAAGTCAGAAAGATCCCCTGGAGGAGGCCATGGCAACTCATTCCAGTATTCTTTCCTGAAGAACCCCATGGACAGAGAAGCCTGGCAGGCAACAGTCTATAGGGTCGCAAAGAGTCGGACATGACTGAACCTCCTTAGTACACTTATACCTGAATAGTCGCATTTTCACGCTTTATAACTATGATAGCTGCCTCCTCACCCAAAAAAGTCACAGCTGATCTCTTATGAAAAAGCATTCTTTAGGTTTAAATCTATATAAACTAGTATTATTCAGCAACTTTATTATCACTGATTTTAAGTTTCTTTTTTTTTTTTTTTTAAATTCTATGAGCCTTCCTGGTATGTAATTGAAACTCACTCCTGCTTCTAAAACCAAGCTGGAATTTCTTAAAAACTCCACTTCTTTGGTTTTTTCCTAAGATCACGTCCTGGGCATCCTGTTCATCAATGATGCTACAATATAGAAAGTATGATCCTCACATGCTCAATTGCATCCAACTCTGTGAACTCATGGACACTAGCCTGCCATGCTCCTCTGTCCATGGAATTTTCCAGGCAAGAATACTGGAGTGGGTTGCCATTTCCTTCTCCAGCGGATCATCTTGAACCAGTGACTGAACACGCCTCTCTTGGGTCTCCTGCTTTGGGAGGTGGATTTTTTGCTCCTTCACCACTAGTGAAGACCTCTATAAAGTAGAAGATAGATGTAAAATGCAAACATCAAAAAAATTAATCAATCTAAATAAGGATATAAGAAAGACACATGACAGCAAATCTTAACATAAGACTATTTAATTAGTCATAACAAATAATTTATGACCAACAGAAAAGAATGAAAACCAAAATCATCTAGAGATGCTACCAAAATAGGTAGCTGTGGATTTTCACAATGCTCTTAGAAAATGTTAAGTGACAGGCTGGATTTAAGACACATTGGACAGGAGACGAATTACTAGTTTCAGATCACATAGTAGGAGAAATCATTAATTCTAGGCAAAGGCAGTGTTACTGACTTAGTTAAAAAGGTCATTATTCCCAACCATTTATTTTTTCATTTCTTATTTTTTTTTCAGCTTCACCACACAGCATAAGGGGTCTTCATTTCCCAATCAGGGGTTGACACTGTGCCCCCTGCAGGGGAGTCTTAATCACTGGACCACCAGGGAAGTCCCCCAAACTGTTTATTCTTAATTAGAGATTAATTTAAATATTAGCATAGGCATTGAAAATCCACACTAGACCCATCTTTGGAATAGATTACTGGTAAGCATTATGTTCATGGGGTTCTTAAGAATGCTGAAGTGGTTTGCCTCCAGAGAAAACCTGTATGCAGGTCAAGAAGCAACAGAACCAGACACGGAACAATGGACTGGTTCCAAATCTGGAAAGAAGTACGTCAAGGGTCTCCTGCAAAGTGCCAGGCTAGATGAAGCACATCTTGGATTCAAGATTGTCGAGAGAAACATCAATAACCTCAGATATGCAGAACACCACCCTTTCAGCAGAAAGTGAAGAACTCAAGAGTCTCTTGATGAAAGAGAAGAGCAAAAAAGCTGGCTTATAACTCAACATTCAAAAAACAAAGATTACAGCATCTGGTCCCATCACTTCATGGCAAATAGATGGAGAAACAGTAACAGACTATTTTCTTGGACTGCAGAATCACTGCAATGGTGATTACAGCCATGAAATTAAAGACGCTTGTTCCTTGGAAGAAAAGCTATGACAAAGCTAGACAGCATATTAAAAAGCAGGGACATTACTTTGTCAACAAAGGTCTACATAGTCAAAGCTATGGTTTTTTAGGTAGTCACGTATGGATGTGAGAGTTGGACCATAGAGAAAGCTGAGCACCGAAAAATTGATTCTTTTGAACTGTGGTGCTGGAGAAGACTCTTGAGAGTTCCCTTGGATTGCAAGGAGATCAAACCAGTCAATCCTAAAGGAAATCAATCCTGAAGGACCCTTGCTGAAGCTGAAACTCCAATCCTTGGCCACCTGATGCAAAGAGCCAACTCACTGGAAAAGACCCTGATCTGGGGAAGATTGAAGGCAGGAGAAGGGGAAGACAGAGGATGAGACGGTTGGATGGCATCACCAACTCAATGGACATGAGTTTGAGCAAGCTCTGGGAGATGGTGAAGGACAGGGAAGCCTGGACTGCTGAAGTCCATGGGGGTCTCTAAGAGTTGGGCACGACTGAACAAAAACTACAAAGCATTATGTACAATCTATACCACTTATTGGGGTCCCTCCTGGCTCAGATGGTAAAAAATCTGTCTGCAATGCAGGAGACCCAGGTTTGAACCCTGGGTCGGGAAGACCCCCTGGAAAAGGGAATGGCAACACACTCCAGTATTTTTCCCTGGAAGAATTCCATGGACAGAGGAACCTGGCAGGCTACAGTTCATGGGGTCGCAAAGAGTCAGGCAATACTGAGAGATTAACACTTCGACTTTTCACACCACTTAGTAATGTAACAGCATTAAACCTCCATTCCTAGAAGGCTAGCTCAGTCAATGGGATGGTAAGTCCCATCAGACTCTAGCAAGCTCTGAGGCTGGCAAATATTCAGGTAAGAAAGCTAATGAAAGAAACATTTGGATATACAAAGACATAGAAAGTATAGGAAACTTAGACTTTCCTAAAAGAATTCCTCCAGCATATTCTCTAGTGCAAACACACACTAAATTAAAGAGACTGGGAAACACAAGACCCAAGAACAGTGGCAGCATCACTAGTAACACACGATTGAGTCTAAACCACTGTCAATAAGTAATAACCTGGATATAAACTCCCATATGAAACCAGCAGTAGGACTGCAGTGGGACTATTAAAGCTCTTGGCCAAATGCAGGGAGAATAAAAGAGCCCTACTCTCAGTGTCTCCACTGTCCATTCATTATTGGTGAAACAGCAGTCCTTAGAGAATAATACCCCTGCTTGATCAAACTCAGCGCCTACCAGTACATACACAAACTCCTTGAGAACTTTTGGGACTTCCCTGGTGACTTAGACGGTAAAGATTCTGCCTGCAGTAGAGGAGATCGGGGCTCAACCGCTGGGTTGGGAAGATCCCTTGAAGTAGGAAATGGTAACCCACTCCAGTATTCTTGCCTGGAGAATCCCACAGACAGAGGAGCCTGGCAGGCTACGGTCCAAGGGGTTGCAAGAGTCAGACACAACTTAGCGAAGATCATGGCTAAGTTCATGGTTCAACAGTATGTGAACCATGAACTTCCAGATGTTCAAGCTGGATTTAGAAAAGGCAGAGGAACCAGAGATCAAATTGCCGACATCATTGGATCATGACAAAAGCAGAGTTCCAGAAAAATATCTATTTCTGCTTTATTGACTATGCCAAAGCCGTCAAAAAATATTTTGATTTCTGTCATACATCAGCATGAATTAACAATAGGTGTACATATGTCCCCTACTTCTTGAATCTCCCTCCCACCTCTTGCCCATTCCCACCCCTCTAGGTTATTATAGAGCCCCAGTTTGAATTCCTTGAGTCATATAGCAAATTCCCATTGACTATCTATTTACCTGCTTTTTTACTGAGTGGAATTTATGTGGAATTTGTTGAAATGAGGCTGTATCTCACATATACGCACATGTGATACCTGGTAC
The DNA here is from genome assembly GCF_000754665.1 of Bison bison bison. Classification (NCBI taxonomy): domain Eukaryota; kingdom Metazoa; phylum Chordata; class Mammalia; order Artiodactyla; family Bovidae; genus Bison; species Bison bison. The sequence goes on from NW_011494629.1 coordinate 1,674,902, forward strand.
AAAGTGCTTTTAGGTGAAAAAAATATGTTCCAGAGTTGGCTTTCCTGCATATTAATAATCAAAAAAAAACAAACTTTGTGCAACATTTGAACAAATTCTTATGGAAATTAAAAGGAAATAACTGCCTATGAACAAAACACAAAACACAACTAAAAGAGCTTTGAGAAGACACAAGACAAACACAAATCAAAATATGTCCTGAGAAGAAACAACTTTGAAACTAGTGTTGGCACTGGGTCACATTCCTGGGAACCAATTTGGTTCTAGCTTCTAGGATTGATGGGAACATGAGTATATTAAGAGCATCTCTGATTTAGGACACAAAATGGAAGATTAGTATATATTTCACTGTACATTCAGAAAACTGTGTGTGTGTGTGTGTGTGTATACAAACATGTTGCTGCTGCTGTTGTTGAAGTCATCAAATCATGCATCATTCTTTTGCAACCTCATGGACTATAGCCACCAGGCTCCTCTGTCCTACAGACTCTCCAGGCAAGGATACTGGAGAGGCTTGCAATTTCCTTCCACAGGGAATCTTCCTGATCCAGGGATCAAACTCAGGTCTCATGCATTGACAGGCGGGTTTCTTTACCCCTGAGTCAACTGGGAAGCCCCTATACAAACATGAGGATATTGTATCTGTAGAGTATGGGCACTTTGTTATTATTGTTAAATATACAGCAAAAAAAGAGTTAGCTTTCAGAAATTGTCATTATTTTAAACCTCAGTCAAAATTTTACACTTGACAAATCAGAAGAATGAGCTGAAGAATATTTAAGAGTAATAAACAGAGTTAATTTCCTAATTCATTCATTTCATCATGTATTTAAACATAGCAGAAGTTGTGTTTCAAAGTACCATTTCCTGTTATAATTTGTAAGAAAACAAAATATAAATTTAGCTAAAGAATATTCTTTTTGAAAGTAGAATCCCTGAAATCCAGCTCTAAGTATGTCTCTAAGTTGATATATGTTTTAAAGGTGTAACTGAGTTATTACTGGTAAATGAATAAGAAAAGAACTACAGATGATGCAGGCCTTACATACCTTCTTGAAATGTTTTGTGGGCGCTTAGAATCATTCACCCTACAGAATAAGGTAGTTCTGTTTTTGCCCATAGTGATAGGAACAGTCCCAGGGTTTCCCCTCCTGGAGATCGTGGTGGAGCAGAGAGGCCTGGAAGTCTAGCTCCAAGTCCTCCAACCGTCCAAAGAAACTGCCGGTGTGAGGCCAACTGCTGCTCCTCGGGGATGGAAGGGTCCTGCCCCAGGATTCCAAGGATGGTACTGGCCTCAGCGGCAGTTAAATGAGAAGACTCTACTGTGCAGGCTTGATGGGGCATCCATGTGTAACGGCCCAGCCTGTGGGAAAGGAGAAAATCCTCCTGGAACATACAGGGGGAGACATCCAGAAGGGCATTCTGCTGAGGACATTGAGAGTGGATCGTTCAACATAGCCTTTAAAAAATTCTTTTTAACTAGAGGATGATTGCTTTACTATGTTGTGGGGGTTTCTGCTGTACAGCCATGTGAATCACTCATAACTATAATATTTCTGCCATACAATTCTGTGTATGTATGTACAATGTATATATATGATATAATGTATATACATTATATATTCCCTCCCTCGTGAGCCTCCCTCCTACCTCCTACACCCCGCCCCTTTAGGTCCTCGTAGAGCACCAGGCTAGGCTTCCTGTGATATATAGCAGCTTCCCATTAGCTATCTATTTTACACATGGTGTTATATATATATATGTCAATATGACTTTCTAAATCAGCCCAACGTCTCCTTCCCCTGCTGTGTCCACAAGCCTGTTTGCTATGTCTACATCTCTGTTGCTTACCTGCAAAAACATCAATCAGTACCATTTTTCTAGATTCCATATGTATGCATTATCCATATATAGGCATTAATATTGATATGTGTTTTTCTCTTTTCTGACTTACTTAAGTCTATGTTCATTCTCCTCGCTACAATAGACTCAATTTCATTCCTTTTTATGGCTGAATAATGTTCCACTGTACATATGTACCCCAACATCTTTATCCATTCATCTGTCAATGGATGTCTAAGTTAACTTCCACATCCTGGCTACTGTAAATAGTGCTGCAATGAGCATTGGAGTACATGCATCTTTTTGAATTGTGGTTTTCTCAAGGTATATGCCCAGTTATGGGATTACTGGGTCATATGGTAGTTTTATTCCTAATTTTTTAAGGAATCGCCATACTGCTGTGCATAGTGGCTGGATCAATTTACATTCTCACCAACAGTGCAGTGCATGAGGGTTCCCTTGCCTCCACATTCTCTATAGCCATTCTGACTTGTGTGAGGTAATACCTCATTGTAGTTTTGATTTGTATTTCTCTAATAATGAGTGATGTTGAGTATTTTTTCATGTGTTTATTGGCCATCTGTATGTCTTCTTTGGAGAAATGTCTGTTTAGGTCTTCTGCCTGTTTTTTGATTGGGTTGTTAGTTCTTTCTGATATTGAGCTGCATGAGTTGTTTATATATTTTGGAGATTAATCCTCTGTCAATTGTTTTCTTTGCAATTATTTTCTCCCATTCTTACAGTTGTCTATTAGTCTTGTTTATAGTTTCCTTTGGTGTGCAAATGCTTTTAAATTTAATTCGATCCCATTTGTTTATTTTTGTTTTTATTTCCATTACTCTATGAGGTGGATCAGAGAGGATCTTGCTATTATGTAGTCAAAGACTGTTCTGCATATGTTTTCCTCTAAGAGTTTTACAGTTTCTGGCCTTATATTTAAGTCTTTAAGCCATTTTGAGTTTGTTTTTGTGTATGTGCTAGAAATTGTTCTAATTTCAAAGAGTCCTTCATCCATCATTCTCCAGGCATTCTGTCTATGAGATCAAATCCCTTGAATCTACTTCTCACTTCCTCTGTATAATCCTAAGGGATTTGATTTAGGTCATGTCTGAATGGCCTAGTGTTTTTCTCTGCTTTCTTCAATTTAAGTTTCAATTTTGCAATAAGGAGTTCATGATCTGAGCCACAGTCAGCTCCTGGTCTTGTTTTTGCTGACTGTATGAGCTTCTCCATCTTTGACTGCAAATAATATCATCAATCTGATTTCAGTATTGACCCTTTGGTCATGTCCATGTGTAGAGTCGTCTCTTGTGTTGTTGCAAGAGGGTTCTCTTGGCAAGAACCAGTGCATTCTCTTGGCAAAACTCTATTAGATTTTGCCCTGCTTCATTTTGTACTCCAAGCCCAAACTTGCCTGTTACTCCAGGTATCTCTTGACTTCCTACTTTTGCATTCCAGTCCCCTGTGATGAAAAGGACCTCTCTTTTTGGTATTAGTTCTAGAAGCTCTCATAGGTCTTCATAGAATGGTTCAACTTTAGCTTCTTCAGCATCAGTGTTTGGGGCGTAGACTTGGATTACTGTGATGGGGAGTGCTTTGTTCTGGAAAGGAACCAAGATCATTCTGCCGTTTTGAGATTGTACCCAAGTACTGCATTTTGGACTCTTGTTGATTATGAGGGCTACTTAATTTCTTCTAAGGGATTCTTGTCCATGGTAGCAGATATAATGGTCATCTGAATTAAACTCACCCATTCTCATCCATTTTAGTTCACTGATTCCTAAGATATCCATGTCCACTCTTGCCATCTCCTGCTTGACCACTTTCAATTTACCTTGACTCAAAGACCTAACATTCCAGATTCCAATGCAGTATTGTTCTTTATAGAATCAGACTTGACTCTTACCACCAGACACATCCACAACTCAGTGTCTGGCTCAGGCACAACTTTGTCTCAGGCTCTTCATTCCTTCTGGAGCTATTTTCTGCTTTTCTCCAGTAGCATACTGAACACCTACTGACCTAGGGGGTTCATCTTTCAGTGTAATATCATTTTGCCTTTTCATACTGTTCATGGGATTCTCAGGGCAAGACTGCTGAAGTGGTTTGCCATTCCCTTCTCCAGTGGACCACATTTTGTCAGAACTCTCCACCATGACTTGTCTGTGGGTGGCCCTACAGGGCGTGGCTCAACATTTCATTGAATTACACAGGCTGTGAACCATGTGATATTTGTATGTATAGTAAAAAAAAAATTTTTTTTCTTAATATCTTTGAAATTTTGGCAAATTTCCTGAAACTCCTGCACTTACTATTAATTTCTTGCTGTATTTTTTCTCCATGGTATTTGCCATTATCAAGTCTATATACTTATAAGCTCTGCTCAACTGTGCAGCACCTTCACTTACAATCAAGTGTTATTCCTCAGTAGCATCTATAAGCATCCGATTCTTTCCATTTCAAAATGTGTTTTCTACTATTTTCTAGGGAAGAAAATTTTTATATCCTACACTGTTAAACTTTACATGCTTTTGAAGTCTAATTTAAGAAATGTAATTTAAATCACCTGAGCTTTTTTTTAGATTATTATTAATAAAATTTTGCTGAATCCTCTATAACTGATTTAACATATTTCTACATAGTCATATATACTTTCTACAACATTTATAAGACAAGCAGTTCAGAGAATTTTTTACAATTCTGATCATACATCTACTTATTGAATATACCTTTCAAATCTATTGATGACTAATATTCTCCTTTTAATGTGGTCTACATGGTATAACTCAGAGCTTAAAATAGCAAAATTGAAATGAAGTATATGAAATACATATATTATTTTGTTTGTAGAAACTGAAAACAGATTTAAATTATTGAAAATAGTTTTATTAATTATGTAACTAATTAAATAATTTGTTATTAATTATTTAAAATAATAATTTTCAGCTGTGAGAATTTTAGTTTTAGTGTATCTTTTTAATGAGTAGAATTCCTTTGCCTTACTCAAGAAATAATTTAATTCTTATAATTTTAGTGATATGAGTAACTTGTCCATATATTTTCATCTCTTTGATTCAGATCCCAGATTCTGTTTACCTTCAGGTTCACACACCAACAATAAGGAGAAAGGAATATCATAGTAGAATCCTCTTTCCAAACTAAGATACTTGATAAGGTACAAATTTAGCAGGTCCTTGAAAAATTACAGTAAGTTGGTTTTGGTCACTAATTCACCCCTTCCTCCCTCCCTCCCTCCAATCTTTCCTTCTCCCCTCCTTCCCTCCTTGCCTCGCTCCTGCTTTCCTTCTACCCCTACTTCTGTCTCTCCCTCCTCCCCTCCCTCTTTTCCATCCTGCCTTCTTTCTTTCATTTTCTCCTAGAGACTTCTGGCTAAAGATAGCAGATTCAAAAATACATATTTTTTATTTCTAATGAAATTCATTAAACCAACTAAAGAGAGAGAAAGGGTGCACAAATAAGTCAACATAATTTTGCAAGATAGAAGAGCCTGAGTGAAGGGTTACGAGGGCTGAAAAATCTGACTATCAGGTATTTAAAAGGAATGGCCAAAAAGTCACAAGATAATTAATATTTTGGGAACCTAGAAGGATTCAGGGATTAGGGACACCAGATTATGAAACTGACCAACTTCCAAGAGCCAGAGACAGTTTTGAAGCTTCTGGATCATCCAGATCTTGACTCTCCCTGCTGTGACTATGGCAGAAATTATATATATATGTGAACACTACCAAAACACTTCCTGCGGGAGTTTGTTATGAAGTAAAAGTATATGAGACTGAACACAGCATTGTAACCTATTAAGGGGAGTTGCAGAATTAAGTACAGACTGACTACTTTTTCTTTTTTCTTTCTTGTCCATTTGGTAAAAAAAAAAAAATATGTATATATATACACACACATATATTTTTACCCTTTGGAGTATTAATAAGTCATCAGCTCAGATGGTTAAGAATCCATCTGCAATGCAGGAGACCCTGGTTTGATTCCTGAGTCAGGAAGATCCGCTGGAGAAGGGATAGGCTATCACTCCAGTATTCTTAGGTTCCCCTGGTGGCTCAGCTGGTAAAGAATCTGCCTGCAGTGTGGGAGACCTGCATTCCATCCTTGGGTTAGGAATATCCTCTGGAGCAGGGAAAGGCTACCCACTCCAGTATTCTGGTCTGGAGAATTCCATGGACTCTATAGTCCATGGGGTCACAAAGACTCAGACACAATTGAGCCATTTTCATTTTCATGGTTTTCTTAGAATGTCTGGTTCATTATAATCAGTGCGAGAATCATTTTAAATATAATCAACTTCAAAACCAAACTTTTTGAATATTAATATTATATATATTAATTTCTCTGTAGATTAAAATCACATGTTTTTCTGGAAAATGTCAAAAGCAAAGGAATTATTATTTTCTCCATTATCTTATTTGGGTATTCCTTTCTGTTGATATATGTATACATATATATATATATAATATATATGGTAAGATGTTTATAAGATCTTCTGTAATTAAATATTTTAAGGAAAAAAAACTACAGGTGACCATAAAGTCTGGCAATAGTGACAATGTGTTTAAAATAGAATCCTCTTAACTGCTTCATCTAGGATAAAGGGCAAGTTTATGCTATGGAAACTGAACCCACAAGTCACTTGAAGCAACATATGACAGATGCAGGTGCAATGACTGATGAGAATGCTGCTTTGCTGCACCCTGTTCATTACAATTGTGCAGTTTATTGAACTATGCATCGCTAGTGAGGGACAATGCATTCATACGAGAAAAGCAATAAACTATTTATCATGGATATTTGTTTATGTTCTCTGTTTTCAGTTTGTTCAACTTAAATTAAAAAAAAAAAACTGAATAATAATCAAATTGAAAAGGAAATAGCACACTTTGCAAACCATTTCCTGTATGGAATTTTCCCCAATTTGTCCCATTGTGTTAATATGAAACTCACCTGTATAACTTTCACTGCAAAAAAATACCACCCTGTAGAACTACAGGACAACCACGACACATTCCATCACGCTGTGATTCAATGAAGTTATAAGGAAGTAAGATTGAAAATTAATTATAAATTCTGTTGTTGAAATATTTAGGCCCAAAGGGGGCCTAAATGATGGGATGATACTGTCATCTGATAGATAATCTAACTCAACAATGATAAATGTGCAACAGCTATGATTAATGTAAATTTTAGCAAGGCAAGGAAAACTAGTTGTTTCTGAGCAGTGAGAAACTTTATGAGGTGTAAGTAAAGGGTCCCCTTTGGACAGGGCTGGGTACACAACGTGAGGATTTTGATGACTGTTGGGCATTTTGGGTACGTTCAATGCACACTTTGATTATTATGTGCATTTTCTTCCAATCTGATATGAAGAAGTTCCTTCAGGTAATTTTATTAGGCCATGTGTATATATCAAGCATAGGTAAAAAGATATCTTCTATAAAATTCGACACTATTTGAAGCAAAGTGTCATTTTTAGCCCCGTAATGAACATAAAATGGAGCTTTCCTGCATCTTGGAAACTGTATGTTTTAAAAGAATTATTTTAAAAATGAAAACTCCTATATAGTTCGTTTAAACTATGTTACCTGAACATATGAACCTTATTACATCTTGGAAATATGCATAATACTATTTGAGGGCATTACTACATTTTAAGAAAAAATGTATATTTTGGCCAGAGGACAAAAAAGGAGTATTGCTAGATATGATTCATTTGAAAAATCTTCTGATATTTTTAGCCTGTTTCACTTAAAAATAAAACAGAACCCACACAGTTGACACAAATTGTATGTCCAAAATAATGTGTTAGTTGCACAGTCCCCTGGCAAGTGAGTGAGACGCCACCTGCCTTATTATTGCTGCTTTATTTCATCCCAAAACCCATTTACTGCAGTTTTTTACTTTGTTTCCAAAGTAAAGTAATCTGCATCTTGAAATCAGATCTTTTCCCCAAAGAAGTTTTTAAAAATATGATATGGCACCCTCTGACTGGATATGAATAAAATAAGACAATATTTGACTCTCATTGCAGGTTGGCAGCATTTCACTCGTGTTTAAACTTTGTGACTCTCTAATCCCTGGGGCAGAGCTCAAGCTACTGAAGATCTGTGGAGGAAAGACTTTTGCAGGCCTGCAGGTGGTGAACGCTGGGATTCTTCTGTTTAGGTACAATGGTTACAAAGAGACAAGAGCATGATCCTTTCTCCAAGCAGAGAACCCCATCTGGGGCAATGCTGAAAATGTCTGGATGTCTTAGAGTTCTGGGGGCGGCTCAGGGCACCGTCACTGGTCCTTCCCCTGTGCTGCTGGTTTATGATGTGACATCAGACCCACCTTGAAAGACCTGTCAGTGGGGGGATACTCAGATCCTGAAGAACACTTGTGAGGGGTGTGTGTGGGAGGGCTCAGAGAGAGGTTTCTGTGGGATGCTCTGAGAGGTCTCTGGGTGGGATTTCTCAGAGTGGGTGTTTGGGAGGTCCCCATGTGGGGTCAATGTGGGTCTCTGCATGGGGACACAGTGGGGGACACCACATTGCTGACCTTTCTGCCCATGAAGGCAGGCGAAGGGCTCAGGGACTTGCTCCTTCCTGTTTCTTGTTGTTCTGTCAGTGTTTGTGGGGAGGGAGCAAATTGGCCAAGATTGTGTGTTCAGGCTCTCTCGCCCCACATTTTGTAAATAATGACTATATAACAGCTGAGATCATTTATAGCACTGCGTATGCCCATCACGAGACACTTGCTTGGTCATGGACTACTTTATGCAGTACATCTGAATAAGCTTCACCTGGAAAAGCCTGGAAGGGTGGTTGTGTGTGATTATGCTGTGTTAGGTTATGCTATGGCTGCTGCTATGGCTGCTGCATCAGCCAGGAGAGAATAAACGTGTCTACAGTTCCTACAGCTCCTTGAGTCTTCCAGCATCTCAGCTCACGCCTTGCCGACCCTGGGTTCAACGAACAGTACGGACAGTGTGAACAGCAAGACAATTGGCGTCACGAACAGAATCAGCGGTACAGTGTCCTTCTGTGTCACTTCTCTGGGCAGGAGCCTAGGGGGGCCAGAACCCACCCCCCACCCCAAGCACTCCCCTCTCGATGCCTCTCAGAGGCCCAGGCAGCAGCCAGGCTCGAGGTTCCTGCTCCACGCCCCCCTCTCCTGAGCTCTTGCCGTCACTCTGTAACCTGGTCCCAGCCCTCCCATCTGGCCCCAGAGGAGCCCCCACTTCTGCCACATGCCACCAGGTCCTGGTCCCACCTGTGGGGTCCTGACAGGCATGGGGGCAGGGCCATTCCTGCTGCCTCCTGGGTCAGGGTATCCCCCTGGAGCAGGAGTGACTGACACAGAGCCCTGAATTGCTCTAGGGAATTGCGCCTGTCTCCCTGCTTTCTCATGTGAAAAGGCCTGGGGAGGAAAGCTGACTGTACGCTTGTTCCCCACAGGTCACTTCCTGCCCGCTGGCTGACACATCCAGTCTGCTAGTCTCTTCTCCATCTGGGCTCTGCAGTGAGCAAGGCTGAGGGCAGGCGCGACTTGCCAAACTCTAGCACAGTCGCTGGGCCTGTTGAGTCCCACCTGTTGAGTTCCCTGGGAGCCTCCTTGGGCCTCATGTGTAAGGTAGGTCAGGGACCGCAAGTCTGTCCTAAGCTCCCAGTCTTGTGAGAGCTGATTATTTACACTGTGGAGAAGTGAAGCTTCCCTGCTCAGAGGCTCCACTGCCTCTGGGAGCCTGGACCTCTGTGGAGGAGCTCCAGGTGGCTTCACACAATCTGGGTTCTGAGAGCTGGAGTAGGGGGGAGACTCTGGGGTGGGGCCACTAGGAGCCACCAGGCCCCTAATTTCCTTCCTCTGGGCCTGTAGTTGTGGTGGGATGCCAGGGCTCCTTGGTCACTACACCATCCATGGACACCTCTGCCACCTGCCTCCTTCCCCTGCATCCCACCCTAGGGGCACAGCGTCCCACTCTCAGACAATGAGGTGACTGCACACAATCATGCCCCTGCTCTTACCCCAGGGGAGGTGGGTGCTGTGAGCAGGGCTGTCCTCTCCTCTGGGACAGAGGTGGACCGGCCCTCAGGGGCCTCCATGCTCCACACTGCACACCCTCAGAGCTGAGAATGGGCCTCATCCTCGGCTCTGCTCCAGAGCACAAGAAAGACGAAGGGAGGACGACGCTCCTGGCCATCTCAATCCCAGCTCCTTCTAGGAGAGAAGGGGCTTTGAGGGCATTGACGTGTAATCCCACCTTGACGTGGGAAAGAGGTTTCTCCCTCCTCTGGACTCGGGCCAGCACTACCCCCAAGCTCCCCTTCTTGTTCCAACATGTGAACTTCTCTCTAATACTTTCTGAGCCTGCGGGGAATTTCAGCCTCTGCAAAGCCCTTCCCCACAGCCACACAAGTTCAAGGTAGAGAGAGAGATGGAGAGACTACTGAGCTGGATCCTGAGAAGGAGGAGGTCTTTAGGTTCAGTTCACCTTGGCGTGTCCTGAATGCTGTCGCTTGTTTCTGTAATGCTGCTTTTATGGAAACTGAAGGTGCAGTGAGGAGATGTGGTGAGGATGAGTATCCATCGGGATCCACCTCCCTCCATGTCTCTGTCCCATCTGACAGTCAGAGCAGGCACCTGCGAACAGTGGACCCTGATCCCTTCCCTTCCCCCTAGCAGGGCGCAGAGAGGCCATCACCTTTCATGAGAAAAAAGTTTCACTTCGGGAAACAATAAAATCTGCCGTACGAAGAAGTCATTATCACAGAGAAGATGTGCTAAACTTGAGAGAAAAAATTTTTTCCTCTGCTAGGCATGCATTTTTTCTTATAGAAAAGTTTTCCCACCAGGAAAGCTGTGACAATCATGTTTTGATTAACCAGAAGAGGTTTATTTCTGAGAGAGACAATGCCTTAGACAGTGGAGGGAATAGCCTGGAACACCTGTCACTCTTGATCCATGCTGCTAGCCTCTGCCTAGGGGGGCACCTGGCTCCCTGGAACTGGTCCACTGACTCTTTGTGGGACAGCTGTGGCCCATGGGGGTAGCTTGGTGATGGAAGGCATCTACCATCACTCTCCTTTGCTCTTAGTTGGAGAGAAACCTATGGGAGCAGTAATGTGGACCTAATGGGTCCCAGAATTCTCCTTTGCACCAGCTTAACTCTGAGGCATGAGGTCCACAGTGAAGCACCACCTTCTCCTTTAGGATCCATCCAACAGCTGTCATGAGAGCCTGAGCCTCAGAAGTTCTTGTATCATAAGCAATCTGCTTTTGCCTTGTCCCTGGCTCTGGGCAGTGGCTGTTGCAGGCTTGCCTTTTTGCAGTGTCTCTTCCAATCCTTTGCCTTAATAAGGAAAATCTACTGCAGATGTTGCTTAATCTTTTTTCTCATCCAATGCCCCGGTAGACTCCCCACTCTGCCAAACATTTTTCATGCTGTAATTCTCTCTCCGACCAGTGGGGACAACTTCTTGCTCTGATGTTGGGGCTGCTGCTTCAGGGCCTCCAGCTGCCCCTGCTCTTTCCCTCCACTGGAACAACTGGTCATAGGGCATCTGGGAATTGGAAGTGTCTCCTCTGGACAGGACAGAAATTCCTGCAAATCCCAAGTGTTTGTAGAAGTTAACATATCCGAGTGATAGTCTTTGAGGAGTATGTTAGTGGCCCAGTCTTGAAGGAGCACTCCCCTGGTCCAGCCTTTTCTTCTGGTCTCTGAACCCTTGAAACTCAAGCTTACAACACTGTGAATCAGCATGTAGATTGTCTGTGTTTGAGGAAACAGACTTTTTTAAAAATTATTTTATTTATTTTAATTGGAGGCTAATTACTTTACAGTATTGTAGTGGGTTTTGCCAAACATCGACATGAATCAGCCATGGGCGCACATGTGTTCCCTCTCCAGAACCTCCTTCCCACCTCCCTCCCCATCCCATCCCCCAGGGTCATCCCAGTGCGCCAACCCTGAACACCCTGTCTCATGCATAGAACCTGGACTGGTGATCTGCTACACATATGATAATATACCCATTTCAATGCTACCCTTTCAAATCATCCCACCCTCACCTTCTCCCACAGAGTCCAAAAGACTGTTCTTTACATCTGTGTCTCTTTTGCTGTGACCCTTTTGCATGTAGGGTCTTCGTTACCATCTTTCTAAATCCCATATATATGCATTAGTATACTGTATTGGTGTTTTTCTTTCTGACACACTTCACTCTGTACAATAGGCTCCAGTTTTATCCACCTCATTAGAACTGATTCAAATGCATTCTTTTTAATGGCTGAGTAATATTTCATTGTGTGTATGTACCACAGCTTTCTTATCCATTCATCTGCTGATGGACATCTAGGTTGCTTCCATGTCCTGGCTATTGTAAACAGTGTTGTGATGAACATTGTCTCTTTCAATTCTGAGGAATAGACTTTGTATTCGAGGAGAGGCTTTTATTGCAACTTAGAGACTGTGATCTCCTCAAATCCATATTAATACTTTAGGATTTTATTAGCACACTCAGTCCAAAAGTACCTTTCCAACCAGGGTCCTCCTCCATGGCCTCTTGTTTCCTGGAAGATTGGGAACATGTGTCAAAATCCAGTACCGTCACACTAGAGCAGGAGCCTGGGGAGGCCCACCCTGGCTTCCTCCTGTGGCTCATCGATGGCCTTGGACTGGCTGCCTCTGTTAGCTCCCATGACAGACTCATTGTGCCAGATTCTGCCCACAAAGTTATGTTTGTGGGCCTGAGGTGGCTTTCTTCTTGACCAGTCAGAGGGACCTCTGAAGGCTTGTGGACCTCGCCAGGTGGGAGCCCTCCCACAGCCCACAGCAGGCAGGGAGGGGACTTTCCATGGGGAAAACTGCCTCTGTTGTTATCACTTTCTATCCTGAGAGGGGCTGAGGAGGTTCTCCCAAGACCTTGGTTAACTAGGCTTTTGAATGGTCCCCAGATTCACAGGTTGCTTTCAAGTTGGATCCTGGAAGGGGTATGCAGTGAACCTTTGTCAACTTCAAGCTAATTATGAACTTGAGGACATTGAGGGTAGGCCCCATACCTGTGCCTCACCTGAAACATTATTATATGTCCCTTCAGATCCTGCTGAATATAAGGACTGAGTTATATGGGACAAGAGACCATGGGAGGTATTCGTGGAGGCCTCACTATTCTGAGAGAAATCTGGATTTTCTGTTCACTGAGGAGCATTTGACTGTCCGGGAGAGTCTGAGACAAGGTTGTCATCTAGTCTCGAACAATGTATATCCACAGGGTTTGGACACTCAGGGATCTGCTCTGCCTTCCTTTCCATAAGGACTCCCAAATCTTATTCTGGATGCTTCCTGCCTGAGCCCAACTCTCTTTGACTCGAGCCTCACTCTTGGAACCTTTGCTGTGGTGCTGGCTGAGGTCATGTACAGATCTTTTAGGATCCTCCCCAAATTCTCATGTATATCCTGGTGAAGGTCCTTCCCTGGTGGGATCTTTGCTGGGCACATGGACTGTGCATCCTGGCTGCTTTTGCCTGGACCTGGAGAGGTCCTTGAGGGCCACTTCTTGCCCTGTACCTGACAAGGTCTTGGGAATTGATCCTGAGGCTGTATCCAATCCAAGGCTTGCATTCTGTAGGGCAGACCACTCTGTTGCTGCATGAACCTTTTGGAAAGGTAGTGCTCTAGTTTGTCCCAAACCTCAAGGTTGATCAAATCCCAAGAAGGATGGAGACAGAACTGTGGGCCTGGGAAGACCTGTTCTCCTGGGGAAGGTTGGGAGTGACCTGTCTAAGCACCTGCTGAGATCTTTTAACCAAAGAGGGTAAAGTTCTTCCACTTTCTAGTTGCTTTTACAAAAAAGTGACATTCCAGGATTTGAATTGCATTTGGACAAATGATTGTGCCTTAGTTTGGACTCTAGGGCAAGATACTTCACAATACCTAATCTGTGGCTGAGAAGAGATGGTCAGTTTGGGAAATAGGGTTGGAAATGGTCAGGGGTCTCTAACTGAACCCAAAGTGGTGGTTGACATTGGGGCATGGTTTGAGTCAAGGATTGAAGTTGAGCCTGGGTCACAGGGTGAGTCAAGAGCCGGGCAAATGACAGCTGTGAAGTTACTTTAGCTTGAATTTGGAATGGTTCAGCACTAGAGAGTTCACTGAATAAGATAGGGTGTAGCTCTAGAGGAGACCCAGGAACTGTGACAGTAGCCACCAGAGACTCACTGTACAGAAAGAGATCCCAGAAGAGCTGGCTGCCTGTCTTCTGTAGATGGTCCCCCAAAATGTCAGGATACAGGGGCTTCTCAGGACCAAGCAGTTGTTCTGCTTTGCCTTTTATGCTCCAGAAGTGTTGGCGACCCAACGTGTCCTGCTTGTCACCAAGTGACTTGATCCTCTTCTCCAAATAAGTCAGATGGTAGCCTGCCTGCACCTCCTTTTCGTTCTCCTTCCAAATCTTCAGTTCTGCTCTCTTGGTGATTAGCGTCTCCAACAGCTTCTGGACATCCAGGTTGACAAAAGAGAGGCTACCAGCCTCTACCTGTCTGTTTGTGGGGTCTCCCCAAAATGAGGCCTCTGACAGGTGGCGGGGAAGGTGTTCTTGCTGGGACTCAAGTGTGCCAAGGTAGAGAAACTTCAGGCTTTGGCAGTCCCCTGCCACCAAGACAGGGCTGAAAGGGGACAACTTGAAAGAACAAGGCCTGAGATGGCTGGTCTCCAAGGGGAGAGGGTATGAACTGTGTGAGATGGTGCTCAGTGGGAGTGCTAAGGAGTAGCCCTAGTGAGACACATCATGGAGCCTGTTGGGGAGGGGGTTCAGAGGAGTCTGTTATAGGTGCAGGGCAGCCCCTGGGTCAGGAGGGCATGGCAGGGAAGGGGAAAGAGCAGGTGGCCGAAGTGAAAGTCTGTCCAGGGGAAGGAAAAGCTTTGGTGCTGAGAGAGAGTCAGGAAGGAATCTGAGTGAACAGAAACTGAGGTCACTGATCTTGGAGAAACTGTGGAGGCCTGAGATGGAGGCTGCTCAGTCAGTGGAGGTGGGGACATGGTGGGAGCAGCCTCTTGCCTACATGGCTAGTGGGCTCCAGCAGGGGCTTGCTTGTATACCTCGCCAGGGGTTTCTTGAGAGGAGAGCTGATGAATGGTGCCCTTGTCAGTAGTCCTCCCCAGGTGTCTGCAGGAGACAGGAGGCACAAGCTGTAGCCAGGAGCCCCTGTGGCCAGGAGGGATGGGCAGGCCAAGCAAGGGTGGGCACCTGCAGCCCACAGCCCTCCCTGGCCCCCAGGCAACTTCACAATGCTCCTGCTGTCCTCACCCCAGGGCTTTAGACTTTCCCACTCCCTAGAACTCCCCCTCCCAACTCAGCCCCAGGCTGCCTGTCTCCCTGGGATAACACCAGAGGTTCTGGGAGGAAGAGGAACCCAGGAGAGATGGGGAAGGTTCTTTACCTTTGCAGATGGGAAGCCAAGTCCCGGACCTCTTCCAGTTCTTTCAGGCAATCTCTGCAAGCTTGAAATCAGCAGACTGGGTCATGAGGGTGAAGACAGGGGCCTAGGGGTCTTATAGGCGGTTAAGTACACTGTCTCTTTAAGGGGACACCCCTGGGAGATTGGAGCCCAAGCACCAGCACCCAAGGCCACAGAATGCCTGACAATGATGGTGAAGCTCAGGAAAGGGTTTATCATTTACAAACTGCTTCCACATCCTTGATCCTTTTCTGCCTTTACAATGCCCTTGGGGAAGAATGGGCAGGGGTCACTTCACAGAGGAATCTGAATGATGTTAAACCTTGTTTTCAGGCTCAGAACTAGAGGTCCCACCTCCTAATCCAGGGGCTACTGATTCAATGCAGCCCACACACCCCTGCTGGGCCGCACCCTTTTCCAAGCCCCTCAGGACTTCATTCTGCAGGGGAATCTGGGAAGTATTTGCATTCTGCTCTCTTCCCAGGAGCTTCCCTGGGGTTTCTGTTTACCGAGGGACGGGAACTTCCATTGACCTCCTTGGAGCCTGCAGAGCTGGGTCCTCAGGGCCCTGAGAGACACAGGACCAAACATCAGAACCTACCTTTCAAAGCTCTGTCTGTCTTCCTATCCCTGCATCTCCCGCTCGGCTGCATTTGATGCTGAGGGACAGAAAAAACGAGGACCTTGAACCCAGTTCTCATCCTCCCCTCTCTAGACAAGCATCAGCTAGCTACTCAGGATCCATATATATAATAAGACTTTCTACATTTAACTAACGGAGCTCTGTGGGTTTTCTTTCTTTTTACTCATTTTTTTGAAGGGGACAAAAATATTTTGTTTTCCTTCTTGTAGAACATAAAGTAGGATTTTCAATGTGAGGTTCACCCTGGATTTCTTTTCTCACTATTCCACTGCTCAAGAAACACGTACATTTTCAGACGTGTGGAGGAATCTGATCTCCCTTAGGTAGACCTCTGCTTCCCAATCCAGAGCCCCACCCCAGCCCCTGCTCTGAGGCTCTCAGGGCTTCAGCACTGCCCTCGTTCAGCCCTCGTCCAAGACACTTATCCTGTGACTGGTGATCCGGTGCTCAGATTCCTGTGCTGCAGTTGAGATGAACTGAGTATCCAGTCCTCACCCCCTGGTCACTGTATTTGGGACTTTTCCTGAAGCCCTCTTCCACACTGGGACAACTGGTCTGAAATATTTGGATAGAAATCGTAGTGTTCACTGTGTCCCCTGTCCAGTCTAATTTGTCCCTAGAGGGGTGATGTTTTATTCTTCCTTGAGAATAGATGTTCTATTCTTTCCCATCTCAAGAGTCTCTCCAGTTGATTCAGAAAATTGGAAATAATAGGAAAAAAGAGAGAATCATGTGTTTGTTGATCAGGGCCAAGGGTTCCTTACCTTTCTGGTGTTTCTGTGTTTCCTAAGAGGTGGTAAAGTTGGTTTATTCTGGAAATAGGGAAAGAACAGGAAAAAGAGCCCCAGTCCAAACAGAGTAACAAGGATGGTTTCAGTCACCCAGGAAGTGGAATCAGAGTCCAGCCAAGGACCAAAGGTACTTTTAAGAGAGCCGAGAAGAGTCTCCATCATCTGAACCACACTGCTGTCCTCAGGCAACTAAGCACAGGGTGTATGCTGGGGGACTAAAGTCCTAGGTCCCCATCATAGAGCTGTGCTCTGGTCACAAAGGGCTCCTGAGTGTGGGCAGGGACTACAGTAGAGAAGGCAGCACAGCCCCTCCCCAACCATCCAACCCTGTAGCTCTACTCACCAGCTTCTCATCCTGTTAGAGACAGACATTAATCACGTTTCGATTCTTTATACTTGGAGCTCAGACAATACTTGGTTCCTCTGAGATCTCTGCTCAAGCCCCATCAGTACCTTTTCAAAATCTGGAGTTGTCCTGGTAGTTTTGGTTAATCCCAGGAATTTGTACTCTCAGGATGCCCTTGTGTGTAACTCCAAATTTCCCACATAGGATTTTGTGCCTTCCATCAACCTAGGCATAGAACTTAAATTTCTTTTATACTTCTTCAGCCATGAGAATTTTGGAAAATATTAAAAAATTTTTAAACTTTTAGTTAATATTCTGATATAAGAACTACTCAATAATGGGACTGGGACAACTAATTATCATGGTATCATGGTGGCAAAAGATAGATTCCTACTTTACAGCAAGCAAAAATATAATTTCCTATTGATTTAAGAATGTACATACAAAAAGCAAAACTTTAATTTTTTTTTGGCACTTGGAAACAGAAGGATACATAGAAATGGATTTTTTTAAAAAACAATGAGAAATCTTAAGCAATAAAAATAGAGAAAAAATTACCAAGGCTTGATTTGTGATGTGAGATGTGATCTATGCTAGAAAATATTTCATGTGCACTTGAGAAAAATGTGTATTCTGATGATTTTAGATGGCATGTCCTATAGATAGCAATTACAGCCATCTGGTCATTTAAGGCTTGTGATTTTTATTAATTTTCTGTCTGAATGAGCTGTCCATTCATGTGAGTGGGGTGTTAAAGTCCCCCACTATTATTGTCTTCCTGTTGATTTCCCTTTTTATAGCTGTTAGCATTTGCCTCGTGTACTGAGGTGTTCCTATGTTGCATGCATATATAATTGTTATAGCTTCGTCTTGAACACTTGATCATTATGCAGTGTCCTTCCTTGTCTTTTATAAGTTTTAATGTTAAAATCTATTTTATCTAATATGAGTATTACTTCTGCTTCCTTTTGATTTCCATTTGCATGAAATATCTTTTTCCAGCCCCTCACTTTCAGTCTGTATGTGTCCCTAGGCCCAAAGTGGGTCTTTTCTAGACAGTATACGTAGGGGTCTTGTTTTTGGATTCATTCAGCAATCTGCGTCTTTTCATTGGAGGATTTAATACATTTACAATTAAAGCAATTGTCGATATGTATGATTCAATTACCCTTTAGTTTATTGTTTTGAGTTTGTTTCTGTAGATCTTATCCTTCCCATGAGTTTCCTGCCTAAAGAAGTTCCTTTAACATTTTCATTACAAAGCTGATGTAGTGGTGCTGAATTTTCTTCACATTTGCTTATCTCTTCACACTTGTAATGCTTTTGATTTCTCCGTGGAATCTGAATGTGATTTTTGCTGGGTAGAGTTATCTTGTTTGTAGGTTTCTTTCCTTTCATCACTTCAAGTATATCTTGATACTCCCTTCTGGCCTACAGAGTTTCTGCTGAAAGATCAGCCAGCTGTTAACCTTATGGAGATCCCCTTGTACATCATGTGTTGCTTGTCCCTTGCTTCTTTTAATAATTTTTCCTTTGTGTTTAAGTTGTTAGTTTGATTAATATGTATCTTGGCATATTTCTCCTTGGGTTTATTCAAGGAGATATGTATGTACCTCTCTAGGTTTCATGGACTTTGGTGACTATTTTCTTTTCGATGTTAGGGAAGTTTTGACTATAACTTTCTCAAATATTTGATCACATCCTTTCTTTTTTTCTTCTTCTTCTGGGACTGCTATAATTAAAGAAGAGTTCCTCTTGATAGGTTACAATGCTGTGTTCAGTCTCATACACTTTTACTTTATAATAACAAACTCCCACAGGAAGTGTTCTGGCAGTGATCCCACATATATAGAGGCATACACTTTCTGCCATAGTCACAGCAGGGACACAGTAGGGAACATCAAGATCTGAATGATCCAGAATCTTCATAACTGCTTCTGCCTCTTTGAAATCAGTCAGATTCATGATCTGATGTCCCTCATCACCGAATCCTTCTAGGTTTCCAAAATATTAATTATAGTGTGACTTTTTGGCAAGTCTTATCTAAGCACATGACATTTAGATTTCTCAGCCCTCCTGACTTCTTGCTCAGGCTTTTCCATCTTCAAAATTATGTTGACTTATTTGTCTGCTCTCTTCTCTGTCTAATTGATTTAGTGAGTTTCATTAGAAAGCAAAAATGTATGATGTGTTTAATCAGAAGTCTCCAAGGAAAAAAGGAAGGAAGGTAGGAGAGGAAGGAGAGAGAGAGCAATGGAGAGAGAGGGGGAGGAAAGAAGAGCTGGGTTAGAGACCAAAACCAACTTATTGCCGTTTATCAAGGAACTGCTAAGTTTATAACTAAACCAAGTACCTTAATTTGAAAGAAGATTCTACCATACTATTCCTTTCTCTTTATTTTTGGTGTGTGAACCTGAAAATGAGCAGAATCTTTATGATCTGAATTACAGAGATAAAAATAAATACAAGCCAGTTACCCGTATCACTAAAATTATAAGAATTGTATTATTTCTTGAGTAAGGCAAAAAAATTATACATGTTAAACCAAAGCATAATAAAACAAAATCCTCACAGTGCTGAAAATATATCTTCAGTAATTTAAATCTATACTTTCAGTTTCTACAAACAAACAAGTGTGTGTGTGTATATATATATATCTTTCATACACTTTATTTCAATTTTGCTATTTTAAAGATCTGAGTCATAGCATGTAGATCACATTAAAAGGAGAATATTAATCATAAACATATTTGAAACAAATTTTCAATAAGTAGATATATGATCAGAATCTTCAAAAGATTCTTTGAACTACTTGTCTTATAAATATTGTTGAAGAAATGTATGCCTTTAAATATGTATAAATATAATTAAATCAATTATAGAGAGTTCAACAAGGTTTTGTTAATACTAATGATCTAAAAATAGGCTTAGACAGCCTAGATGTGTGGCAGGGGTGTGGGGAAGGAGGGAGGGAAGTTCAAAAGAGAGGGGAGATATATATATATATATATAGCATAAACCAACACAATATTGTAAAGCAATTATCCTCAAATTAAAAATAAATTTAAAACTAAAATTTAAAATAGGCTCAGGTAATTTAAATCACATTTCTTAAATTAGACTTCAAAAGCATATAAAATTTCAGTCTTTATGATAAAAAATTTTTCTTTCCTAGGCAACAGTAGAAAATATATTTTGAAATTGAAAGAACTGGATGCTTACAGAAATTACTGGGAAATAAAGTTAGATTGTAAGTGAAGATGCTACACAGTTGAGCAGAACTTACACATATATAGACTTGAAGAATGGCAAACACCGTGGAGAAAAAATGCAACTAGAAATTGATAGTAAATGCAAGAGATTCGGGACATTTGTCAAATTTTCAAAGATATTAAGAAAAAGTTACATCTTTAATATGCATCCCAATAAACAGACTTTTTCATGTAGACTTATAAAATCACCAAAGTGATTCATTTGTACATATGTATATAACCATTCTTTTTCAGATTCTTTTCCCATATAGGTTATTACAGAGTATTGAGTAGAGTTCTCTGTGCTATATAGTAGGTCCTTATTGATTATTTTATATATGCTGCTGCTGCTGCTAAGTCACTTCAGTCGTGTCTGACTCTGTGCGACCCTATAGAAGGCAGCCCACCAGGCTCCACCGTCCCTGGGATTCTCCAGGCAAGAACACTGGAGTGGGTTGCCATTTCCTTCTCCAATGCAAGAAAGTGAAAAGTGAAAGTGAAGTCACTCAGTCGTGTCCGACTCTTCGCGACCCATGAACTGCAGCCTACCAGGCTCCTCCGTCCCTGGGATTTTCCAGGCAAGAGTACTGGAGTAGGGTGTTATCACTTTCTCCAATTTTATATATAGCAATGTGTATTTGTTAATCCCAAACTCCTAGTTTATCCCACCTTACCATGTTTCCCCTCTGGTAATGGTAAGTTTGTTTCTAAAGTCTGTGAGTCTGCTTGGCAAATGTATTTTAATGCCTTACTTAATACCAGACTTGATGTTATGATTTATGTAAAACACTCCTGTTATAGCATGACTCCTTTACATTAATTAAAGCAATGAAAATAATGTCCCTGTCCGTATCATGTCTTCTTATTGTTTGTACCGCAAGTTTTACTGACCATTTCATCATTCACCTAACTGTGCTTTCTCCTCCTTCAGATCCTCACTTCATAATAGACCCCATCATTAAGCTCTTTGTTCAAGTGCAGGGAGACTTGTCCTCTTTCACTGATTTTCAGGAGCAGTTTTCTCATTTGAGTTTCAAATCTTTCTGTGTTATCAGTTTCCCCACCAAAGAGATTCCTTTACATACTCTAGGTACACAATTACACATTTTATGATTTTTGTAGTTATTTGTAGTACAAGGAGATCAAACCAGTCAATCCTAAAGGAAATCAACTGTAAATATTCATCGGAAGGACTAATGCTGAAGCTGGAGCTCCAGTACTTTGGCCACCTGATGCAAAGAGCCAACTCATTGGAAAAGAGTCTGATGCTGGGAAAGATTGAAGGCAAGAGGAAAAGGGGACAACACAGGACGAGATGGTTGAATGGCATCACTGACTCAATGCACATGAGTTTGAGCAAACTCTGAGAGATAGTGAAGGACAGGGAAGCCTGGCGTGCTGCAGTCCATGGGGTCACAAAGAGTTGGACATGACTGAGTGACTGACAACAACGAAGTGCTCAGAGTAGAAACCACACTTACAGAGAAACTCACAGCCAAGCAAAAGTCTCCTTGTACTGAGCTGGAGACTCGGGAGTTAATGAAGGACCTGTTTTATGGGACCTTTGGTCCAAAGGCCTATGCAAGCATCTTTTTCTTCATTAGTCACAATTTTCCACCACTGCCATCGACAACCAATGCATTTAAAGTGTAATATCTCACAAGAGCTAAAGGGTAGTAGGAAGGCACATTATCCTTTTGCAGATTTATCCTCTCAATTCAGTTGCAAGGAATACCAAACACATTTTTTCTGTATTATAGAAAGCTATGAACTTAATATGCATAGAACTTAAAGTGCATAGGGTTAATTAATGCACATTGTGAAATGTGAAACATTGAAAATGAGAAGCATTTTCTCACAAAATTTGGAAATAATACTCATAAAATTTAAGTTTGCTGTTTTTCTTAACATTGGATTTCTTTATAAGTTTAAAATTAAACTTAATTTTAATTAAACTTTAATTTGTAGGCTCATTTGAGCAGAGGGATCTTCAGCCTGTGAGCTCTATGTATGGTTTATGATGTGTTTATGTAGAGTCTATGTGGCGTGTGTCTGTACGTGTGCATGAGTGTGTACACAATGAGTCTCTGTATATGTGTGAGTGTGTATGGTGTTAGAGACTGTGTATGAGTGTGTGTGTGTCTGTGTCTATGTGTGTGTGCAGTGTATGGGTGTATTTATGGTTTTGTCCTTGTTTCCACCAGGCTCCTAGGCTTCTCAGTCCAGGATCAGGTTCTATAGTGATTCAGAGCTCCTGCCCTCTGGGGATGCTGGGGACACCACAGACCAGCATTGGCTTGGTTCGGATCTTGGTCAGGGGTCTGGTCTTTGAATCCCTGCTTCTCTCATCAGTGGTTCCATAGACGCTGCAGGCTCAGATGGCATCAATAACTTTTCTTCTTATTCCAGGAGTGAAAAGTCCCACTTCAGGTTCTGGTTTCAAGAGCTGAACACTGTTTTGCAAAACACATTCCCCCTGTTCCCTGCAGGTGTTGACCTCATGCCCAGAACCTGGCAGCATTAGCTTCATGACTTCAGGCTCACTCACTGCTTTCCGCCCCATTCTTGTCCATGGTATTGTGGATTTTGCTTAAGAGCTTATTTCTCTTTGCTTTTCTCTTATGTATTTTATCCATAAAATATTGGCATATTGGGAACAGAAGATTTGGATCTGTGTGGTAATCTATTGAACCACTTTTATTGGAATTTCCTCTAAACTCTCTAAAAATATAGGATTACAGTTATGCTGCTAAGTCGCTTCAGTCGTGTCCGACTCTGTGCGACCCCATAGACGGCAGCTCACCAGGCTCCCCCGTCCCTGGGATTCTCCAGGCAAGAACACTGGAGTGGGTTGCCATTTCCTTCTCCAGATTACAGTTATAACCTTGCTTAAAAGCTCTCAGACTCTGTTGCTTTGAATAGAAAGACTCCACTTCATATAATGATATAAAAGGGCGTCTAAAATTTTACATTTCAAGAAGCTTCTCTAAACTTTTTGTGTCTCTCATGTTTTAGGAAAGTATTTAAGACAAATCTCCTGAGTATATATAACACATGGATAGATGGGAAAATATCAAGGATAATTTCTGGTACATAATGATCAGTCAATATATGTTCCTGGCTATTGCTCTTTTCACAGCTAGCCAATGTCATATTCCATCATTTAATCCTTAAGACCTATTAGCAGTAAAACATTTTTTCATTTTGTACTTGATGAGATTGAAATACTATTTGAAGAGTTCTTCGTGAAAATGAAAAATGTCTTTTATTTTTATTTTAAAAACCAAAGGAATTTTTGTTGTTGTTCAGTCAGTAAATTTTGTCTGACTCTTTGCGATCCCATGGACTACAGCACACCAGGCTCCTCTTTCCTCCACTATCTCCTGGCGTTTTCTCAATTCATGTCCATTGAGTCGGTGATGCTATTTTTTTTACTTTATTATTTGCGTTATTTTATTATTATTAATAGAAT
This sequence comes from Bison bison bison, assembly GCF_000754665.1. Lineage (NCBI taxonomy): Eukaryota > Metazoa > Chordata > Mammalia > Artiodactyla > Bovidae > Bison > Bison bison. Next base: position 1,698,711 of record NW_011494629.1, read on the forward strand.
GTATTATAAGAAACAATATATAGCAATGGAGAAGAGAAAATAAAAACAAAAAGAAAATAAAAAGTAATAACTGTGCTTGTGGTAAATTTAGTAAGTGAAAAGATGATATCTCAATCATTATACCATAAATGTTTTGTCCATAAATTGCATTGTAAACCAAATTTAAACTATTGCATAAAATAATATTTATACTCCTTAATGTACTTAGCCATTTCTTATTTGGGTTATTAAGATTTTTATTAGTATGAGCAACACCCTAGTAAATTGTTTGTATATAACTCTTACATCATAATTTTCATTGTGTCTTTGGGGATAAATTTCTGAAAGCAAAACTATTGATTGAAAAGTTATACACACTTTAGGATTTAATTTACTCATCTACCAGTAGTGTACAAGAATGCATGCTTACTGAATGTGTAACAATAACTATTTTACTGCTGCTGCTAAGTCACTTCAGTCGTGTCCGACTCTGTGCGACCCCATAGACAGCAGCCCACCAGGCTCCTCTGTCCCTGAGATTCTCTAGGCAAGAATACTGGAGTGGGTTGCCATTTCCTTCTCTGAACTATTTTACAGATCCATGTAAATTGGATATGTAAATATATTTGTAATGTGTACTTCTTTGGTTACAGTGGTTGGGCATTAAATATTGCTTCTGGGCTCCAAGGTCACTCTTCCACACCTGGCTTGGAAACACTGATTGGGGCTGGTACTCTGCAAACTTTCCCTTTGGCCACTTCTTTCCTTGTTAAGTCCTGTGACTAGTGGGCATCAGAGTGAGGCTGTCAAGCAAGAGGAAATGACAAAAGACCCTCCTTGTTCATCTGTTTCTGTCTTTCCAGTATCAGCTCTTCTCCCTGGTAGCAATAGTGGATTCTAACAGCAGCTGATTCTATCTTTTTTCCATTCACTCCCAGAATAATGCATTCCATTCAGTGGTATCAACACCAAGAAAGCAACGCCCTTTTCTCAGAGGTCTGGATCTCAACTCTTTAGGGTCCTCTTACAAGCTTTCTGATTGTGAAAACAGCAACCTCTTCCTTTGTTCCTGCTCCTCTCAGGGGAGTCAGTGATGCTATTTAACCATTCTATCCTCTGTTGCTCCTGTCTCCTTTTGCCTTCAAGTTTCCCCAGCATGAGGGTCTTTTCTAATGAGTCGGCACTTCACATCAGGTGGCCAAAGTATTGGAGCTTCAGCTTCAGCATCAGTCCTTCCAATGAATATTCAGGACTGATCTCCTTTAGGATTGACTGGTTTGATCTCCTTGTTGTCCAAGGGACTCTCAGGAGTATTCTCCAGCATCACAATTCAAAAGCATCAATTCTTCGGTGCTCAGTATTCTTTATAGTCCAACTCTCACATCCATACATGACTACTGGAAAAACCATAGCTTTGACTAGACAGACATTTGGTGGCAAAGTAGTATCTCTGCTTCTGAATACACTGTTTAGGTTTCACATAGCTTTACTTCCAAGGAGCAAGCATCTTTTAATTTCATAGCTGCAGTCATCATTCCCAGTGATTTTGGAGCCCAAGAAAATAAAGTCTGTCACTGTTTCCCCATCTATTTGCCATGAAGTGATGGGACCAGATGCCATGATCTTTGTTTTTTGCATGTTGAGTTTTAAGCCAACTTTTTTACTCTCCTCTTTCACTTTCATCAAGAGGCTCTTTAGTTCTTCTTCACTTTCTACCGTAAGGGTGGTGTTATCTGAGGTTACTGATATTTCTCCTGGCAATCTTGATTCCAGCTTGTGCTTCATCCAGCCTGGCCTTTCACGTAATGATAAGTTAAATAAGCAGAGTGACAATATACAGCCTTTACGTACTACTTTCCCTACTTTGAACCAGTCTGTTGTTCCATGCCTGGTTCTAACTGTTGCTTCTTGATCTCACAGGTTTCTCAGGAGACAGGTGGTCTGGTATTCCCATCTCTTTAAGAATTTTCCATAGTTTGTTGTGATCCACATAGTCAAAGGCTTTTGCATAGTCAGTGAAGCAGAAATAGATGCTTTTCTAGAATTCCCTTGCTTTCTCTATGATCCAATGAATGTTGACAATTTGATATCTGGTTCCTCTACCTTTTCTAAACTCAGCTTGAACATCTGGAAGTTTTCAGTTCATATACTGCTGAAGCCTAGTTTGAAGGATTTTGAGCTTAATGTTAATAGCACTGAAATGAATGCAATTGTACTGTAGTTAAGACATTCTTTGGCATTGCCTCTCTTTGGCATTGGAATGGAAACTGACCTTTTCCAGTCCTGTGGCCATTGCTGAGTTTTCCAAATTTGCTGACATACTGAGTGCAGCACTTTAAGAGCATCATCTTTTAGGATTTAAAATAGCTTAGCTAGAATTTCATCACTTTCACTAGCTTTGTTTGTAGGAATGCTTCTTAAGGCCCACTTGACTTCACACTCCAGGATGTCTGACTCTAGGTGAGTGATCACTCCATCATGGTTATCTGGGTCATGAAGGGCTTTCTTGTATAGAAATTTTGTGTATTCTTGCCACCTCTTCTTACTATCTTCTGCTTCTGTTAGGTCCTTACCGCTTCTGTCATTTATCAAATCCATTCTTGTATGATGTATTCCCTTGATAACTCCAGTTTTCTTGAAGAGTTGTCTGGTCTTTTCCATTCTACTCATTTCCTCTATTTCTTTGCATTGTTCACTTAAGAAGGCCTTGTTTTTTCTCCTGATATCTTCTGGAAGCCACATTCAGTTGGGTATATCTTTCACTTTATCTCTTGCCTTTCACTTCTCTTCTTTCCTCAGCTATTTGTAAAGCCTCCTCAGACAACCACTTTGCCTTCTTGTATTTCTTTTTCTTGGTAATGGTCTTGGTCACTGCGTCCTGTACAATGTTATGAACCTCTGTCCATAGTTCTCCAGGCACTCTGTCTACTATGTCTAATCCCTGGAATCTATGTGTCACTTTCACTGTATAATCATAAGGGATTCAATTTAGGTCATACCTGGAAGGCCTAGGGGTTTTCCCTACTTTGTTCAATTTAAGTCTGGATTTTGCAATAAGTTGATGATCTCAGCCACAGACAGCTCCAGGTTTTATTTTTTCTGACTGTATAGAGCTTCACCATCTTCAGCTGGCAAAGAATACAATCAACCTGATTTCGGTATTGACCACCTGGTGATGTTGTTTTTTGCCAACCCAATAAAACAGGGAATACTGAAGTCAGTTTTCATTCCAACCCCAAAGAAGGGCAATGCCAAAGAATGCTCCAACTACCACACAATTGCACTCATTTCACACACTAGTAAAGTAATGCTCAAAATTCTCTGAGCCAGGCTTCAACAATACGTGAACGTGAACTTCCAGATGTTCAGGCTGGTTTTAGAAAAGGCAGAGGGACCAGAGATCAAATTACCGACATCTGTTGGATCATCAAAAAAGCAAGAGAGTTCCAGAAAAACATCTATTTCTGCTTTATTGACTATGCCAAAGCCTTTGACTGTGTGGATCACAACAAACTGGAAAATTCTTCAAGAAATGGGAATACCAAACCACCTGACCTGCCTCTTGAAAAATCTGTATGCAGGTCAGGAAGCAACAGTTGGAACTGGACATGGAAAAACATGCTGGTTCCAAATAGGAAAAGGAGTACATCAAGGCTGTATATTGTCACCCTGCTTATTTAACTTATATTCAGGGTACATCATGAGAAATGCTGGGCTGGAGGAAGAACAAGCTGGAAGCAATATGGCCAGGAGAAACATCAATAACCTAAGATATGCAGATGATACCACTCTTATGGCAGAAAGTGAAGAAGAACTAAAAAGCCTCTTCATGAAAGTGAAAGAGGAAAGTGAAAAAGTTGACTTAAATCTCAACATTCAGAAAACTAAGATCATGGCATCTGGTCCCATCACTTCATGGCAAATAGACATGGAAACAGTGACAGACCTTTTGGGGGGTGGCTCCAAAATCACTGCAGATGGTGACTGCAGCAATGAAATTAAAAGATTCTTATTCCTTGGAAGAAAAGTTATGACCAAGCTAGACAGCATATTAAAAAACAGAGACATTTCTTTGCCAAGAAAAGTTCATCTAGTCAAGGCTATGGCTTTTCCAGTAGTCATGTATGGATGTAAGAGTTGGACTACAAAGAAAGCTGAGCACCGAAGACTTGATGTATTTGAACTGTGGTATTGGAGAAGACTCTTGAGAGTCCCTTGGACTGCAAGGAGATCCAACCAGTCCATCCTAAAGGAAATTGGTCCTGAATATTCACTGGAAGGACTGATGTTGAAACTGAAACTCCAGTACTTTGGCCACCTGATGCAAAGAGCCAACTCATTTGAAAAGACCCTGATACTGGGAAAGATTGAAAGTGGGAGGAGAAGGGACGATGGAGGATGAGGTGGTTTGATGGCATCACTGACTCAATGGACATGAGTTTGAGTAAACTCTGGAGTTGATGATGGACAGGGAGGCCTGGTGTGCTGCAGTTCATGGGGTCACAAAGAGTCAGACACAACTGAGTGACTGAACTGAACTGAATGAATGAAATAAGCACATACAGATAACCTAGTAACAGATTCATAGTACATGAATTTATTTGGAGAAAATTATGAAAATCTGCAGGTCATCATTGTTACTTGTAGTTTATTCAATGGATTATTAAGCAATTTTCTTTTTCCATCTTAAACATTATGTTTGGTCCTGTCATAATTTTTTCATTCTGTTCAGTTCCCTTATTTATGTTATGAATAAATTTCAGAAAAAAACAATACTAGAGGAGTTCAACATTTCTTTTCTTGAACCTGATGTATTAAAAGTCCAGGCAACCATAGAAATGTTCCTAAATTTTCAAAGAATAGATACATCTGTGAACACAGGCTATTTTGAATATAGAGGTGAAGATGAAGTCGCTCAGTCGTGTCCAACTCTTTGCGACCCCATACATTGTAGCTTAACCAAGCTCCTCCATCCATGGGATTTTCCAGGCAAGAGTACTGGAGTGGGTTGCCATTTCCTTCTCCAGAGGATCTTCCCGACACAGGGTTCGAACCCAGGTCTCCCACATTGTAGGCAGACACTTTACCGTCTGAGCCACCAGGGAAATTTTGAATATAGAGGACAGATGCAATTCAAACCTCCTGCTCTAGCAGGAAGGACAGTCTCAACTTGTGTAACCAATATAATCAATATCAAGCATCAGACACAGCGGCACCAAGGGACAAACATTATTTTAGATCAGGTTTCATCCTCTCTATTCCTGTCTTACTTGGGTTGGTTTCATTTTTCTTCTGGTGTTTTTTTTTGTTTTTGCAATGACTGTTTTGGGGCTTCCCTGGTGGCTTAGAGGGTAAAGCATCTGCCTGCAATGCAGGAGACCTGGGTTCAATCCCTGGGTCGGGAAGATCCCCTGGAGAAGGAAATCACAACCCACTCCAGTACTCTTGCCTGGAAAATCCCATGGATGGAGGAGCCTGGTAGGCTACAGTCCACGGGGTCGAAAAGAGTTGGACACGACTGAGCAACTTCACTTTCTTTTCACTTTAATGACCCTTTTCTTATTTTCTTTGTGTTGGTAGTTCATAGTTCATATTCATTTTGTAGACAAGAACATGGGGAATGCCATGACTGGGAACTAGCATCTCTCTCCTGAGCCCAGGTGAAAATTCCTGGAAGTGAATGTGGATTTGGACAACAGGATCCTAGCTCCAGGTGTTATGTGGAGTTTTCCATTAGAGTGAGGGAAGATGGCCTTCTTTTTTTCCAAGTGTGTAAGCTCTTTGACTTTGCAGATGTCATAAGGTACCTGCAGTTACTTTCCTTTTCCAACCTGAGTCACCTTCTTGCTGCAGCACCCATCTCTCTCCCACTATGCACAGTCAAAAAGTCTTCCCCATCTTCCACTCACCACTCCACCCACTCACAATGCATATATACCCCCTCCACTGAACAGCCCTTATGACGGTGCCCTAGCCTTGAATGCCATTCCCAGTAGGCAGATTCCAGGCACCTTGTGCTTGACATCTCAGCAGCAGGGACACTTGTGATGGCTCACTCAGTCTTAAGGCAGGAATATTTCAACTCCCACGGACCATGGAGCCTAAGTTCCCTCCAGAGTCCAGTCCTGGGCTCATCCTCCATACACACCCTTGCTTGGTCTCCTCCTCTGTAAGCAAAAGACACAGAACACACAGGCACTCTGTAAATGTGAGTCGGAGGGACAGCTGGACGAATGGATAAGGAATGGATGACCAAGTTTCTAAGCACTCCAGGACTCTGGGCAGCTCTTCCAAGCCTGATGGGCATTGACCTCTGCAGGACCACTCAGGAGTCCCCACCCCAGCTCTGCTGGGCATGGCATCGTCGCTCTGGGCCTGGAAAACCAGTTCCCAAAGCTTTTCTGAGTCTGCACATCATCACAGAGTGGTTTGGTGAAGAAAAGCTCATTCTCGGCTCCTGTGCTTCCTGGGTACTTGCAGAGAACCTTTCTTCCTACAGCAACCCACTGGCAGAGTGAGAATAACCTTGTTTGAGGAGCAAAGTTAACCCATTCCTTCCCACATAAGTATCCATGCTGGCCCCAGATGATATCAGAGCAATGTTATCAATTGTCTTCACAGCCAGAGAAGGACAGCACCCATCATTCATTCCCTATTCAGGGAAATGGCACCTAAGAACCTGATTTTCACTGACTAGTTTAGTAACTGCTCTGAATTCCCACAGATATAGCATAGATAGCACTTTTCTTAAAAATAAACACCACAAAAAATGTGTATGATTTTGGAGAGTTATTTTTAATTTAAATAAACAAGCAAATAAATACTAACACAATGTACTCAGAGCAAGGGTTTTTAAGTTTTGCATTACAACAGAACTATAATTAACACGACAACTTTCAAAAGACATTTTGACATGTAATTTTACCTTTCTTGAAGGTCCAAGTTATCAATTTTGCAATTAGCAACTGTATAGACAAAAAAAAATAAGTAAATAAACTTCATTGCTACTTTTTTGATAGCTGAGAAAAAGATAAATACATGTGGAAAAGTCAAATGCCATCTTATGGCAAAAGAGTCATTGTTTCCTGCTGTAACTACAACAGAAAGATTAATATATTTATGTGTGTATGCATATATGTGTGTTCTTTGATTTTGGATAGTACTGAAACCTCCTTTTAATATAATTTTTATATACTGTATATATACTTTACTTGGAATTTGAAACTAAAAATATTAAACATTAACAAAGAAGAATGGATAACTCCTATTTGGATATTTTATTTTTATTTTATTTTTTGTCTTGCGTGTTTTGTTCATATTTACTGCTGTAGAGCTTTAACATGAACATATTCCAGGGTGTTCACTTCCACGGAATCCCAATTTGATTTTTGGTTTTTAGTCTCATCAACGGAGAAGGCAATGGCACCCCACTCCAGTACTTTTGCCTGGAAAATCCCATGGACGGAGGAGCCTGGTAGGCTGCAGTCCATGGCGTCGCTAAGAGTTGGGCAAGACTGAGCGACTTCACTTTCACTTTTCACTTTCATGCATTGGAGAAGGAAATGGCAACCCACTCCAGTGTTCTTGCCTGGAGAATCCCAGGGACGGGAAGCCTAATGGGCTGCCGTCTATGGGGTCGCACAGAGTCGGACACGACTGAAGCGATTTAGCAGGAGTAGCAGCAGCAGTCTCATCAGAACCTAGACCAGATCTGCATTGTGTAACACCGCCACCTTGTGGCTAAATACTTCATTACACAGTAATCCCAAATTAAATTCCCACATCAGATCAGATCAATCGCTCAGTCGTGTCCGACTCTTTGCCACCCCATGAATCGCAGCACGCCAGGCCTCCCTGTCCATCACCAACTCCTAGAATTCACTCAGACTCATGTCCATCGAGTCAGTGATGCCATCCAGCCATCTCATCCTCTGTCGGCCCCTTCTCTTCCTGCCCCCAATCCCTCCCAGCATCAGAGTCTTTTCCAATGAGTCAACTTTTTGCATGAGGTGGCCAAAGTACTGGAGTTTCAGCTTTAGTATCATTCCTTCCAAAGAAATCCCAGGGCTGATCTGCTTCAGAATGGACTGGTTGGATCTCCTTGCAGTCCAAGGGACTCTCAAGAGTCTTCTCCAACACCACAGTTCAAAAGCATCAATTCTTTG
>NW_011494629.1:1706954-1707629 GCF_000754665.1 Bison bison bison
CGTCTTTTAATTTCATAACTGCAGTCATCATTCCACAGTGATTTTGGAGCCTGAGAAAGTAAAACCTGATTCCACTTTTTCCCCTTCTATTTGCCTTGAAGTGATGGGACTGGATGCCATGATCTTTGTTTTTTGCATGTTGAGTTTTAAGCCAACTTTTTTACTCTCCACTTTCACTTTCATCAAGAGGCTGTTTAGTTCCTCTTCACTTTCTGCCATAAGGGTGGTGTCATCGAGGTTATTGATATTTCTCCCGGCAATCTTGATTCCAGCTTGTGTTTCTTCCAGTCCATCATTTCTCATGATGTACTCTGCATAGAAGTTAAATAAACAGGGTGACGGTATACAGCCTTGACGTACTCCTTTTCCTATTTGGAACCAGTCTGTTGTTCCATGTCCAGTTCTAACTGTTGCTTCCTGACCTGCATACAAATTTCTCAAGAGGCAGATCAGGTGGTCTGGTATTCCCATCTCTTTCAGAATTTTCCACAGTTTATTGTGATCTACACAGTCAAAGGCTTTGGCATAGTCAATAAAGCAGAAATAGATGTTTTTCTGGAACTCTCTTGCTTTTTCCATGATCCAGCGGATGTTGGCAATTTGATCTCTGGTTCCCCTGCCTTTTCTAAAACCAGCTTGAACATCAGGAAGTTCACGGTTCACATATTGCTGAAG
>NW_011494629.1:1707729-1710990 GCF_000754665.1 Bison bison bison
ATATTGCTGAAGCCTGGCTGGAGAATTTTGAGCATTACTTTACTAGCGTGTGAGATGAGTGCAATTGTGCGGTAGTTTGAGCATTCTTTGGCATTGCCTTTCTTTGGGATTGGAATGAAAAGTGACCTTTTCCAGTCCTGTGTCCACTGCTGAGTTTTCCAAATTTGCTGACATATTGAGTGCAGCACCTTCACAGCATCATATCTCAGGATTTGGAATAGCTCCACTGGAATTCCATCACCTCCACTGGCTTTGTTCATAGTGATGCTTTCTAAGGCCCACTCGACTTCACATTCCAGGATGTCTGGCTCTAGGTCAGTGATCACACCATCGTGATTATCTGGGTCGTGAAGATCTTTTTTGTACAGTTCTTCTGTGTATTCTTGCCATCTCTTCTTAACATCTTCTGCTTCTGTTAGGTCCATACCATAGATCTTTCAAAAAATCATTAACTTTGAGTCAGTTCCAATGAGGTGGATGAACCTAGAGCCTATTTTACAGAGTGAAGTAAGTCAGAAAGGGAAAGATAAATACCATATATTAATGCATATGTATGGAATCTAGAAAGATGGTACCCATGATCTTACGTGCAGGGCAGCAAAGAAGATACAGACATAAAGAATAGACTTATGGACTCAGTGGGAGAAGGAGAGGGTGGGATGATTTGAAAGAATAGCATTGAAACATATACCTTAGGATATGTAAAATAGATGACCAGTGCAAGTTTGATGTATGATGCAGAGCACCCAAAATCGGTGCTCTGTGACAACCTTGAGGGATGGAGCGGGGAGGGAGGTGAGAAGCGGGTCCAAGATGGAGGGGACACATGTATACCTGTGGCTGATTCATACTGATATATGGCAAAACCATCACAATATTGTAAAGTAACTATCCTCCAATTAAAATAAATACAATTTTTAAAAAAATCATTAACAACCATTAAAACAATCAAATATATACAACCCATAACCAAAGACACAAGGACTGAGATATTTATATGTTCATCACACATCAAATACATTTTAATACTTTACGATGTGTGAATCTTCACATTCCTGAACAAACTAAAGCATTCCATTTCCTGAAGGTAAATTCTGACAGGTTTTTAAAAAACATTAACTAAGTCACATAGGAAAAAAAAATCAAATACCTCTTAACCTTCCTGCCAACTCTGCTTTCTGAAGACTCACAGGATGCTGTGTGTCTGGTGTGTTTTAACCATTGTTTTTTGCTATGCATGTTCATTTCAGAAAACTTAAAGATTGCAGAATTTTATTCTTCTGGTTCCAAATCCATCAGGAGCATTTCCTGTATTAACAGAGATGGGAAGTGATGATTTCAGGACGCCCTGGACACTGGTGTTTCTCACTGTGAGTCTCAAGGCCCTGGCTGGGCAGAGGAGACTGGAGATGCTCCCTGCCTCAGTCCCACGACACGCTCCACGCTGCCCTCCACCTCAGTCCTGCATCTGAGCCTGGCCCGTTTACCTAATAAACGAGGAGTGACAGTGACTTCCAAAGCACAAGGGAGAGGCTGTTCCAAACTTGGCCTGTTGGCCCCAAACTAGGACACTGGGTCTATGTAGGACTCAGTGAGGAAAGGCACAGACCACTAGACCAGAGCTGGCAAGAAGCTGAAGTGGGATTCATTCACTCATTCAACAAATATTTGGTGAGTTCCTAGCAAACTGTGTCTAAGATACAGATGGATAAGACGGTTGGGGTCTAGAGTTGTAATCGCTAAGGTGGTTCAATGATCATTAACCCCAAGTATCAGAGACAAAGTGAACACTAACATATAACAAAAAGAAGAAATATAAACTTCTGATTTATCTTGCAAACTGATATTACTCAGTGATTTGCTTGCCATGAAGCATAACAATTACCACACACACCTACACTTTCACCCAGTCCAAATTTAATTTTGCTAAAAGCACTGCATAATGAGTATTTCATTCATGCCTGCTCAGGCTTTCTTTTGGGCTTCCCTCGTAGCTCAGTTGGTAAAGAATCCGCCTGCAATGCACAAGACCCTGGCTCAATTCCTGGGTCAGGAAGATCCACTGGAGAAGGGATGGGTTACCCACTCCAATTTCCCTTGTGGATCAGCTGGTAAAGAATTTGTTTGCAATCCTGGAGACCTGGGTTCAATCCCTGGATTGGGAAGATCCCCTGGAGAAAGGAAAGGCTACCCACTCCAGTATTCTAGCCTGGAGAATTCCATGGACTGCAATTGTCATGGGGTGGTAAAGAGTCAGGCACCTTTCACTTTCACTGCTCAGGCTTTACTGGGTCATATTCATGGGGCAGAGTTGTCTTTTCCAAATTAAAAGAGAGCTAAAGCTGCCACCGGTGCTATTGCTTAGAGTCCAGGAAATAACACATTTGAGTAGCAGCCAAGAGCATAATATCTAACTGTAGATCTTTTTTTAAATTTAATTTAATTTTTAAAAATGTATTTTTTTAATTGAAGGAGAATTACTTTACAGAATTTTATTGTTTCCTGTCAAACATCAACATGAATCAGCCATAGGTATACATATGTCTAACTGTAACTCTTAGGAGTGAAAATATTGTTTATGTCAAAGATGATGTTACTAGACCTACAATGGTCATAGCCCCATTTACCTTAGCAAACAGGCTGTTAGCACTCTTGGTACAGCTTAGAATTTAAAAAAGCCATGTTGACAATTATTGCCTAGGCAACCTAAGATCTCCCTGAGACTTGCTCTTGAAGATGATGTCGCGAAGTCCCCAGCAAGTTCTCACTGGCAATAGGAATGACTCCCACGTTTGGGGATTTCTGGGTCCAGCCACAGTGGGACTATGCGAACACATTCCCACCCTGACTAGCACCCAGATAACCACCTTTTAAACATGCAACTGAGCTAGAAAGTGAGCAAAGGGAGCCACCCAGGCCAGGTGGCCAAGAGAAGTTAAAACATGACCACATACTCTGCTGACCACACAAAACTTCACTAAGCACAAAATTCCTTCCCATGGGGAGACAGAAAAGCAAACAAATAAGTAAAGCACACAGATGTTGATGGTGAGTTCTACAAAGAAAAGAAGACAGGAAGGGGTGGATATGTAGTGAGGCTTAGAAGTCTAAGTAGACAGCTTGGCAAAAGTAGCTGAAAACTGACATTTGAGCCAAAACATATACAGAATAAGGAAAGTGTGAGGCGGGAATCTGTAGAGTGTGCCGGGAAGGTCACAGCAGGGATCAATGCTGGGGTGGAAGGCCGGGCGGGGGCGGGGA
>NW_011494629.1:1711090-1714026 GCF_000754665.1 Bison bison bison
GTGGCTGCTGGCTAGGGAGAGAAGACCCAGGAGAGCTCTCAGCAGAGCACATGACTTAGGTGTCAGGCTCCTTGTGGCTGCCAATATTGGTTGTCTGAGCACAACCCTATGGGGCCCTCCCAGATACAAAAGCATTTCTGTGCTCTTGTTTCTTATTTGAGGGAAAAAAGTTTTAGCCTCCTTGACCTTCTCTGAGTTCCAAAGGGCAGATGGAGGGAATGCAGGAGTACAAAAGAAGTCAATGTACTGGTTTGAGAGTTGGATAATAAAGAAGGCTGATTAAAGAGTTGATGCTTTCAAATTATAGAGCTGGAGAAGATTCTTGAGAGATTGATGCTGAAGCTGAAGCTCCAATACTTTGGCCACCTGATGCAAAGAGCTGACTCATCAAAGACTCTGATGCTGGGAAAGATTGAGGGCAGGAGGAGAAAAGAACCACAGAGGACTACAATTTCTTTTTGTAATTTTTTTCTCCATGGTGTTTGCCATTCTTCAAGTCTATATACTTATATGCTCTGCTCAACTGTGCAGAACCTTCATTTACAGTCAAACTTCATTCCTCAGTAACATCTGTAAGCTCCCAATTCTTTCCATTTCAAAACGTGTTTTCCACTATTTCCTAGGAAATATAAATTTTATATCATATAGACTGCTAAATCTTATATGCTTGTCAAGTCTAATTTAAGAAATGTAATCTAAATTACCTGAGCCTATTTTTAGATTATTAGTATTCACAAAATCTTACTGAACCCTCTAAAATTAATATATTTCTACATATTTATAGTCATACATCCCTTCTACTACATTTCTAGCACAAGTCAGAAAGAATCTTTTGAAGATTCTGTTCATATATCTATTTACTGAAAATATCTTTTGAATTCATGATTCATGTTCATGATTAATATTCTCCGTTTATGCAGTCTATATGCTATGGCTCAGATTTTAAAATAACCAAATTGATGTAAAGTATATGAACTATACCTATATTTTGTTTGTAGAAACTGAGAGTATAGATTTAAATTACTAAAAATATTTTTTTCAGCACTGTGAGAATTTAAGTTTTACTATGTTTCTAACAAGTATAATTTTTTTGGCCTTACTTAAGAAATAATTTAATTCTTGTAATTTTAGTGATATGGGTAACTTTATTTTTATCTTTTTGATTCAGATCACAGATTCTGCTCTCTTCAGATTCACACACCAATAATAAGAAGACAGGAATAGCATTGTAGAACCCTCTTTCCAACTAAGGTATTGATTTAGTTGTAAACTTACCAGATCCTTGAAAAGTGACAAGAGCCGGTTTTGGTCTCTCACCCACCCCTCCCTCCCTTCCTCCCTCACCTCCCTTCTCTCCTTCCTTTCCTACTTTTTCAGTCTCTCCCTCTTTCCCTTCCTTCCTTCTCTCCTTCCTCCCTTCCTTCCTTTTTCCCTAGAGACTTCCAGTTTACATTGCAGTATCAAGAATGTGTAAATTTTGCATGTTAATGAAACTTGCTAAGCCAACTAAAAAGAGAAAGAGTAGACAGCTTTTGAAAGGTGGGAGAGCATGAGTTAGGAGACCTGAAAAACTTGAATGTCAGGTGTTTAGAAAGGACTTACTAAAAAGTCACAACATAATTAATATTTTGGAAACCCAGAAGGATTTGGGGATTAAGGCCACCAGATTATGAATCTGACTGACCTCAAAGAGGCAGTCCTTTTGCTTCTGGATCATCCAGAACTTGATGTTCTCTATTGTATCCATGGTGTGAGTATAGCAGAAAATGTGCTTGTATGTATTTGGAAACATGGCCAAAACTACTTCTTGTGGGAGTTCATTATAAAATAAAAGTATGAAACTGAAAATAGCATTGCAGTCAATCAAGGGGAGCTCTTCAGGGTTAATATGATAGACTGATTACTTTTCTTTTTTTTCTTTTCTGCCATTTTGGGGGGAAAAATTTACCCCTTGGAATATTAAGAAGTCATCGCATAATTGCCACCCTCCATGCTTTTTTTTTTTTCCCCTAGAATTCCTGGTTCATTATAATAAGCGTGAGAATTGTTTTAAATATCAATCAATTTTAAAACCAAACTTTTAAGAGTTTCTAAATATCATGGAGACAGCCTTTTATCTGTAGATTAGAAATCATGTTTTCATGTGAAAAATGTCAAAAACAAAAGACTTGTTATCTTCTCCATTATCTTACTTTTTGGCACCGCTTTCAGTTTGGTATATATAAATGATAAAACATTTATAATATTTGCTGTAGGTGAATCTTGTTAAAAATAAAATATGGGTGACCATAAAGTCTGGCAATACTGACAGTTTTTTTTTAATTGATAAAATCCCCTTGAAGGTTTCATCCAGGGTAAATGTGCCAGTTTATGAACTGGACGTGGAACAACAGACTGGTTCCAAATAGGAAAAGGAGTAAGTCAAGGCTGTATATTGTCACCCTGCTTATTTAGCTTATATGCAGAGTACATCATGAGAAACGCTGGGCTGGAAGAAGCACAAGCTGGAATCAAGATTGCCAGGAGAAATATCAATAACCTCAGATATGCAGATGACACCACCCTTATGGCAGAAAGTGAAGAGGAACTAAAAAGCCTCTTGATGAAGGTGAAAGAGGAGAGTGAAAAAGTTGGCTTAAAACTCAACATTCAGAAAACGAAGATCATGGCATCTGGTCCCATCACTTCATAGCAAATAGATGGGGAAACAGTGGAAACAGTGTCAGACTTTATTTTTTTGGGGCTCCAAAATCACTGCAGATGGTGACTGCAGCCATGAAATTAAAAGACAATTACTCCTTGGAAGGAAAGTTATGACCAACCTAGATAGCATATTGAAAAGCAGAGACATTACTTTGCCAACAAAGGTCCATCTAGTCAAGGCTATGGTTTTTCCTGTGATCATGTATGGATGTGAGAGTTGGACTGTGAAGAAA
>NW_011494629.1:1714126-1727247 GCF_000754665.1 Bison bison bison
TTTTCCTGTGATCATGTATGGATGTGAGAGTTGGACTGTGAAGAAAGCTGGGCACCGAAGAATTGATGCTTTTGAACTGTGGTGTTGGAGAAGACTCTTGAGAGTCCCTTGGACTGCAAGGAGATCCAACCAGTCCATTCTGAAGCAGATCAGCCCTGGGATTTCTTTGGAAGGAATGATGCTAAAGCTGAAACTCCAATACTTTGGCCACCTCATGCAAAGAGCTGACTCATTGGAAAAGACTCTGATGCTGGGAGGGATTGGGGGCAGGAGGAGAAGGGGAGGACAGAGGATGAGATGGCTGGATGGCATCACTGACTCGATGGACGTGAGTCTCAGTGAACTCCAGGAGTTGGTGATGGACAGGGAGGCCTGGTGTGCTGCGATTCATGGGGTCGCAAAGAGTCGGACATGACTGAGTGACTGAACTGAACTGAACTGATGCCATGGAAGTCGGACACACAAATCATCTAAAGCAACATATGACAGATGTACATGCAATTATTGATGGGAATGTTTCTTTACTGCACAACTGTTCATTGCAGTTTTGCACAGTTTATTGAACTGTGAATTACCAAGGGGGGAAAATCACATTCACACATCATCGCAATGAACTATTTAATATGAACATTTATCTGTTTTCAGTTTATTCAACTTAAATTCAAAGAACTGAATAATAATCAGTCTAATAATGTTAAGACAGTCAACTTGAAAAGGAAATAATATACTTTGTCAGAATTTCCCGTATGCAATTTTTTCCAATTGCTCCCATTTTATTATGAAACTTAACTGTATAATTTTCACTACAAAAAAAAATACCACCCAGTAGACTACTAAAGGACATCAACAACCACATTCCATCATGGTCTGATTCAATGAGATAGTAAGGAAGTAAAATAGAAAATTAGTTATAAATTTGTAAATCATAGAAAATACAAGAAGGGAATTTTTGTTGAAATAAATAGGCCAAAAGAGCCCTCATGTCAGCTCTGCTTCTCTTACAGGAAGGACTGTGATATTGTGATATTGTCATCCTGATGGATAATCTGCCTTAACCAATGACTAATGCTCTTCAGCTATCATTAAAGTAGATTTTAACAAGGCAAAGAAATCTAGTTGCTTATGAGCAACAAGAATATGTACGTATTATCACTAACATGCTCTCTTTGGAAAGGGCTGAATATATAAAGTAAGAATTTTGATTATCTATGTACACTTTGTTTACTATAATGCACACTTTGATTATTTACGTACATTTTCTTCAATTCAGAAGTGAAGTCCCTTCTAGCAATTTTATCAGGTCATGTGTATATAGCAAGCATATGATTCCCAGATGGCGCACTGGTAAAGAATCCACTCGCCAATGCAGGAGATGCAGGAGATACAGATTCAATCCCTGTGTGGGGGAAGATCCCTGGGGAGAAGGAAATGGCAACCCACTCCAGTATTCTAGCCTGGAAAATCCCATGGACAGAGGAGCCTGACGATCTATAGAACATGGGGTTGCAAAGAGTCAGACATGACTGAGCACATACACACAGATATCAAGCACAGATTAAATGATACCTTTTGTAAGATTCCACACAATTTAAAGGAAAACGTCTTTTTTTTAGCCCCATAGTGAACATAAAATGGTGCCTGCTTCACTTTTGGAAACTGTACACTTTAAAAGTATTATTTTTAAAAATGAATCTTTCTAAATAGTTCATCAGTTTAATCTACGTTACCTGGACATTAGGACCTTGCCGTATCTTGGAAATATGCCTAATTCCATTTGAGGGCATTACCACATTTTAAGGAAAAAAAAAGTATATTCTTGCCAGAGGGGAAAAAAAAATAATATAGCCAGATACATGATTCATTTGAAAAATCTTCACATAATCTTTAGCCTGTTTCATTTAAAAATAAAACAAAACTCAAGCCTGACACAGCTGTTATATTGTGTTAGTCGCACAGCCCCCTTGGAGGTGTGAGACTCCACATGCTTTGTTGGTTTATTTTATTCCTAGAGCCCATTTGGTGCAAGTCTTTACCTTGTTTCCAAGTAAGGAAATCTGCCAAATTCAGTTCAGATATCCCAAGAAATAATATATATATACATATATATTGACCCTATCTGCCTGGAAGTGACTAAGATACTTTCTCTCATTGGAGTTTGACAGCATTTTATTCATATTTAAAATCTGTGATTCACTAAGCAGTGGGGCAGGCTTCTGTGGTGGCTCAGTGACTGTCAATGCAGGAGACTTGGTTTCAGTCCCTGGATCAGGAAGATCCCCTGGAGAAGGAAATGGCAACCCACTCCAGTATTCTTGCCTGGGAAATCCCATGGACAGAGGAGCCTGGCGGGTTATAGTCCATGGGGTTGCAAAGAGTCGGACATGACTTAGTGACTAGATAACAACAACAAGCCTTGGGGTAGAGCTCTAGCTGATGAAGATCTGTGGAAAGACTTGCAGGTCTGCTGCAACTTTTCTACTCAGAGGCAGTGGTCACAAAAGGTCAAAAGTCATGAGCATGATTTCTCCAGGCAGAGAAGCCCATCTGGGGAAATGCTCACAATGCCTGGATGTCTTAGAGTTTGGGGAAGGGGTGTCAGGGAACAGTTGATGGGCCTTCTTCTGTGCTGCCAGTTTGTTGAGTGACATCAGACCTACCATGAAGGACCTGTCAGGGGTGGATACTCAGGGCCTAAAGAACACTTGTGAGGTGTGTGGGGGAGGCCTCAGAGAGGTCTCTGTGGGATGAGCTGAGAAGTTTCTGGGTGAGATTTCTCAGAGTGGGTATGTGGGAGGTCCCCGTGTGGGGTCAATGTGGGGACTCTTAGTGGGGGGACCTCCACTGGTCGCCTTTCTTCCCCTAAAACAGCAGAAGTGTGAAGGGACTTGCCCCTGTTTGTTTTCTGCTCTTCTGTGTTCCTTCTGTGTCACTTCTCTGGACAAGTGCCTTGGGGGTCCAGCTCCCCCAACACCCAGCCCTCATGTCTTGGTGCCCATGAGAGGACCCAGCAGCAGCCAGACAAGGTCCATGCTGGGGAACTCTGGACTGTCTCCTGAGCTCCAGCGTTGGGAGCAGCATTCTGTGGCCTGGGTCCCAGCCCCTCCCTCAGGCACTGGCTAAGTCCCCACTGCTGTGCTCTCTCTAAAGGATGGGACCCAGAGGCAAGACCTAGCTTCTGGGAGAAACCAGAGCACAAGTAGGCCTGTTCCCAATGATCCCCACACCTTAGGTCCAGGTCCCATATGTTGGGGTCCTGACAGGCATAAGTGCAGGGCCATTCCTGCTGTCTCAAGGATCAGGGGCCTCTCCTGGAGCAGGTCTCTCCATCGCAGGAATGACTGTGACACAGTCATGACAGGAGCTCTAGGGAACTGCTCCTATCTCCCCACTTTCCCGTGTGGACAGGCCCAAGGAAGTAAGCTGATGGCACCCTTCTACCTACAAGTCACTTTCCACCCAATGGTGACATATCCTGTCTGCTGGCCTCTTCCCTCTCCGGGCTCTGGGGTGAGCAAGGCTGATAGCAGGTGAGACTTCCTATGACCCTTGCATGGTCCCTGGGCCTGTTGAGTCCCACCTCTCCCCTGGAAGCCTCCTTGGGGCACACATGTAGGAGAGGTCACAGACCACGAGTCTGTCCCAAGCTTCTGATCTTGTGAAAGCTGATAATTTATACTTGTGGAGAAGTGAAGCTTCCCTTCCCGGAGGCTCCACTGCCTCTGGGAGCCTGGCCCTCTGTGGAGGAGCTCCACATGTTCTCCCTCTGTCTGGGCTCCGGGAGCTAGAGTAGGGGGAGACTCAGGTGGGGCCACCAGGAGCCACCAGGCTCCTAACTTCTTTCCTCCGGGCCTGTAGGCAGTGATAGAATGCCAGGGCTCTTTGATCACTGCATGTGGGGAAATTAACAAGATGGTACCAATCAGGTTCTCTCACCCCATGCTCTCATGCCCTCTTACCCCATGTTCTATAAACAATGACTTTGCATGGTTATATAATGGCTGAGATCACTTACAGCCCTGCGCATGCACATCATGAGGTACTTGCTTAGTCATGGGCTGCTTTGTGCAGTACACTCATATGAGCTTTACCATGAACGCGCTGGCTGCTACTGTACAAGGGCTAGACTAGAGTGACACCGTGGTTATGTTACATGAGGGTGTGTGTGGTACACCAGTATGAGCTTCACTGCAAGCCCTGGATGCTGCTGTACTGGAGCTCCACTGGAGTGCTATCATGGTTATGTTATATCAAGTTATGTTATGGCAATGTTACTGTTATGTTATGGCTGCCACTACAGCTGCCAGGAGAGAGGCTGTGTTATGGCTGCCATGCCAGCCAGGAGAGAATAAACGTGTCTGCAGTCCCTATGGCTCCTCGAGTCTTCTTCCAACCTCTTAGCTCAAGCTTTGCCTACCCTGGGTTCAATAAACAGTGTGAACAGCAAAAGAATTGGCACTGTGAGCAGGATCAGCGATACACTGCACACTATGGGCATCTCTGCCACCAGCCTCCTACCTCTCTATCCACCCTAGGGGCACAGTGTCCCACCCCCAGACTGTGAGGTGACTGCACACACAGTGACACTCCTTCCCTCCCCCCAGGGGAGGTGGGTCCTGTGAGCAGGGTTATCCTCTCCTCCAGGGCAGGGGTGGATGAACCCTCAGGAGCGTGCACGCTCCCCACCACACTCCCTCAGAGCTGGGAACGTATGATCTTTGTCCTCACCACAGCTCCAGGGTAAAAGAAGGGCAGAGGGAGGGTGACACTCCTGGCCAATCTCAATCCCAGCTCCTTCCAGGAAAGAAGGGGATTTCAGGGCAGTGTCATCTATCCCCCCATGACATGGGGAAGAGGTTTCTCACACCCTGGACTCAGGGCCAGCACTGCCCCCAAATTCCTCTCTTATTCTGACATGTGAACTTATCTCTGACACTTTCTGGAGCCTGAGGGGAATTTCAGCCTCCGCCAAGCCCTCCCCTACAGCTGCACAAGTTCAAGGTAGAGAGAGAGATGGAGAGAGGACTGAGCTGGATCCTGAGAAGGAGGAGGTCTTTAGGTTTCGTTCACCTCGGCATGTGCTGAATGCTGTCACTTGTTTCCATAATGCTGGTTTTATGGAAACTGAAGGTGCAGTGAGGGAACCGGGGTGAGGGTGAGCATCCACATTGGGGTCACCCTCCCTCCATGTCCCTGTCCCATCTGGAAGATAAAGCTGGCACCTGGGAAAAGTGGACCCTGATCCCTTTCCTTCCCTCAATGGCATAGACAGGCTACCCCTTCTCATGAGAAACAATAATTATTTCAGGAAGCAATAAAATTTGTGGTAGGAAGAAGCCATTAGCACACGGATGATGTGCTAACATGAGAGAAAAAATTTTTATCTGAATGGTATGCATTTTTTTTTTTTCTTGGAGAAGAGATTTCCTACCAGGAAAGCTGTGACAAGCCTGTTCTGATTGACCAGAAGAGGTTTATTTCTGAAAAAGACAGTGCCTTGGACAGTGGAGGCTATGGCTGGAGACACTTGTCACTCCTGATCTATGCTGGCAAGCTCTGCCTAGAGGGGGACCTGGCTCCCTAGGTAGGACAGCCCATTTGATGCCCCTGGCACTGGTCCACTCACTGTTTTTAGAACAGCTGTGGCCCATGGGGGTAGCCTGGTGATGGCAGGATGTATCTCCCACCACTCTCCTTTGCTCTTTGTAGGAGGAAAACCTATGGTAGCAGTAACGTGGACCAAATGGGGCCCAGAGTTCTCCTTGGCACCAGTGTAACTCCGAGGCATGAGGTCTATAGTGTAACACCATCTTCTCCTTTAGGATCTTTCCAACAGCTGTCATGAGAACCTGAGCCTCAGCAGCCCTGCCCTCCGTTATCAATCTACTTTGGACTGGTTCCTGGGTCTGGTGGCTGCTATAGTGGCTACTGTAGCCTGTAGTGGCTGCTGCAGGCTTGCCTTGTTGCAGGTGCTCTTCTGGTCTTTTGCTTTTATTGGGGAAAATCCACTGCAGAAGCTGCTTAATCCATATTCTGAAGTGGCTTTCTAAAGGAACCTGTCCTTTCTTCAAGGTAAACTGGCGGGACTTGCTTAGTGACTCTGCTGATTCCTTTTTCTGGCCAGAGTGGTTCATCCTGCGGGCCTGGTAGGCCCTCCATTCTGCCAATCTTTTTTTACGCTGTCCTAGTTTGGACCTTCTGTAATTCCCTCTCCCATCAGTGGGGACAAACTTCTTGCTCTGGCACGTACGTTGGGGCTGCCATCTTAGGACTTCCTGCTGCCCCTGGCTGCTCCCTCCAGTTGATGAAGCATCATAGAGCATCTGGGAATTGGTCGTGCCTCCACTGGACAAGGTCTGGGAACAGGACAGGGATTCCTGAGAAGCCAAGTTGTTTGCAGCAATGAACATATCTGAGCGACAGTTTTTGAGAAGCGTGCCAGTGGCCCCAGTTTCACAGTCTTGAAGGAGCATGCCAACGGCCTGGCCTTGAGCCTGTTTCTGCCCATCTGTAAAACCTTGGCACTCAAGCTTACGAAACTGTGCATCAAAGTGTAGATCTAGACTTGAGGCAACAGACTTTGTATTAAATGAGAAGCATTTATTGAATTTTTGAGACTGTGATCTCCTCAAATCCATATTATTACTTTGTGATTTGATCAGCAAACAAGGTTCAAAAGTACTTTTCCAACCAGAGCCCCCCTCTATGGCTTCTTGTTCCATGGGAGATTGGGACCTTTCATCAAGTTCCACTACTGTCACGCTAGAGTAGGAGTCTGGGAAAGCCCATTCCCCAGCTTCCTCCTGTGGCATATTCCTGACCATTGCTGGACTTGGACTGCTCAAAGGCTCCAGGCTGCCTTTGTCAGCCCCCATGATACACTCATTGTGCCAGATTCTGCCCACAAAGTTGTACATAGGTGTCTGAGAAGGTGGCTTGTCTCCCTGTCTAGTCAGAGGGACCTCTGAGGGCTTAAGGATGTCACCAGGCAGGGGTCCTCCCATGACTCCCTGGGTTTCCTCGCTGGTCCATGAGGGAGTGGAGAAGGCAGTCGCCATGGGGGAAGCTGCCTCAGCTGTTATCATTCTCTTTCCAGCTTGGGGCTGAGGAGGCTTTCCAAAGATCTTTGTAGACTGGGCTTTTGAGTGGTCCCCAGATTCACAAGTAGCTTTCAAGGTGGATCCTGGAAGGGGTATGCGGTGGGCCTTTCTCAAATTCAAGCTAAGTATGAACTTGAAGACCTTGAGGAGTAAGCCCCACATATGCGTCACCCGAAATTTTAGTATATATGCTTCCAACTCCTGTCGGACACAAGGACTCAGGACAAGAGACTCATGGAAGGTGTTCATGGAGGCTTCCCCATTCTGAGAGGAATCTAGATTTTCTGTTTCTTGATAAGCCTTTGACTCTCCAGAAAGGTCTACGATGCGGTTGGCAGCAAGTCTCAAACAATGGACACCCACAAGGATTGGACTCTCTTGAATCTGCTTAGTGTTCATGCCCATAAGGACTCCCAAATCCTCTGGATGCTTCCTGTCTGGGCTCAACTCTCTTTGTGACTCAGGCTTCACTCTTGGAACGGTCACTGTGGTGTTGGCTGAGATCATGTACAGGTCTTTTACAATCTTCCCCACACTTTGTTCTATATCCTGGCAAAGGCCCTTCTCTGGTGGGATCCTTGCTGAGGATCTGGACCTCATCTTCTGTGTGTCCTGGCTGCTTTTGTCTAGAACTGCAGAAGGTATTGAGGGCCCCTTCTTAGCCTGTACCTCACAAAGCTTTGGGAATTCGCCCTGAAGCTGCATAACTTTCTGAGAAGCTTGGATTCTGCAGGGCAGGTCACTCTGTTGCTGCATGAACCTTTTAGAAAGGTGGTGCTCCAGTTTCTCCCAAACCTCAGGCCTGATCAAATCCCCAAAAGGGGTGGCGACAGAGATGTGGGCCTGGGAAGGCCTGCTCTCCTGGGAATGGTTGTGGGTGACTTGACTAAAGACATGCTGATATCTTTTAACCAAAGAGGGTATAATTTTCCTACTTTCTAATTGCTTTATCAAAAAGTGATGTTCCAGGTTTTGAATTGCATTTGGGACAGAAGTTTGTCCCTTACTTTGGACTGTTGCATGAGATACTTCACCGTATCTAATCTGTGGTTTAGAAGAAGATGGTTGGATTGGAAGAGATGGTGAGATATGAGCAGCAGTCTCTAACTGAAACCTAGGTGATGGTTGACATTGGGGCATGATTGGAGTCAAGGGTAGGGGTTGAACCTGGGTCTCCATGTGAGCCCGAGGTGATGGTTGACATTGGGGTATGGTTGTAGACAAGGGTTGGGGTTGGGCCTGGGTCTTAATGTGAGCCCGAGTTTGTGCTTGACAATGGGGCATAGTTGGAGTCAAGGGTAGGGGTCGGGTCTGAGTCTCCACGCGAGCCCGAGATGATGGTTGACATTGGGGTATGGTTGTAGACAAGGGTCGGGGTTGGGCCTGGGTCTGAATGCGAGCCCGAGTTTGTGCTTGACAATGGGGCATAGTTGGAGTCAAGTGTAGGGGTTGGACCTCGGTCTTCATGTAAGCCCGAGATGATGGTTGACATTGGGGTATGGTTGTAGACAAGGGTTGGGGTTGGGCCTGGGTCTGAATGTGAGCCCGAGTTTGTGCTTGACAATAGGGCATAGTTGGAGTCAAGGGTAGGGGTTGGGTCTGAGTCTCCAAGTAAACCCGAGGTTGTGGCTGATATTGGGGCAGGATTGAAGTCAAGGGTAAGTGTTGGGCCTGGGTCTCCATGTGACCCTGAGGTGGTGGTTGAAACTGGGCCATGGTTGGAATCAAGGGTCTGGGTTGTACCTGGGCCACAGTGGAGGTCAAGGGCTGGGCCAATGACAGTTGTGATGTTGCTTTGGCTGGAATTTGGAGTGGTTTGGTCTTAGAGCATTTGTTAAATAAGATAGGGTGTAACTCTAAAGGGGACCCAGGTACTGTGACAGTAGCCACCAGAGACTCACTGTGCAGAAAAGGGAGACCCCAGAAGAGGTGGCTGCATGTCTTCTGTAGATGGTCCCCCAAAGTGCCAGCATATGGGGCCCTCTCGGGACCAAGCAGTTGTTCTGGTTTGCCTTTTATGATCCAAAAGCTTGCCTCCACCTCCTTTCCTTTCTTCTTCCAAATCTTTAATTCTACTCTCTTGGTGATTAGTATCTCCAGCAGCTTCTGGACATCTGGGTTCACAAAAGAGAGGCTACCAGGCTCTACCTGTCTGTTTGTGAGGTCTCCCCAAAACGAGGCCTCCGCTGGGTGACTGGAAAGGTGTTCTTGCTGGGACTCAAAGTGTGTCACAGTTGAGGAACTCCAGGTTTTTTCAGCCCCCTGCCACCAAGACAGGGCTGAAAGGGGGCAGCTTGAATGGAGTAGGCCTGAGATGGCTGGTCTCCATGGGGAGGGTAGAGATGACCTGTGTGAGACGGTGCCCAATGGGAGTGCCACAGATTCACCCTGACTGAGATTCAGCATGGCGGCTGGTGTCTGTGGGACAGAGGAGGCTGTTGGAGGTGCAGGGCAGGCCACTGCATCAGGAGAGCATGGCGGTGTAGGAGAAACAGCCAGTGGCTGGGATGAAAGGCTGTCCAGGGGAAGGAAAGGCTCTGGTATTTGAGAAGCACTCAAGGAGGAATCTGAGTGAACAGAAAATGAGGAGGGAACTGAATCTGAAGAAAGGGTGGAGGCCTGAGGTAGAGGCTGCTCAGTCAGAGGAGCCGGGGACACGGTGGGAGCAGTCTCTTCCCTGTGTGGCTGGTGGGCTCCGGCAGGTGCTGCTTTGCTCACCTTCCCAGGGGCATCTTGAGAGGAGAGTTGATGAAAGTTGCCCTTTTCAGGGAACCTCCCCAGGTGTCTGCAGGAGACAGGAGGCACAAGCTGCAGCCAGGAGCCCCTAGGGCCAGGAGGACTGGGCAGGCCAGGCAAGGGTGGGCGCTTGCAGCCCACAGCCTTCCCTGGCCCCTGCTGTCCCTCACACCAGGGTTTTTGCCAAACCCCCACCCTAGGACTCCCCCTCCCAGCTCAGCCCCAGACTGCCTGTAGCCCTGGGATCCACCATAGGATCTGGGAGGAATAAGAACCCAGGAGAGAAGGGGAAGAGTCATTACGTTTGCAGAAGTGAAGTCAGGTCCCGGACCTCTTCCAATTCTTTCTGGCAATCTCTGCAAGCTGAAAATCAGCAGAGTGGGTTATGGTGGTGAAGGCAGCAGCCTAGGGGTCTTAAAGGAGGCTGACCCCTCCTTTAAAGGGACACCACTGGGAGACTGGAGTCCAGGCAGCAGGGTCCAAGGCTGTCTAAGGGTCCGTGACAGTGATGGTGAACCTCAGGAAAGGGTTTATCATTGACAAAGTGCTTCCACATCCATTGCCTCCTGCTGCCCTCACAACCCCTGAGTGGAGGAGAATGGGCAGGGGTCACCTCACAGATGAATCTGAGCAAAGTTAACATGTCCACACTTGGACCTGGAGGTCCCACCTCCCAATCCAGGTGCTATTGGTCCAATGCAGCCCACATAGCCCTGCTGGGCCACACCCATTTTCAGGACCCTCACAGCTTCATTCTGCACATGGAATCTGGGAAGGATCTGTATTCTGCTCTGCTCCTCAGGAGCCTCCATGGGGGTTCTGTTTCCTGAGGGGCGGGCCCGGCCACTGGTCTCCTCAGAACCCATTGAGCTGGGCCTTCAGGGCCAGAGAGGGTGGGGGCTAACACCCAGGGCACACAGGGCTGAATGGCATAACCTACCTTTCACAGCTGCATTTTTCTTCCGACTCCTCCTTCTCCTTGGCTCAGTTTGAGGCTGAGAGACAGAAAAAGTGAGGACCTGGGACCCCATTCTCACTTTCCCCTTTCTAGACCAGCATCAGACACTCAGTGTCCATACATAATGTGACTTTATACATTTAACTAGCAGAGTTTGTGTTTTTTCTTTGTGTTTGTGTTTTTTTTTTGTTTGTTTTTTGTTTTTTCTTTCCTTTTACTCATTTTTAAAGGGAATAAGAATAATTTTTTTGAAGAACATAAAGAAGGATTTTCAATGTGAGATTCACCGTGGTTCCTTTGTCACTGTTCCTCTACTCAAGAAACACGCATTCTCAGACCCACTGGTGAATTTGAGCTCCATCAGGTAGGTCTCTGCTTCCCAAGTCCAGGGCCCTACTCCAGCCCCCTCTCTGAGGCTCTCAGGGCCTCGGCACTGCCCTCAGATCAGCCCTCATCTAAGATATCTGTTCATGGGGGATAAACTGGTGCTCAGGAGTCTGTCTTCTGGCTTAGAGTAAACTCAGTATCCAATCCTCAGCCCCTGGTCGCTGTGTTTGGGACTTGCCCTGGATCCCTCTACCACACCTGCGCAACTGGTCTGAGACCTTTTGGCTAGAAATCCTAGTGTTCACTGTATTCCCTTCCCAGCCTGGTTTGTCCCTAGAGGGATGATGTTGTATACTTCCTAGAGAATAGATGTCATATTCTTTCCCATCTCAGGGGTCTCTCTAATTGATTCAGAAAAGTGAAAATAATAATAGAAGAGAGAGAACCATGTGCTTGTGAAGCTGTGCCAAGGGTTCCTTACCTTTATGTCTCCATGTTTCCTGGGAGGTGGAAAGGATGGATTATTTTCCAGATAGGGAAGGAACAGGAAAAAGAGCCCCAGTCCAAATAGAAAGGCAAGGATGGTATCAGTCACCCAGTAAGTGGAACAGGAGTTCAGCCAAATATCAAAAGTGCTTTTCAGAGAAAAGAGAAAATTCTCCATCATCTATATCACACTGCTGCCCTCAGGCAACTGAACACAGGGTGTCCACTTGAGGACTTAAGTCCTAGGCCCACATCATAGAGCTGTGGTCTGGTCACAAAGGGCTCCTGAAGGTGAGGAGGGAGTGAGAGAGGAGGAGGCTGGATCCTGGTCCCTCCCCAAACATTGAGCCTTTCAGCTTTATTCATCTGCCTTCTCTGAGCCTTCCCATCCTACCTTCTCATCCTGTTAGGCAGAGATTTTAGTCAAGTGTCAGTTCATCCCATCTGGAACTCAGACAGGGTTCCCAGATATTTTTACTCTCAGGATGCCCTTGTTTGTAACTCCAAATTTTCCACATGGTAATATTAGTGCTTTGCATCAACCCAGACATAGAACTTAAATTTCTATCATACTTCTTTCAGTTCAGGCCAGTTCAGTCGCTCAGTCATGTCCAACTTTTGTGACCCCATGGACTGCAGCATGCCAGACTTCCCTGCCCATCACCAACTTCTGGAGCTTGCTCAAACTCATGTCCATCGAGTTGGTTATGCCATCCAACCATCTCATCCTCTGTCGTCCCCTTCTCCTCCTGCCCTCAATCTTTCCCAGCATCAGGTTCTCTTCAAATGAGTCAGCTCTTCACATTAGGTGGCCAAAGTATTGGAGTTTCAGCCTCAACATCAGTCCTTCCAATGAATACCCAGGACTGATGTCCTTTAGGATGGACTGGTTGGATCTCCCTGCAGTCCAAGGACTCTCAAGAGTCTTCTCCAACAACACAGTTCAAAAGCATCAATTCTTCAGCACTCAGCTTTCTTTATATTTATAGTCCAACTCTCACATCCATACATGACTACTGGAAAAATCATAGCTTTGACTAGACAGACCTTTGTCAGTACTTTTTAATATGCTGTCTAGTTTGGTGATAATTTTTCTTCCAAGAAGTAAAAGTATTTTAATTTCATGGCTGCAGTCACCATAAGGGTGGTATCATCTGCATATCTGAGGTTATTGATATTTCTCTCTGCAATCTTGATTCCAGCTTGTGCTTCATCCAGCTCAGCATTTCACATGATGTACTCTGCATATAAGTTAAATAAGCAGGGTGACAATATACAGCCTTGACGTACTCCTTTCCCAATTTGGAACCAGTCTGTTGTTCCATGTCTGGTTCTAACTATTGCTTCTTGACCTGCATACAGATTTCTCAGGGGGCAGGTCAGGCGGTCTGGTATTCCTATCTCTTGAAGAATTTTCCCCAGTTTGTTGTGATCCACACAGTTAAAGGTTTTGGCATAGTCAATAAAGCAGAAATAGATGTTTTTCTGGAACTCTCTTGCTTTTTCCATGATCCAGT
>NW_011494629.1:1727347-1728272 GCF_000754665.1 Bison bison bison
GTATAATACCATATATGAAACGAGGCACCAGTCCAGGTTCGATGCACGATACTGGATGCTTGGGGCTGGTGCACTGGGACGACCCAGAGGGATGGTATGGGGAGGGAGGAGGGAGGAGGGTTCAGGATGATGGGGAACACATGTATACCTGTGGCAGATTCATTTCGATATTTGGCAAAACTAATACAATATTGTAAAGTTTAAAAATAAAATTAAAAAAAAAAAAAGAAAACTGACCTTTTCCAGTCCTGTGGCCGCTGCTGAGTTTTCCAAATATGCTGGCATATTGAGTGCAGCACTTTCACAGCATCATCTTTCAGGATTTGAAATAGCTCAACTGGAATTCCATCATCTCCACTAACTTTCTTCATAGCGATGCTTCCTAAGGCCCACTTGACTTCGCATTCCAGGATATCTGGCTCTAGGTGAGTGATCACACCATTGTGGTTATCTGGGTCATGAAGATCTTTTTTGTATAGTTCTTCTGTGTATTCTGGCCACCTCTTCTTAATATCTTCTACTTCTGGTATCCATTTCTGGTATGGATCTAAATCATACTTCTTCAGCCGTGTGAATTTTGAAAACATTAAATTTTTTTTAATCTTCACTATATTCAGCCACAGG
The DNA here is from genome assembly GCF_000754665.1 of Bison bison bison. Taxonomy (NCBI): domain Eukaryota; kingdom Metazoa; phylum Chordata; class Mammalia; order Artiodactyla; family Bovidae; genus Bison; species Bison bison. Next base: position 1,727,972 of record NW_011494629.1, read on the forward strand.
AACTTAAAAATTAAACAAACAAAAAAATACTTGAAATTTACAAAGCTATGAAGTATAAAATAAATTAAAATAGTTAAGCTTTCAAATAAATTTTTCATACATTTCCAACATCCTTATTTCTAAAATTAATAAAGTCCACAAAAACTTTTGGAACATTCTCTACTGATATACACGTGCTGCTGCTAAGTCGCTTCAGTCGTGTCCGACTCTGTGTGACCCCATAGACGGCAGCCCACCAGGCTCCCCCATCCCTGGGTTTCTCCAGGCAAGAACACTGGAGTGGATTGCCATTTCCTTCTTC
>NW_011494629.1:1728372-1728806 GCF_000754665.1 Bison bison bison
ATCCACACAGTTAAAGGTTTTGGCATAGTCAACAAAGCAGAAATAGATGTTTTTCTGGAACTCTCTTGCTTTTTCCATGATCCAGTGGATGTTGGCAATTTGATCTCTGGTTCCTTTGCCTTTCCTAAATCCAGCTTGAACATCTGGAAGTTCACAGTTCATGTGCTGTTGAAGCCTGGCTTGGAGAATTTTGAGCATTACTTTGCTAGTGTGTGAGATGAGTGCAATTGTGTGGTAGTTTGAACATTCTTTGGCATTGCCTTTCCTTGGGTTTGGTCTTACGGACTCTGTGGGAGAGGGAGAGGGTGGGAAGATTTGGGAGAATGGCATTGAAACGTGTATAATACCATATATGAAACGAGGCACCAGTCCAGGTTCGATGCACGATACTGGATGCTTGGGGCTGGTGCACTGGGACGACCCAGAGGGATGGT
>NW_011494629.1:1728906-1736285 GCF_000754665.1 Bison bison bison
AAAAACTTTTGGAACATTCTCTACTGATATACACGTGCTGCTGCTAAGTCGCTTCAGTCGTGTCCGACTCTGTGTGACCCCATAGACGGCAGCCCACCAGGCTCCCCCATCCCTGGGTTTCTCCAGGCAAGAACACTGGAGTGGATTGCCATTTCCTTCTTCAAGATTTTTAAAACACACACATATAAACCTGGCAGTCTTCATCAAAGTGAAAGTGAAGTCGCTCAGTCGTGTCCGACTCTTTGCGACCCATGGACTGTAGCCCACCAAGCTCCTCTGTCCATGGGATTCTCCAGGCAAGAATACTGGAGTGGGTTGCCATTTCCTTCTCCAGGGGATCTTCCTGACCCAGGGATCGAACCCAGGTCTCCCACATTGCAGGCAGATGCTTTAACCTCTGGGCCACCAGGGAAGCCCTTAAGGACATACACATATCCTTTAATAAATCAAGCTATCATTTTCTTTTTTCTAATAATTTTCTTTACTTGCTTATTCATTTTTGTCTGTGCTGAGTCTTTGTTCCTGCGTGGGCTTTTCTCTAGCTGCAGCAGGTAGGGGCCGCTCTCTAGTTGCATTGCACAGGTGTCTCATTGTGGTGGCTTCTCTTGTGGTGGAGCACAGGCTGTAGGGCACTCAGGTTTCAGTTTCATTGTGTGGGCTCAGTAGTCGTGGTTCCTGGGCTCTAGAGAACAGGGTTAATAGGTTGTCATGGGCTTAGTTGATCCATGGTATGTGGGATCTCCCTGGAGCAGGGATAGAATCTGTATCCCATGCACTGGTAGGCAGATTCTTTACCAGAGCTATCAGGGAAGCCTAATCCAGCATTTTCAAATCTAAGAATCAACCTTCTTTTTTTCTTTTTCAGTTCAAAAAGCTTTCTTCAGTAGTATTTATAAGTAGGACTGCTAGCTTCGAATTCTCCAGCTCTTTTTTTATCTGGGAATATTTGTATTTTTCCTTCTTTTTTTGAAGGATAGATTTTCTAGACATGCCATCCTAGGTTGACAATATTTTTCTTTCAGCTCTTTGAATATGTCATCACACAGCCTTCCCTCTACTCTTTCTGATTGTCAGTGTTTAATTTTACTGTGGTTCTCTTGTATATGGAGAACAGTTTTTCTCTTGCTCCAAGAGTTTACCTTGGTTTTTCCACACTTTGACCAGGATGTGTCTTAGATGTATCTTTTTGCTTTCATTTTACTAGACGTAAACATTGAGTCTGTAGATTAATGTTTTCCATCAGATTTGGTAAGACTTCAGTCATGTCTCCAAGTATTTTTTCTTCTTCCTCTTTCTCTCCCTGCTTTTTGAGATTGTTTCCATGTTTGCTAGTGTGCTTAATGGGTCCCATAGCTCATTTTTCCTCAATCTTTTCTCTTTGTTTTTTACATTGATTTCTATTAATCCATCTTCAAATTTATGGATTCTTTATTCTACCATCTCAAATGCACTGTTGAACCCCTAGTCAATTTTCCATTTCAATTATTTTGTAGTTTTGAATTCCAGAATTTATATTTGTTTCCTTTTTTTATAATTTGTAGTTCCTCATTGAGTTACTCTATTTGTTGACTTTATCATGTGCTCAGACATGCCTGACTCTTGGCAACACCATGGAGTGTAGCCCACCAGGTTCCTCCATCCATGAGATTTCCCAAGCAAGAACACTGAAGTCGGGATGCCATTTCCTACTACAGGGAATCTTTTTGACTCAGGGATCAAACCCACATCTACTACATTGGCAGATGGATTCTTTACCACTGAGCACCAGGGAAGCCATAGTGGTGGCTGCACATGTTATTAAATACACATGTTATAAACCACACACATATATTGTCCCAATATCAGTCTCCTAGCTTTAATAGTGTCTTATTGTTACATAAAATGTAACCAATTAGGAAAACTAGATGAAGATTACCTGGGGCCTTTCTGTCCTAATTTTGCAACTTCCTGTCTATCTACAATTATTCCAAAACAAATCATTAAAAAATACTGTGCTCGAATAAGAAAAAAATCTATATAGAAGCATGTTGTTTTTTTGTTTTTTTTTTTTTGAGAGTGCTCAACCATTCAAGACAACTTCAACTTTGAGGCAGTCATTTTATCATTGGTAACATAATGCAACTGAAAGTGGGGTCCAGCTCCATTCAAAAGCCAATAAAGGTGCAACATGAGTGTGAAGGAAAGTTTGCTCTGTTTTGGATGCCAGCAACCAGGGTGGGGGTTGGGGGAGAGGGGTAGGAGAAGGTGGACTCCTGTCTGAAGGCTGGCATCCCCACCCACAGACAACCTGTAGACAACAGCTTTCATAGACAGAGGCAGGGGGCTACAAGCAGAAACAGCACAGCCAGCTCTGACAGTCATCTTCAAATTTGTCATGTGGTTGTCTGACCAGAGTCATCTTGATTGTTTTAAGAGCAGTTAATCTCCAGTTACAGCATCAGTTTGTTCCCGTTTCCTTCAGGCCAATTCTTGGAAATGTGGCAGCTTATGTAATGGCCACAGTCTGGTCATCATGTAGCTGACTTCTTCTACCTGGTAGTGGTTTCAGTATTTATAAGACAGCTCACAGGATATGGCTCAGAGTATTATCTATGGCCCTTGAGAAGAAACTAAAGGTCCTTGACTGACTATAGTTACTGACTATAGTTAATTTGGATTAGTTTTTATAACTATAACTATAACTATAGTTATTTTGGATCCTTTTTTTTTAATTACTTTCCTTTGTTTCTGCATTTTCTCACTTCTCTGATTAAACTTATTATTTAGCTCAAGCTTTTTTTTTTTTTTACAGAAAAAAAAAATGCAGGTGGAGGACATGAGGCCTTGCTCAAGCTCAATAATAACAGAATATATATATATATATAGGGACTTCCATGGTGGTCGAGTGGTTAAGAATTTACCTTGCAATGCAGGGACTTGGGGTCAACCCCTGGTTGGGTATCTAAGATCCCTCATGCGAGGAGCAATTAAACCTGTGCTCCACAACTACTGAGCCCTCGTACCACAGCTAGAGTCCATGTACCATAATGAAAGATCCTGCATGATGTAACAGGGATCTTGTGTGCCACAACTAAGACCCAATAAAGCCAAATAAATAAATATTTTTAAATAATTATACCAGGAGACTATACCTTAATTTAATTTAAGGTATAAATTTAAGGTATAAGGCGGAAATTTAATGTAATTTTTGAAGCACTGTATTAGAAACATTGTGTGTGTGTGTGTGTGAGTTGCTCAGTCGTATCCAACTCTTTGCAACCCCATAGACCATAGCCCACCAGGCCCCTCTGCCCATGGGATTCTCCAGGCAAGAACACTGGAGTGCGTTGCCATTTCCTTCTCCAAAAGGAACTATAGAAAGAAAGAAAGTGAAGTCGCTCAGTCGTGTCCGACTCTTTGCAACCCCATGGACTGTATGTAGCATACCAGGCTCCTCCATCCATGGAATTCTCCAGGCAAGAGTACCGGAGTGGGTTGCCATTTCCTTCTCCATTAGAAACATTATTTTCTGCTAAATAATATTTGCTACCGTTGACAAGGTTAACCACAGGTAGATAAGTTTAGTAATCAATGAATAACATTAAGATAGAAAGGCAGTCTCTTAAGATACCTGCTATCATACTATATGGACTTTTTCATTAATTAGACAACTTTGTAGAGCTCTGATGTCAAGGTAAGTGAAAAGTTCAAAGCTGCTGAAACCTAATGAGGATTGCAAAAGGTCACACAATAAATTGTGGCAAACTGATTAAACAATGTAAATAAAGAATTACAGAGCTGGTATAGAATTGAAAGACTTCACAGAGCACCAGGTTGAGCTCCCTGTGCCTACAGAACAACTTCCCACTGGCTATGTTACACATGGTAGTGTAAATACGTCAGTGCTACTCTCCCAATATGCCCCACCCTCTCCTTACCCCACTGTGTCCAAAGTCTGTTCTCTGTGTCTCATCTCTATTCCAGCCCCTCAAATAGGTTCATCAGTACAATTTTTCTACGTTATATATTCCATATATATGTGCTAACATGTGAAATTTGTTTTGCTGTTTGACTTACTTCACTCTGTATAACAGAAGCCAACATAATATTGTAAAGCAATTATCCTCCAACTAAAAATAAATATAAAATAAGAATTTAAAGACTTCTTAACAACATATTATTTGAGAGACTCTGTGATGTTTCCAAACTTGCTCAGGACTGGGGACCAGGCCAAATCCAGACTATTTGGCCCCTGAAATGTGATCGTCCCTAAGAGCCATGCTCTGTTGCTTTCTTGCACACACTCCTCTCCTCATAAGTTGTCTTCAAAGCACTGTGAAGCTTTAGCCATATTTCAGGGCACAGAGAGCCTGGCTTGAACTGACAGCATCTCTCCTACACATGCATTTGAGGGCAGGCAGGGCCCTGCTCATTTCTGAATAATCTGCCTTCAATGAGCCCTATTATAGTTAACAACCTTCTCTGTAGCTTAAAATACTTCAGAAAGAAGAAATAAAAATATTTCAGAAAGTACCTAATTAGCGCTATCCCAATCACATGTTTTTTACCATCAGCCTTTATGATTCCAGGCTTTTATAACCCAAATTATTCTGACACATTTTTAGGGAGAAAGGAAATATTTTTCCCTACCTTAATCATACTACTTAAGTCATCGTAGTTTCATATTATTGAATGTACAAGATCAAAAACATTCACATATTCATAATCACATTTCGGAAGATTTACTTTAAAAATGCTCTTTAAATGCAAGCTCACTATCAAAGTCACAAGAATACCTTCTGCAATAGGGATGTTAATGTGACTATTATTTCTCTGTAAAATCAAATACGATATTGAGCAAGTGGTAGGCATTCAGTGTGACCGCTCCAAGACCACGCACGGTGGTGATAATGCCCCTGGGATAGGAGTGCTGGCCAAGTCCTTGGTCTCTGAGTGAGTTTTCTCACTCCGGGCCAGAAGAGGCCCTGACAGGGGTGGGGCTCAGGCCCAGGACCCTGGCAGTCTCACTGGGGCCTGAGCAGTCTGGGGGAGCCACTTTCCATGTTCCGCTCTGATCCCCACAACTCCGCCAGAGTCCCTCTCCCTCCCTGCTGACCCCCTTGCTGTGAGAAGGCCCCTCTGGGTGTGGGAGCCTCTCTTCCTCCCCAGCACCACTCAGGGGCACCGATCCCGTCTTGCCTCCACTTTTCTTCCCCCTCTTTCCCCACCACGTCCTAGCTGGTTGTGCAGGGATTCCTCCCACTCCCTTAGGTGCTTGAGGTCCCCCACTCTAGCGCCTAATAGGTGCTCTGTGAGAATTGCTCCGATGCATTCATGTTGTAGTTGTGAGGAGACACAAACTCCACATCCTCCTACTCTGCCATCTTCTATTTGGAGTGAAATGAGGCTGGTTTTTTCTTTAAAGATATAATTCATACTAAAACTTGCATTGACACAGTAAACTAAAAGTAACTTGAGGAGAGGGTTTATTATTTGACTGATTAAATCAACCATTTTAACTTGTTAAATGGCTTCAAGTACATTCACAGTGTTGTGTGCTGCTGCTGCTGCTAAGTCGCTTCAGTCGTGTCTGACTCTGTGCGACCCCATAGACGGCAGCCCATCAGGCTCCACCGTCCCTGGGATTCTCCAGGCAAGAACACTGGAGTGGGTTGCCATTTCCTTCTCCACTGCATGAAAGTGAAAAGTGAAAGGGAAGTCGCTCAGTCCTGTCCGACTCTTAGCGACCCCATGGACTGCAGCCTACCAGGCTCCTCCATCCATGGGATTTTCCAGGCAAGAGTACTGGAGTGGGGTGCCATTGCCTTCTCCTCACAGTGTTGTGTAATCCTTACTTTTTTCTAGTTCAAAACCATTTTTATTGCCTTAGAGGAAACCTGCTCATAGAGCAGTTACACTCTGTTCCTTCTTTCACCTAACATCTGGGCAATCACCAATCTGTTTTCTGTCTGTGCAAATACATCTATTTGGATATTTCATATATCAATAAATGTAATTCCATAGTATGTGACTGTTTATGTCTGACTTCTTTCCCAGCATAATTTTCAGTGTTCATCCTGTAATAACAGGATAAATCAGTACCTCATTTCTTTTTTATTCCTATCTTTCAGTCCAGTTCAGTTCAGTTGCTCAGTCATGTCCGACTCTTTGTGACCCCATGAATCACAGCACGCCAGGCCTCCCTGTCCATCACCAACTCCCGGAGTTCACTTAAACTCATGTCCATCGAGTCAGTGATGCCATCCAGCCATCTCATCGTCTGTCGTACCCTTCTCTTCCTGCCCCCAATCCCTCCAAGCATCAGAGTCTTTTCCAATGAGTCAGCTGTTCACATGAGATGGCCAAAGTACTGGAGTTTCAGCTTTAGCATCATTCCTTCCAAAGAAATCCCAGGGCTGATCTCCTTAATAATGGACTTGTTGTGAGGTATAACAGACAAATAAATATATATATCTAAGACACACAACTTGATGTTTTGATGTACACATACATTTTTAAAATAATTGTCACAATCAAGCCAATTAATCTCATATAGTCACCATTTTCTTTATTTTTGGTGCAAACATTTAAGATCTACTGTCTTAGAAAATTATAAGTATACGATACAGTATTGTTTACCATTCATTGTACAATAGATTTTTAGAACCTATTCTTTTTTTCTAAAACTTTGTACTTCTTGATCAATACCTGCCCATATTGCCACCCCCTATCTCCTGTCAACTACCATCCTGCACTCCACTTCTTATGACTGTTTTGTATTCCATATTAAAGTGATATCATGCCACCTGACCTGCCTCTTGAGAAATCTGTATGCAGTTCAGGAAGCAACAGTTAGAATTGGACATGGAACAACAGACTGGTTCCAAATAGGAAAAGGAGTATGTCAAGGCTGTCTATTGTCACCCTGCTTATTTAACTTATATGCAGAGTACATCATGAGAAACGCTGGACTTGAAGAAACACAAGCTGGAATCAAGATTGCCCAGAGAAATATCAATAACCTCAGATATGCAGATGACACCACCCTTATGGCAGAAAGTGAAGAGGAACTAAAAAGCCTCTTGATGAAAGTAAAAGTGGAGAGTGAAAAAGTTGGCTTAAAGCTCAACATTCAGAAAACGAAGATCATGGCATCCGGTCCCATCACTTCATGGGATTGGAAAGTGTCAGACTTTATTTTTTGGGGCCCCAAAATCACTGCAGATGGTGACTGCAGCCATGAAATTAAAAGACGCTTACTCCTTGGAAGGAAAGTTATGACCAACCTAGATAGCATATTGAAAAGCAGAGACATTACTTTGCCAACAAAGGTCCCTCTAGTCAAGGCTATGGTTTTTCCAGTGGTCATGTATGGATGTGAGAGTTGGACTGTGAAGAAG
>NW_011494629.1:1736448-1742036 GCF_000754665.1 Bison bison bison
CACTGACTCGATGGACGTGAGTCTGAGTGAACTCCGGGAGTTGGTGATGGACAGGGAGGCCTGGCGTGCTGCAATTCATGGGATCACAAAGAGTTGGACACGACTGAGTGACTGAAGTGAACTGATGCAGTATTTGTATTTGTCTTTCTGTATCTGGCTTATTTCACTTAATATAATCTGTGTCAGTTTCATCCATGCTGTCACAAATAACAGGATTTTCTTCTTTTTAAAGTAGGGTTTCCCACCCCCAGGCCACAAACCAGACAGTCTGTGGCCTGTTAGGAACAAGTCACATAGCAGGAGGTAAGTGGCAGGTGAGTGAGAGAAACTTTATCAGTATTTACAGCTGCTGCTTATTGTTCACATTACTGCCTGAGCTCTGCCTCCTGTCAGACCAGTGGCGGCATTAGATTCCCATAGGAGCGAGAACCCTACTGTGAACTGCACATGCGAGGGATCTACATCGCATGCTCCTTATGAGAAGCCAATACCTGATGATCCAAGGTGGTGATGCTAGTGCTGGGGAGCAGCTACAAACACAGACTATCATTAGCAGAGAGGTTTGACTGCACAGAGGCCATAATAAATCAATTGCTTGCAGACTCATGCCAAAACCCTATTAGTGAGCAGCAAGGGACAATTAAGCTGTGGCAAATGAGCTGATGTACTTCAGTTATACAGCTGCATCTGGTGGCAGGTTTAAGTCAGAATCCGACACTGATTTTAGTTCATGTGGATCCCACCTATTATTTTATTTACCACTTCTGTCCATGCCTCTTTCCCACACTCCACACTTGTCTCAGTCACAGTTTTTTTTTCCCAGATAAGCCCTGAAGCTAACCCTAGCCAAAATGAGAAAAAAAAAAAAACAAATTTTCTGGGGAGTTTCTTTGAAGGGGGAAGATCCAATGATGAAATGGCAGAAGAGAATAGAATTGCCAAGAAAAAGAAAGCTACATTTAAAAGAAAATACCAAGAGTCCTACTTAAATTACAGGTTCATTGCAACAGGCAGTCCAAATTCTTCAAGCCTGCTTTGTATAATATATAGTGGCCGGCCATCCAAAGAAGCTATGAAACCCTCAAAATTGCTTTGCCACATGCAGACTGAGTACTCTGCATTAAAAGACAAGCCTTTGGAATTTTTCAGAAGAAAAAAAAATGTGAGCATGAAGAACAGAAGCAATTATCAAAGGCCATCACTTCATCAAATGTGTCTGCACTGAGAGCATCATTCTTAGTGGCTGACTGCAAGGCTAAAGTTAAGAAGCCCTTTACTCTTGGTGAGGAGTTGATCCCGCTAAGGACATTTGTCATGAACTTTGAGGAGAGGCTGCAGTTCAAAACGTGGCACATATTCCTCTTCGTTTAGCACCATAACTAGATGAATTGATGAAATAGCAGAGGATATTGAGGTACAGTTGTTAGAGAGAGTTAATGAGTCACTGTGGTATACAATCCAGGTTAACAAGTCTACCGATATTAACAAATAGGCAAGAACATTTGTTTTTGCACAGTTTCTCAGGAAAATGTGCAACAGAATATGCTATGTGCCCTTTAGTTGCAAATGAACACCACAGCTACAGAACTATTCAAGTCGCTGATTGATTATGTATTAGGAAAACTGAATTGGTCATTTTCTGTCTGTATTTGCACAGACAGATGGAGTAGAAAATGGCAACCCACTCCAGTATTCTTGCCTGGGAATCCCATGGATAGAGAAGCCTGGCAGGCTATGGGCCATGGGATTGCAAAGAGCTGGACACAACTGAGCGACTAAGCACTCATGTATGCAGGCACAGACAGAGTGGCTGCCATGACTGGATGGCAAAAAGGTCACTTCTTAATGTGACCCTACGCATTGTGTCATGCATAAAGAAATACTGTCTAGCTGAAAAATGTCACCTGAACTTAACAATGTTTTTCAGGATGTGATTAAAATTATCAACCATATTAAAATAAATGCTCTTAACTCACATCACACACCTCTGTGAGGAGATGGACACAGAGCACACACGTGTTCTCTTAAACACAAATGTGAGGTTGTTTTCTAAAGGTATATCACTGGCTAGTTTTTGAGTTATGAGAGCTTCTCGAAATAATTCTTTTAGAAAAAATGGTCACCACTGGCAGCATGTTTCACTGACACAGAATGGACCACAAAACTTGCTCACTTGTGTGACATATTCAACCTGCTCAATGAACTCAATCTGTCCCTTCAGGGGAGCATGACAACTTGTTCAAGTCAGCAGATAAAGTGGCTGCATTCAAAGTTAAACAGTAGTTATGGGGGTGAAAAGTTTGTTTTTTTTTTTTTTTTTAATATGTTTCAAACATTAGCAGAGATTTTGAAAGAGATTGAGCAAGAGCTTCTTTCTTCCAAATGGTGCATGATCACCTATCTCAGCTTTCAAAAGGGTTTGAGCATTATTTTCCAACCACAGATGATCCCCAAACTGGGAAGGAATGGATCTGCAGCCCATTTGTGAATAAACCAGGTGAATTGACTTTGGCCATGCTAGGAGAAGATTAGTTGCTTGAGATCACAAATGACAGTGGCCTTAAAAGTATGTTTGTGGCAGTTAAGGGCTCTGGCCAGCATGTGGGGATGAGAGGATCCCTGAGCCAGTCAGGTCTCTGCTTCTCTGGGGGCACAGCGTGGATGATGGCCTGTAGGGCCCCAGGTGTGCAGGTGGTGAGCTTAGGTGGCAGCAGCTCATCGGAGCACCTGGACACATTGGGGAAGGACAAGGTGGTGGTCTTCCTGAAGGGGATGCCAGAGCAGCCCCAGTGCCGCTTCAGCAATGCCATGGAACAGATCCCACAGCCTACAATGTGCTAGACAACCCCCAGCTCCCACAAGGCATTAAAGACTATTCCAACCAGCCCCCCATCCCACAAGTGTACCTCAACTGCAAGTTCATGGGGGAGGTGGTGACATTCTTCTGCAGATGCACCAGAACCAGGGAGCTGATGGAAGAACTGAAAAAGCTGGGGATCTGCTCTGCCCTCTTAGATGAAACAGAAGACCAGGACTCAAAGTGAGGGTGACTGAGCCAGGAGCCACTGGTGTCAGAATCACACTGCCAGAGAAGCCTTACCAATTCTGGTTTTCACTCTTCAGATGACTCCTTGCACTGATACCTCCAGTGTATAAGCAACAGGGTGATTTTAGTGATTTATCATGAATGTAATTGTAACCACTGGACTGTCATAATCAATGTTGTATTATAAGATTGCTGTTAACAAAATTCCTTCTTATGTTGTTCTTTGTTCTTTGCTCTTTTCCTGATTCAGGAGTAAACCTAGGAGCTTTTGAATCATCGTCATTGTTTGGGAGTCCTCTGCAAGTATGTCAGTCTGCAAAGATAATTTATACCCTCTCCCCAGTTTTTTGTAACTTGTTCTGTTAAGAAAAATAATGGACAAGGAAGACAATGAGATAACTGGGGTGCTTTTTTTTTTAAATAAACTTCCAACCCAGAGGGGGAAAAACTATGTTTGAGACAACTTCAAATCTCTATACATTTTGGATTAAAGTCAAGGCAGAATATACTGAGATTGCCACAAAAGCACTGAAAAGTCTGCTTCCATTTCCAACATCCTATCTTTGTGACTCAGGGCTTTCTGCAGTGACAGCGACCAAAACAAGATCGTGGAGTAGACTGGACATAAGCAACACACTTTCAGGTGTCTCTGTCTCCCATCACCCCCGGATAGGATCATCTAGCTGCAGGAAAACAAGCTCAGGGCTCCCACTGATTCTATGTTATGGTGAGTTGTATAATTATTTCATTATATATCATAATGTAATCATAGAAATAAAGTGCATAGTAAATGTAATATGTTTAAATCATCCTGAAACCAACCCCCACTCAGCCTGTGAAAAAACTGTCTTCCACAAAATTGGTGCCAAAAAGATTGGGCACTGCTGTTTTAAAGGTTGAATAATATTCCACTGTGTACAGGCATACCTTGGAGATATTGCAGGTGTGGTTTCAGACAACAAAAATATAGTGAATATTGCGACAAAACATTCCACATGAATTTTTGGGTTCCCCAGTGCATATTAAAGAAATGTTTATACAATATTGTAGTCTGTTAATATGCAATAGACTTATATCTGAAAAACCAATATACATACCATAATTTAAAAAAAACAGCTCTTAGTTTCAGTAGTCTTTCCTTTTGTATTTTTAGTCCTTTTTTTTTTTCATTTATAGCTGCCCTAATTTTTATTTCTTTCTTTCTGATAACATTCAACTTATATTCATTGTTTAGTTCCTTGATGTTCTTAGTTGTTGTAAGGTTGCTTATTTGAGAGCTTTCTTTTTTCTTAATGTATACTATTATCATTATAATCTTGCTTTCTAGAACTTCTCATAAGTTTTAGTATGTTGTATTTCATTTTTATTCGTCTCAAAATATCTTTCCTATTTCCTTTTGATTTCTCTTTTAACCCTTTTGTCATTCAGGAACATGTTTTCTTAATCTCCATATATTTGTGATGAGCTTCCCTAGTGGTTCAGCAGTAAAGAATCCACCTATAATGTACAAGACATGGATTTGATTCCTGGGTCAGGAATATCCCCTTGAGAAGGAAATGGCAACTCACTCCAGTTATTATTGCCTGAGAAATCTCATGAACAGAGGAGCCTGCCAGGCTACAGTTCATGGGGTCACAAGTGTTGGACATGACTTAGCAACTAAACAACAAAAACATTTGTGATATGTCTGGCTTTCCTACTGTTATGGATTGTCATATCATTGTGGTTGGAAAAGAAAGTTAGAGTAATTTCAATTATATTAAATTTGTTAAGACTTGTTTTGTGACCTAACACATTAACTATCATGGTGAGCATTCCATGTATGCTTGAGAAGAATGTGTATTCCAGGGGTATTGGATGAAATGTTCTGCATGTTTCTGTTAGGTTCATCTGATCTGATGTGTAGTTTAAGTCCAATATTTCTCTATTGATTTTCTTTGGGGATGTTCTCTCCATTGTTGAAAGTTGGGTAATGAAGTCCCACGGTATTATATTGCTGCCTATTTCCTGCTTCAAGTCAGGAAATAATATTTGTTTTCTATATTTAGGGTACTCTGATGTTGGATGAATAAAAATTTATAATTCTATTAATATATCCTCTTTGTAAATTTATTCTTTATGTGGAATGTGGAATTCTATTAATATATCCTCTTTGTAAATTTATTCTTTATGTGGAATGTGGAAAATTCTGAAAGAGATGGGAATACCAGACCACCTGACCTGCCTCTTGAGAAACCTGTATGCAGGTCAGGAAGCAACAGTTAGAACTGGACATGGAACAACAGACTGGTTCCAAATAGGAAAAGGAGTACGTCAAGGCTGTCTATTGTCACCCTGCTTATTTAACTTATATGCAGAGTACATCATGAGAAATGCTGGGCTGGAGGAAGCACAAGCTGGAATCAAGATTGCTGGGAGAAATATCAATAACCTCAGATATGCAGATGACACCACCCTTATGGCAGAAAGTGAAGAGGAACTCAAAAGCCTCTTGATGAAAGTGAAAGTGGAGAGTGAAAAAGTCGGCTTAAAGCTCAACATT
>NW_011494629.1:1742136-1742426 GCF_000754665.1 Bison bison bison
AAGATCATGGCATCTGGTCCCATCACTTCATAGCAAATAGATGGGGAAACAGTGGAAACAGTGTCAGACTTTATTTGGGGGGGCTCCAAAATCACTACAGATGGTGATTGCAGCCATGAAATTAAAAGACGCTTACTCCTTGGATGGAAAGTTAGGACCAACCTAGATAGCATATTCAAAAGCAGAGACATTACTTTGCCAACAAAGGTCTGTCTAGTCAAGGCTATGGTTTTTCCAGTGGTCATGTATGGATGTGAGAGTTGGACTGTGAAGAAAGCTGAGCGCCAAAG
>NW_011494629.1:1742526-1762296 GCF_000754665.1 Bison bison bison
CCAAAGAATTGATGCTTTTGAACTATGGTGTTGGAGAAGACTCTTGAGAGTCCCTTGGACTGCAAGGAGATCCAACCAATCCATTATAAAGGAGATCAGTCCTGGTATTTCTTTGGAAGGAATGATGCTAAAGCTGAAACTCCAGTACTTTGGCCACCTGATGCGAAGAACTGACTCACTGGAAAAGACCCTGATGCTGGGAGGGGTTGGGGGCAGGAGGAGAAGGGGACGACAGAGGATGAGATGGCTGGATGGCATCACCGACTCGATGGACATGAGTCTGAGTGAACTCCGGGAGTTGGTGATGGACAGGGAGGCCTGGTGTGCTGCAATTCTCGGACATGACTGAGTGACTGAACTGAACTGAATGACCTTCTTTGTCTCTTGTTACAGTGTTTGACTTCAAGTGTATAGAATTATAGCTATCAAATCTATATAATTATAGCTATTGCTGCTTTCTTTTATTTCTCATTACAATAGTGTATCTTTTTCCATTCCTTTACTGTTATTAAAGTTGAAGTGAGTCTTTGTTATCATTGTACAGTTGGGTCTTGATTTTTAATTCATAAAACAACTCTACATTTTTTAATGGAAGAATTTAATCTATTTGCATACAGAGGAATTACTGATAGGTAAGGGCTTATGCCATTATTTTAATTGCTTCTGGGTTTTTGTAATTCTTTTACTCTTCTATTGCTGTCTTTCTTTGTGAATTGATGATTTTGTTGTCATATGCCTTGATTCTTGTCCCTGTCTTTTGGGTATCTACTAAAGGTTTTTGATTCTTTGTTATCATGAGGCTTACATACAACATCTTATATTTATGACAGGCTAAGATGATAAGCTTAATTTTGAAAATTAATACATAAAAAAGATCTACATGTTTACACTTTTATGCTTTTGATGTCACAATTTACATCTTTTTTATATTGTGTATTTATTAACAAAGTATTACAGTTTTAGTTGTTCTTGTATTTCAACCTTTAAAATTTTAAGAAATTTAACCATCACCATCACAATATCATTCTGAATTTAACTATTTATTTGCCCATGAGCTTTATACTTTCATATTCCTAACTTACATGCTTTCATTTCAGAATAAAGAATTCCCTTTAACAACTTTCATATAAGCTCCTTCAGCTTTTGTTTGTTTATGAAAATTCTCCCTCTCTCCAATTCTGAAGCACAAGTTTACTGGGTAGAGTGTTCTTAGCAGTTGTTTTTTTTTTTTTTTTTAATCATCCCATTCCCAATGGCCTGCAACATTCCTGCTGAAAAATCTAATAGGCTTAATGAGGATTCCCTTGTATAAAGTCACTTTTCTCTTGTTGCTTTTAAGATTCTCTCCATCTTTAACTTTTGATAATTTCATTATAGTGTGTCTCTGGGTAGATCTCTTTGAATTAATCTTGTTTGAAGTTTTTTGGACTTCCTTAATCTGGATATCTCTTTCTTTTTCCATATTAAGTAAGTTTTCAGGCACTATTTCTTTGAATATGCTTTCTGCCCTTTCTCTCTTTTTCTTCCTTGGAGACCTAGAATACCTACATTGGTTCACTAAACAGTGACCCTTAAGTTATCTTTGATTTCTTCCATTCTTTCTTTTCACTCTTTTGATTGGATGATTTCCACTGCCTTGTCTGATTCTTTTCTTCCACTTGATCTGGTCTACTTATGAACATCTCTGTTGAGTTCTTCATTTATTGTGTTTTTCATGTCTACGATTTATGTTTGGTACTTTTAAAAAACATTTGCTGTCTTTTTGTTGAAATTCATACCTTGTTCATGCATTATTCTCCTGACCTCAATAAGCATCTTTATTACCATTATTTTGAACTCTCTATTGGGTAAAACACTTACATCTGCTTCATTAAGATGAGTTCCTAGAGATTTGTTATTTTGTTTGAAACATCCTCATTTCTTTACTTTTCTTGATTTTCTGTGTTGGTTTTTGTATAAAACACTTTCCCCAGTATTGACACATTGGCCTTGTGTAGGAGATGAACCTCCATAATCAGCCTGGAGCTCCTGATTGTCTCTAAAAGTTTTGTGATCAAATCCTGTCTTTTTCCTTAGTGGCTTCCTATAGCTGAGGGTGTGCCAATACTGATCAGTGTCCCCAAAGATGTGGGAAACATTCTTATGCCTGTTTAGGCTCCTGGACCCTTTAACTCCCCAATGCAGGTTAATTGGAAGCCCAATTATGGGGCAGGAACTGGGAAATCAGGATATTATATATGCAGTCTATCCTCTATCAAGAAGAATCCAGGAATTGGGCGTTTTTGCTTACTTACTTTTTGCTGAACCAGGGGAAATGGTTGCTGCAAGTGCTTTTGTGTCCAAATAAAATAGCCTTTGTTTTTAAGAAGTAAATGGCAACCCACTCCAGTACTCTTGCCTGGAAAATTCCATGGACTGAGGAGCCTGGTAGGCTACAGTCCATGGGGTCGCAAAGGGTCAGACACGGCTGAGAGACTTCACTTTCACTTTAGTTTTTGCTGAACCAGGGGAAATGGTTGCTGCAAGTGCTTTTGTGTCCAAATAAAATAGCCTTTGTTTTTAGTGGTCCCAGGGACTCATAAATGATGAGCCCTGTCAGCTCCCAGAGCTACATGATTTGTGGGTAGTCCCTTAGGTGGTAGTTGAAAATCGGGGTGTGAGATGTGTGGACCAGCTTTCAGGAGTGAAAATAAACACTTGGTCTTACTGTTGGAGCTGGGGGAGATAGCCCACCAGCTTTACCAGGCTTACAGGAGGATGCCAGTCAGCTCCTACATGCAGACTGACTAGAAGCCAGAACCACAGGCAGCAGCTAGAAAAATACACAAATTCCTTCCAGGGACTAACTGGGAGATGCGCATTTTTGTTTTCTCCCTCCATACTGGGCCTGGGTGTATAAACTACAGGGAGTCTTCAAGCATCCTTTCAAAAACTGTTTCTTTGCTACAATACTGTAGGATTCATGAATGTAAGCTCCATTGGCTTTCAGAGGTAGGTTATTTTGGAGTCTATCTATCCCTCAGGTGGCAGTTTTAAAAGTCAGGATTGTAAACATGTAGAAAGTTCCTTTTAGGGACATGCAGGAGATTTTGTTTCATTGTTGGAGCAAAATGGAAGGAGAGGGCAGGTAAGTACCCACTGGCTCTTCGGGGCTCTGGGGAGGATTCAGCTGAAATGCAATCTGCTCCCTCTGCCCTAAGCTTCAGGAAATAGCCACAGGGAGTGCTCAAGCACCTAATAACAATTGCTTCTTTGCTATAACACTGTGGGACTTGTGAATGGAAGCCCTTTGGTTCTCATAGCTAGAAGATTTGAGGGCCCAGCCCTCAGGTGACAGGCTTAAAATCTGGGGCATTAGAAATGTGCCCAAACACTTTACTGATCAGGAAGGGGCTGGGAGTTGATGGTTTCAGAAAGATTATAAGGTATTATTCTGGGGTGGGGTTTGTAGTAAGTGTCTCACCCTTCACTATACATTTTCATGTGGGTATTTTCTCAGTTGCCCAATGTGTAGGAGTCACTCAAGCAATTTCTAAACTTCTCTCAGAGGGAACTGATCTGTGTGTAGCTGTAAATTCAGTGCATCCATGGAAGGAGGGAAATTCAAGAGTCTCTTGTGTCACAATCTTGAGGTACCTGTTGACACTTTCTCAGAACCAACTCTTGGTTTCATTGACTTTTATTATTTTCTGTTTTGCTTATGTATGCTGTATTATTTATTATTTTTTCCCATCTGCTGGCCTTGGATTAAGTATTTTCTATTTTGTTAAGGCATACTGTTTTCCACAGTGGCTGCACTAACTTATATTCCCACCTACACTATAGGAGGGTTCCCTTTTCTCCACACCACCTCCAGAAGTTGCTATTTGTAGACATTTTAATAATGGTCTAATTCTGGGTGGTGGGAGGTGGGTATGTCATTGTAGTTTTAGTTAGAATTTCTCTAATAATTTGTGATGTTGAGCATCTTTTTATGTGTTTTTAGACCATCTGTATATCTTTGGAGAAATATCTGTTTAGATCTTTTGCCCATTTTTTGATTGGGGTGTATTTTTGATATTGAGCAGCGTGAGTTATTCGTTATCTTTTGGAAATTAATCCCTTGCCGGTTGCTTCATTTGCAAATATTTTCTCCCATTCTGAGAGCTGTCTTTTCATTTTGTTTACAGTTTCCTTTGCTGTATAAAAGCTTTTAAGTTTAATTAAGTCCCATTTGCTTTTATTTTCATTAGTCTAGGAGGTGGGTCAAAAAAAGATCTTGCTATGATTTACATCAAAGAGTGTTCTGCCTCTGTTTTCCTCTAAGAGTTTAATAGTATCCAGCCTTAAATTTAGATCTTTCATCCATTTTGACTTTACTTTTGTGTATGGTATTAGGGAATGTCCTGATTTCATTCTTTTACATGGTGCTGGCCAGTTTCCCTAGCACCATTTATTAAAGAGACTGCTTTTTGTTTTTTTCCCATTTATACGCTTGCATACTTTGTCATAGATTAGGTGACCATAGGTGTGTGGGTTTACCTCTGAGCTTTCTATCTTGTTGCATTGATTTATTTCTGTTTTTTGTGCCAGTACAAAATAATTTTGATTACTGCAGCTCGGTAGTATAATGTGAGGGCAGGAAGCCTGATTCTTCCAGCACAATTTTTCTTTCTCAAGATTACTTTGGCTCTTTGGGTTCTTTTGTGCTTCCCTACATATCATAAATTTTTTGTTCTAATTCTGCTAAAAAATGCCATTGGTAATTTGATAGGGATTGTACTTGAAGAGTGCTTTGGATAGTGTAGTCATTTTGACAATACTGATTCTTCTAACCCAAGAACATGGTATATCTCTCCACCTATTTGTCATCTTTGATTTCTTTCATCAATATCTTATAGTTTTCTGAACACAGGCCTTTTGCCTCCTTAGGCAGGTTTATTCTGAGGTATTTTATTCTTTTTGATGCAATGGTAAATGAAATTGTTTCCTTAATTTCTTTTTCTGATTTTTCATTGTTAGTGTATAGGATTGCAAGGGATTTCTGTGTATTAAATTTATATCCTGAGACTTTACTAAATTCATTACTTAGCTCTAGTAATTTTCTGGTGGCATCTTTACGGTTTTCTATGTATAGTATAAGTACATCTGCAAACAGTGAGAGGTTTACTTATTTTCTAATCTGGATGCCTTTTATTTCTTTTTCATTTCTGATTGCTGTGGCTAGTACTTCCAAAATTAGATTGAATAATAGTCTTGTGCTTTCTCTGCATCTATAGAGATGATCATGTTTTTTATTTTTTTCCAGTTTGTTAATATGGTGTATCACATTGATTGATTTGCATATATTGAAGTATCCTTACATCCCTGGGATAAACCCCATCTGATCATGGTAAAGGATCCTTTTAATGTGTTGTTGGCTTTTGTTGCTAGTATTTTGTTGAGGATTTTTGCATCTATGTTCATCATGGATGAAATTGATCTGTAATTTTCTTTTTTTGTGATATCTTTATCTGGTTTTGTAATCAGAGTGATATTGGCCTCCCAGACTGAGTTTTGGAATGTTTGTCCCTCTGCAAATGTTTGGAACAGTTTGAGCAGGATAGGTGTTATCTCTTCTCTAAATGTTTGATAGAATTTGCCTGTGAAGCCATCTGGCCCTGGACTTTTGTTTGCTGGAAGATTTTTGATCATAGTTTCAATTTCAGTGCTTGTGATTGGTCTGTTCATGTTTTCCATTTCTTCCTGGTTCAGTCTTGGAAGGTTGCACTTTCTGGGAATTTGTCCATTTCTTCCAGGTTGTCTATTTTATTGGCATATAGTTGCTTGTAGTAGTCTCTTATTAAAGCCTTCCCTGGTGGCTTAGAGGGTAAAGCGTCTGCCTGCAATGCAGGAGACCTGGGTTCAATCCCTAAGTTGGGAAGATCCCCTGGAGAAGGCAATGGCAACCCACTCCAGTACTCATGCCTGGAAAATCCCATGGACGGAGGAGCCTGGGAGGCTGCAGTCCATGGGCTCGCAAAGAGTCGGACACAACTGAGCGACTTCACTTTCACTTTTCAGTCTCTTATCCTTTGTATTTCTGCCTTTTCTGTTGTAACTTCTTTTTCATTTCTAATTTTATTGTCTTCTCCCTTTTTGCCTTGATGAGTCTGGCTAATGTTTTGTCAATATTGTTTATCATCTCAAAGAACTGTCTTTAGATTTATCGATCTTTGTTAATGTTTCCTTCATTTCTTCATTTATCTCTGCTCTGATATTTATGATTTCTTTCCTGATACTAACTTTGGGGGTTTTTTGCTCTTCTTTTTCTAGTTGCTTTAGGGTTTTGTTGTTGTTGTTTTTCTAGTTGCTTTAGGTATAAAGTTAGGTTGTCTATTTGACATTTTTCTCATTTCCTGAGGTAGGCTTTTATTGCTTAAACGTCCCTCTTAGCATTGCTTTTACTGCATCCCTTACGTTTTGAGTTGTAATGTTTTCATTGTCATTTGTTTCTCAGTACTTTTTAAATTTCCTCTTTGATTTCTTCAGTGACCACTGGATTATTTAGAAGTGTATTGTCTAGCCTCCATATGTTTGTGTTTTTTACAGTCTTTTCCCCCCTATTATTGATATCTAATCTTATATTGTTGTGGTCAGAAAAAAATGCTTGATACAATTTCAATTTTCTTAAATTTACCAAGGCTTGATTTGTGACCCAAGATGTAATCTATCTTGGAGAATGTTCAATGTGTACTTGAGAAAAAAATGTATTCTACAGTTTTTGGATGGAATATACTGAAAACACCAATTAGGTTCTCTGGACCAATGTGTCATTTAAGGCTTGTGTTTCCTTATTAGTTTTCTGTCTAGATGATATATTAGTGTGAGTAGGGTGTTAAAGTCCCCCACTATGATTGTGTTACTGCCAATTTCCCCTTTTAGCATTCCCCTGCTAGCATTTGAGGTGCTCCTGTGCATATATAATTGTTGTATCTTCTTCTTGTATTGATCCCTTGATCATTATGTAGTGTCCTTCATTATCTTTTGTAATGATCTTTAAAGTCAGTTTTATCTGAGTATCGCTACTCTCCTCTTTTTTTGACTTCCATTTGCATGGAATATCTTTTTCCAGTTCCTCACTTTCAGTCTGCATGGGTCCCTAGCTCTGAAATGGGTCTCTTGTAGAGAGCATATATAGGAGTCTTGTTTTTGTGTTCATTCAGCCAGACTGTGTCTTTTGGTTGGAACATTTAATTCATTTATGTTCAAGGAATTCTTGATATGTATGATCCCATTAGCATTTACTTTATTGTTTTGTGTTTGTTTTTGTAGGTCTTTTCTATTATGTGTCCCGTCTAGAGAAGTTCCTCTAGCATTTGTTGTAAAGCTGGTTTTGTAGTGCTGAATTCTTTTAATTTTTGATCATCTGTAAAGCTTTTGATTTCTCCATCAAATCCAAATGAATCGTTGCTGGGTAATCTTGGTTGTAGATATTTTTGTTTCATCACTCTAAGTATACCCCTTTTGCCTTGAATAGTTTCTGCTGAAATATCAGCTATTAACTTTCTGGGCATTCCCTTGTGTGCTATTTGTTCTTTCCCTTGCTGATTTTTAACATTTTTGCATTTAATTTTTGTTAGTTTGATTAATATGTGTCTTGGCATGTGTCTCCTTGGGTATACCCTTTATAGGACTCTCTGGGTTTCCTAGACTTAAGCTGGCTGTTTCCTTTCTTGTGTTAGATAAGTTTTCAACTCTAATCTCCTCAAATATTTTCTCATACTCTTTTTCTCTCCTTCTGGGACCCCTGTAATTTGAATATTGGTGTACTTAATGTTGTCCCAGAGGTCTCTGAGACTGTCCTCATTTTTTTTTCATTCTTTTTTCTTTATTCTATTCTGTTTCAGTTATTTCCATCATTCTATCTTCCAGGTCAATTAACCATTCTTTTACCACATTCTGCTATTGGTTCCCTCTAATGTATTTTTTAATTTCAGTCATTTTGTTGTTCATTGCTGATTGTCTGTTATTTCTTCTTCTGCTGCTGCTGCTGCTAAGTCGCTTCAGTCATGTCTGACTCTGTGCAACCCCATAGATGGCACCCCATCAGGCTCCCCCTTCCCTGGGATTCTCCAGGCAAGAACACTGGAGTGGGTTATTTCTTCTAGGTCCTTGCTAAACATGTCTTGTATCTCTTCAACCCATCACAGTATCTCCATTTTAATACCAAGGCTTTGGATCATCTTTACTATCGTTACTCTGAATTCTTTTTCAGGTAGACTGTCTAGTTCCTCTTCATCTGTTTGGTCTGGTGGGCTTTTACCATGTTCCTTCATCTGTTGCATGTTTCTCCAATACTTTGGCTGCCTGATGTGAACAGCTGACTCATTAGAATAGACCCTGATGCTGGGAAAGATTGAGAGCAGGAGGAGAAGAGGATGACAGAAGATGAGATGGTTGGATGGCATCACCGACACAATGGATATGAGTTTGAGCAAGCTTCCAGGAGTTGGTGATGGACAGGGAAGCCTGGTGTGCAGTCCATGGGGTCACAAAGAGTCAGACACGACGGAGTGACTGAACTAAACTGAACAACAATGATCTCTTGCCTTTCTGGCAGGCCAAGCTTTTTCCTAGACTTCCTCAAACGTGCTGTACTAGCCCCCTCAGACTGTCTTCAAGGTAGTCAACCCCAGCCTTCTCCCTGGAGTCTGACCTCTGAAGCCTAAGTCTCGTTACCCAGCCCTCACTGGCCATGGTCAGTGTGCATACAAGCGTCTCAGGATGGGAAGTGCCAATGCAAGCATCTCAGGCTGGGAACTCCTAACTCTCCAGTATTTGGACATAGGGCTTATAAGGAGGTAATTAAGATTAAACAGTGGCATAGGATGAGGTATTTATCCAACAGGGCTGGTGTCCTTATAAGAGTAAGAGATACTAGAGCTCACTTTCTCTCTCCAGCACATGTACAGAAGAAAGCCTGTATAATGACACAGCAAGAAGGCAGCCATCTGCAAGCCAAGGAGAGGGACTTAAATAGAAAACAACCCTGTCAACACCTTATGGACTTGCAGTCTCCATAACTGAGAAAATAAATTTCTGTCACTTAGTCATTCCAGCCTCTGGTATTATAATGGCAGTCTTAGCAAACAAATACAATTTTGGTATTGAGGGTAATATCTGAAAATACGGAATAGCTTTGGAACTGGGTGATGGGCAGAGGCTGGAAGAGGTTTGAGGCACTTGTTACAAAAAGCCTTAATTGTCTAAAAGAGACTGTTGGTAGGAATATGGACATTAAAAGTGATTCTGGTGCAGTCTCAGAAATAAGGAACATATTACTGGAAATTGGAGGAA
Source organism: Bison bison bison (assembly GCF_000754665.1). Lineage (NCBI taxonomy): Eukaryota > Metazoa > Chordata > Mammalia > Artiodactyla > Bovidae > Bison > Bison bison. The sequence goes on from NW_011494629.1 coordinate 1,751,845, forward strand.
AGACAATCCTTGTTATAAAGTGGCAAAGAACCTGGCCTGTGTTTCAGTGTTTGTGGAAAGTAGAAATTGTGACATAAGCAACAAATTTTTAGCTAAGGAGATTTATAAGCAAAATGTTACAAGTGCAACCTTGTTTCTCCCTCCTTACAGTAAAATGTGAGAGTAGAAAGATAAATTGAAGGAACTGTTAAACAAAATTCGGAGAACTAGAATTTGGAGATTTGGAAAATTCTCAGCCTGTGGATATCTATTTTGCAGAAAATGAGAAGCATGTTCTGGAAAGAATACTATCGGAAGTAGTTAGACATGGTTTAATAAAGAGCTAAGTTTGGAAGCAATCAATCATCTCAGATGTAGAACTAAAGGTGACATAGACGGTACAAAATGAAGGCAGGCTGTTAGACGTCTGGGATTCTACAAGACGGGAGAATAGAGCTAACTATCTGACTATATTATCCATCAAGAAGAGGAAAGAATGACCCCAAAGGTGAAACAGAGACCAGCAGGTCTGCCATTTCCAAAATAAGCCCAGACAGTAAAAGTTTGGGGAGCCAGTATGGTTCTTCCATGGTTTCAGTGGGCCCCATACACCAGCCAGACCAGAGGGCAGAAGATACAACCAGAGATCATTCTCATGCCTTAAAAACTAATAGAATTTGCCTTGTAACATTTTAAACTTGCTTGGGACCAATCAATCCTTTCCACTTTTAGAATGGGAATGTGAATTCTCTGCCTGTCCCATCACTGTATTTTGGAAGCAAATAACTTGTCTGGTTCACAGGTTCACAGTTGGAAAGGATTAAATGCACTTCTAGTCTCATCCACACTCGACTTAGATGAAACTTGGGTGAGATTTTGAATGTAGAGATGAAGTTGAAATGGGCTAAGACTTTTGCTGCTGTTAATTTGGGGTGAATGTATTTTGTACTTGAAGAATGTGAATATAGGGGGTCCAGAGGACTGAGTTGTTAAGACTGAATTGTTCCCCCAAATTAACATACTGAAGTCATAACATAACATATAAAGTCATGACTTTATTTGATGACAGGGCCTTTACAAGGTCATAGGGTGAAGTCCTAATCCAATATGGCTGGTGTCCTCAGAAAGAAGAGAGAGAGTTACCAGGAAAGTACATACACAGGGTAAAAAAAAATCCATTTCAGGACTCAGCAAGAATGCAATCATCTGCAAGCCAAGGGGAAAGACTTCAATAAAAACCAAACTGCCTACACATTGATCTTGGACCTCTAGTCTCCAGAACTATGAGAAAATAAACTTCTGTTCTTTGAGCTACCAAGTCTGGTATTTTGTTATGGCAGCCCTGGCAAAGTAAAACACACTGCCAGTTAGGAAGTAAAACATAAATCAACTATCTTATGATCACTGAAAAAATACAACTTTTTTTTTCTCAACTGCATTTTAAGAGAAGTGGAACATTTCCTAGTGATTTCTACCACTTAGACACTCATAGGGAAGGAAAGGAAATGTCAAGAGAACAGTTCCTGTGGCAGGAGGTGATGGCCAGACTTGGTTTTCCTATGCCTGTGGAGGTGAGACTTCTGGCTAAAGCCACGACCACAGTCCCTGCACACATATGGCTTCTCTCCTGAATGTGTCCGCTGGTGTCTGATGAGGGCTGACTTGAAGCCAAAGCCGCGTCCACACTCATCACACACACATGGCTTTTCTCCTGAGTGTGTCCTCTGGTCAGAGGTGAGTTGGATCTTCAGACCAAGTCTTTGCTCACATACTCTGTACACATCAGCCTCCTCCCCTGAATGTATCCTCTTGTGTCTGGTGAGAAGTGACTTGAAGCCAAAGGTACGTCCACATTCAGGACACAGAAAAGGCTTCTCCCCTGTGTGCGTCCTCTGGTGTCTGATGAGGGTAACCTTCTGACCAAAGCCACGCCCACACTCAGAGCACACATAAGGCTTCTCACCTGTGTGTGTCCTCTGGTGGCCCATAAGGGAGACTTTCTGGCTAAAGCCACGCCCACACTCGGAGCACAGGTAAGGCTTCTCCCCTGTGTGTGTCCTCTGGTGTCTGATGAGGGTGACTTTCTGGCGAAAGCTGTGCCCACACTCAGCACAGACATAAGGCTTCTCACCTGAGTGTGTGACCTGGTGACTGAGGAGCAGAGACTGCTGCCTGAAGCCACGCCCACACTCCAGGCACACGAAGGGCCTCTCGCCTGAATGCGAGCTACGGTGTTGAAGGAGTGATGCCTTCTGGCAAAAGCCTCTTCCACACTCTGGACACACAAAGGGCTTCTCTTCCAAGTGTGTCCTCTGGTGCAGGATGAGGGCGATCTTCTGGCGAAAGCCTCTCCCACACTGCTGACATACAAAGGGTCTCTCCCCGGAGTGTATCCTCTTGTGGTTAGTTAAGGAGGATGTGTACCTGAAGTGTCGCCCACACTCCCGGCACACGTAGGGCTTTTCCCCTGAGTGCTTCCTCTGGTGTACGGTGAGGGAGGACCTGCGGCCAAAGCCTCGCCCGCACTCTCTGCAACTAAACGGCTTCTCTCCCGAGTGAGTCCTCTGGTGTTTGACGAGGTCTGACTTCTGGCAGAAGTTTCTGCCACATTCAGGGCACACATGATGCTTCTGGAGGCTAAAGAGGCTTGATTTTCTGCTAAATCCTAGTCTATAGTTTTCACATATGACTGCTCCAGATTCTGAGATGTTTGTCTCTGTTAATACTGCATCTGCCTCGTCAGAGATCATCCCCTGGTCTATTCTTCCACTGCTACTGCCTCCCTGGTCTACTGGCTGACCTTGAGATGAGCTGAAAAATGCCCTTGAAGTCCCACTCAGCTGCAGCCTCCCAAACACAGTGCCAGAGCCTTCTCTCTCTCCATCTTTTGCTTTTTCATTCAAGCAGCTTGGAGCATCTAGTAGGAAGTGGCTTTCTGCAGATGAACCTGGGAAGATCTGAAGGGCATGACCACAGAGCATATAGTGATGGAGGATCTGTGGACTGGAAAAAGTCACCGGGCAGGAGAGACAGGGTTGGAATTCTTTTCTTCCTTCTGCTGGAGAGAAAGTGTCAGTCAAAATCACCAAAGGTATCTTGTGGATGGTTAACACTTGTCTAGTTCTCATTCCTCAGATGCTCCCGCACAAAGACTTCCTTCAAAGACCTTCGTTCCAACCCATGGTGACATATTGATGCATACCTTTTACAACACATAAAACCCACATAATGAGCCAGCTCTAAGTATCAGCCCAGCTTAAGGAGGTTTAAGAAAGCATCACAGCCAGCTCTAGCCCTATAAATCACTGCCATCAGAGTTATACATGTGCCCCAAATACAATTATCCTACAAGCCACAGACATTAACACCAGTGTAAACAATATCTACAAATACATGCTTTTACTGAGAGTTAAAATACATAACATTACAAATTTCTTTAGGGACTTTTCCTATAAGAAAAGATGGGGTCAAAAAAGGGAGTCCCTCTACAGTTGGACTATAAAGAAAGCTGAGCGTCAAAGAATTAATGCTTTTCAACTGTGGTGTTGGAGAAGACTCTTAAGAGTCTCTTGGACAGCAAGGAGATGCAACCAGTCCATCCTAAAGGAAATCAGTCCTGAATATTCATTGGAAGGACTGATGTTGAAGCTGAAACTCCAATACTTCGGCCACTTGATGCAAAGAACTGACTCATTTGAAAAGACCCTGATGCTGGGAAAGATTGAAGGCGGGAAGGGAAGGGGGATGACAGAGGATAAGATGGTTGGATGGCATCACTGACTCAATGGACATGAGTCTGAGTGAACTCCGGGAGTTGGTGATGGACAGGGAGGCCTGGCGTGCTGCAGTCCATGGGGTCGCAGAGTCGGACACGACTGAGCAACTGAACTGAACTAACTAGTGGAGGCAGTACAGAGGACAGGTCAGAGATCCATATGGGAAGTTAAACAAGTATTTCCTAGAGGATTATGTGCTGGGTCCTCTAACATGGTGTGTGGATTTGCAAGTGAAACACAGAGACATAGTCTAGGCCTACAACCCCTTAAGTGATTTTGGCTCCCAGTGACCCCAATCAATCTAAGACCTGCTCTTCTCAGTGTTTTGCTTTTTTTTTTTTAATACAAATTGTTGTACATGGAAACTTTCCACCTAAAATAACTTGTAGATATCAAATTTGGATGCCTTGTTCTATCACCCTGCTTCTATCCACCTGAAGCTGATGAAAAATACCATGAACCTTAAATAAACTCAGTACACCAGGCCTTTCCAGACATACATGTTTCTTTCTTCACCAATCAAAACTGAGATGTATTTTATGAACAATCAACAACATTGGTCAGCAAACTACAGCCAAACACGTGTTCTGTAAAGAAGTCTATTGGACACAGCCACATTCAATCTTTATGTTGTGTCTATAGCAGCTTTCATATACAAAGGCAAAGGTGAGTAGTTGCAACAAAAAACATAAAGACTACAAAGCCTAAAATATTTACTATCTAACCCTTTTAGAGGAAGTTATTCATTCTGTCTTGTCTAAGACGCCAGCTTTTAATACTAACAATAATAGCTACCATGAAAACCCTTCCTAACACTTAAAAGGCCCTACACTTCCTCCTCAGCAAACTATTCAGTAAACTTCATTGTGTGTGTGTGTGGTGCTAAATCTAGAGGATCCTGTGAAGTAGCCCTGATTAATGAGATCTCTTCAAGAAAATTAGAGATACCAAGGGAACATTTCATGCAAAGATGGGCTCGATAAAGGATAGAAATGGTATGTACTTAACAGAAGCAGAAGATATTAAGAAGAGGTGGCAAGAATACACAGAAGAACTATACAAAAAAGATCTTCATGACCCAGATACCACAATGGTGTGATCACTCACCTAGAGCCAGACATCCTGGAATGTGAAGTCAAGTGGGCCTTAGAAAGCATCACTATGAACAAAGCTAGTGGAGGTGATGGCATTCCAGTTGAGCTATTTCAAATCCTGAAAGATGATGCTGTGAAAGTGCTGCACTCAATATGCCAGCAAATTTGGAAAACTCAGCAGTGGCCACAGGACTGGAAAAGGTCACTTTTCATTCCAATGCCAAAGAAAGGCAATGCCAAAGAATGCTCAAATTACCACACAACTGCACTCATCTCACACGCTAGCAAAGTAACACTCAAAATTCTCCAAGCCAGGCTTCAGCAATATGTGAACCGTGACCTTCCAAAAGTTCAAGCTGATTTTAGAAAAGGCAGAGGAACCAGAGATCAAATTGCCAACATCTGTGGGATCATGGAAAAAGCAAAAGAGTTCTAGAAAAACATCTATTTCTGCTTTATTGACTATGTCAAAGCCTTTGACTGTGTGGATCACAATAAACTGTGGAAAATTCTGAAAGAGATGGGAATACCAGACCACCTGACCTGCCTCTTGAGAAACCTGTATGCAGGTCAGGAAGCAACAGTTAGACCTGGACATGGAACAACAGACTGGTTCCAAATAGGAAAAGGAGTACGTCAAGGCTGTATACTGTCACCCTGCTTATTTAACGTCTATGCAGAGTACATCATGAGAAACGCTGGGCTGGAAGAAGCACAGGCTGGAATCAAGATTGCCAGGAGAAATACCAATAACTTCAGATATGCAGATGACAGCACCCTTATGGCAGAAAGTGAAGAGGAACTAAAAAGCCTCAAAGAGGAGAGTGACAAAGTTGGCTTAAAGCTCAACATTCAGAAAATGAAGATCATGGCATCTTGTCCCATCACTTCATGGCAAATAGACAGGGAAACAGTGGGAACAGTGTCAGACTTTATTTTTGGGGGCTCCAAAATCACTGCAGATGGTGATTGCAGCCATGAAATTCAAAGACACTTACTCCTTGGAAGGAAAGTTATGACCAACCTAGATAGCATATTCAAAAGCAGAGATATTACTTTGCCACAAAGGTTTGTCTAGTCAAGGCTATGGTTTTTCCAGTGGTCATGTATGGATGTGAGAGTTGGACTGTGAAGAAAGCTAAGTGCCGAAGAATTGATGCTTTTGAACTGTGGTGCTAGAGAAGACTCTTGAGAGTCCCTTGGACTGCAAGGAAATCCAACCAGTCCATCCTAAAGGAGACCAGTCCTGGGTGTTCATTGGAAGGACTGATGCTGAGGCTGAAACTCCAATACTTTGGCCACTTCATGCGAAGAGTTGACCCATTAGAAAAGACTCTGATGATGGGAGGGCTTGGGGGCAGGAGGAGAAAGGGACGAGAGAGGATGAGATGGCTGGATGGCATCACTGACTCGATGCACATGAGTTTGGGTGATCTCCAGCAGTTGATGATGGACAGGGAGGCCTGGCATGCTGCGATTCACGGGGTCGCAAAGAGTCAGACACGACCGAGCAACTGAACTGAACTGAATCACTCAACTGTTGACCCTACTGGACTTCCAATGAAAGTGAATATCCTTTCAGTCTTTGTATACAGTTCTGGCCATCAGGGGTCCCATCATGGTTGGTCTTTAGCTCAGTCCATTGAACCATGAGTGAGTTTATTTTGTTAAGCTAGGCTATCCACATTTTCAAAACTCATGTTAGGCATGTACATTTCTGGCTAGCAGTTTCCAAGAAATACTTTTGTTGTAATTCTAAAGCTCTGAAAGCTAAGCTTTCAGTATTGCATTATTGTCTCCTTATCTATGAGAAAAGCAGGAAGAGAAAAGCAGCCGCTGCCTTCTCCTTGACCTGTTTTACTCCCAGCTAGGCAAAAAGTCTAAGGCCAGTGGTAAACTACTCCATTACAGGTATGCTGTTCAGTGTCTTTTGTATTAAATACAATGACTGATTTAAATACAGTTAACACTGTCCTTATGGGAGCCTTAGTCTCTACTAAGGCTGTTCACTCATCATCATTTTTATGCTATCTGGTAATGTGACAAATTTTAACTAAAAATGATTAAGAGTTACAGTGTTCACTGTGGCTTTAAGCATCCAAGTTCCTCAATAAAAGAAGAAATAAAATTTTACCAAGGTAATTCTTTTCAGTTAATCATAAAAGTTGCCAAGATATATAAAAAAATGATCAATTTATAAACTCATTTATAACCTACAGCTATGCTCATGCCAATTGATTTTTCAGACCAATAAGTATTTCAACAACTGTCCATATTGGGATGTTCAACAAACATCCTGAAGGAAACAGAAAAAAAATCCACGCCTAATGGCTTCTTAAAGAAATTTTCCCTTCTGCAGCTGTAATTGTAAGGAATAAAATTATAGCAGTGAGTTAAACAGATACCATACAATAGAAGAAAGAATGCTTGGCATTCACTGCTTTTAAACAATTAAAAGAATTTTAAGACTTGGTCCACATGTGAAAAAAGAGAACACTTTTGATAAGAATCTGAATTAATCCCTGGAAACTAGACAACTTTCATAATATGCCATCTCCATGATTTTAAGACAATATAAAAGAAACATTAAAATATGTGACAGTTAATTTTACGCATTAACTGCTCTGGCCACAGGCTGCCCAAACATTTAAACACTATTCTGGGCGTCTATGGGGTCCCACAGAGTCGGACACGACTGAAGCAACTTAGCAGCAGCAGCAGCAGCTGGGTGTTTCTGTGAGGGTGTTTTGGGGAGACTTTAACACTTAAATAGGAAGACTGAGTAAAGCAGTTGAAAGACCTTAGTAGAACAAAAGACTGACTCTCTCCCAAGGTAATGGCTCTAAATCCTTCAAGTTAGGCTTCAGCAGTACATGAACCGAGAACTTCCAGATGTACAAGCTGGACTTAGAAAAGGCAGAGGAATCAGATATCAAATTGCCAACATCTGTTGGATCATAGAAAGAGCAAAGGAATTCCAAAAAAATATCTACTCTGCTTCATTGACTACATTAAAGCCTCTGACTGTGTGGATCACAACGAACTGTGGAGATTCTTAAAAAGATGGAAATACCAGACCACCTTACCTGTCTCCTGAGAAACCTGTATGTAGGTCAAGAAGAAACAGTCAGAACCAGACGTGGAACAACAGACTGGTTCAAAATTGAGAAAGCAGTACGTCAAGGCTGTATATTGTCACCCTACTTATTTAACTTACATGCAGAGGACATCATGCAAAATGCTGGACTGGATGACTCAACAAGATGTAATCAAGATTGCCAGAAGAAACATCAACAACCTCAGATATGCAGATACCACTCTAATGGCAGAAAGTGAAGAGGCACTAAAGAGCCTCTTGATCAGGGTGAAAGAGGAGAGTGAAAAAGCAGGCTTAAAACTCAACATTCAAAAAACTAAGATCACGGCTTCTGGTCCCATTACTTCATGGCAAATAGATGGGGCAAATGTGGAAATAGTAACACATCTTATTTTGGAGGCTCCAAAATCACTGCAGACAGTGACAAAATTAAATGAGGCTCGCTCCTTGGAAAAAAGCAATGACAAACCTAGACAGCATATTAAAAACCAGAGACATCATTTTGCTGACATTAAAGCTATGGTTTTTCTAGTAGTCGTGCACGAATGTGAGAGCTGGACCATAAAGAAGGCTGAGCACTGAAGAACTGATGCTTTTTAACTGTGGTGTTGGAGAAGACTCTTGAGAGTCCCTTGGACAGCAAGGAGATCAAACCAGTCAATCCTAAAGGAAATCAATCCTGAATATTCAATAGAAGGACTGATGCTGAAGCTGAAGCTCCAATACTTTGGCCACCTGACGCGAAGAGTTGATCCACTGGAAAAGACTCTGATGGTAGGAAAGACTGAAGGCAGGAGAAGGTGGTGACAGAGAATGAGATGGGTGGATGGCATCACCGACTCAATGGACATGAGTGCGAGGAAACTCTGGGAGATAGTGAAGGACAGGGAAGCTTGGTGTGCTGCATTCCATGGGGTCTCAAAGAGTCAGACATGACTTAGTGACTGAACAACAACTCCAAAATAAGAGGGAATTCTTCCAGGCTAGTTGCCTTCTGGCTGAGACATGGGAGGGTGGGTGGTGGAGAGGAGACAGATGGAGTTGTTTTTGTTTTTCCTGCTATCACACTTGATCTGATATAGTAGTTCTTACTGGGTGTTGAGACTGAGAGCCTGAGAGAACCATGGGCTCTCATATGTCTTCATTTTGCTAACTGCAGATCTTGGAACTTCTCAGCCTCCATAGTCACACGAGCCAATTCTTCATAATACATCTTGTGTTTGTGTGTGTGTATGTGTGTGTGTGTATACAAATACATCCAAAGGGTTCTGTTACTCAATAACCCTAAGACTGATTTTGATACCAAAAGTGGGATGCTGCTATAGCCAGTACCTAAAATTTGGGGAAGTGGCTTTGGAACTAGATGACAGTTAGAGGCTGAAAGAGTTGAGGTACATACTAGAAAAAGCAAGAAGAGACTGCTGGTAGAAATATGGATGGTAAATGTGACTTTGCTGAGGACTTAAAAAGAAAGGAAGAGAGCTGGAGAGAAAGCTTCTATCAGAGGATATATAAATTGACTAATCTGTAGTACAGAGTTTCTAATGCTGAGCTTTGCATAAGTAGAATAAATTTCATTTGGGCATGGTGTGTAATTCTTTTAAAATATGGAATGTTTTTATCAGTTGCGCAGGTTCGGGAATCCTTAATTACTTTAAAAATGTACTATATTCAGATTTTGTCCCATTCCGTATCTGTAGTATTTTTCAAAAATTCATTCATTTCATATAAGGTGTTAAACTTGTTAGTATAAACTTGTTCATAATATCCCCTTAGTATCCTTTTAAAGTATCAAGAAGATGTAGTAACTTCCCCTTCACTCTTGAATTATTTATGTCTTCTTTTTCTCTTGATTAGTCTATGCAGTAATATATAATTTAGTAGCAATATATAATATTCTTTTCAGACATTCAACATTTTCTTGGCAAATTTTCCTGCTAATAAAGTGTTATATTTCACAGATTTTTGTTCTTATTTTCTTTATTCCATTCCTTGCACTCACTTTGCATTTACTTTGTTCTTTTTCTAGCTTCTTAAGTCACTGATCATAGACCTTTTCTAAAAATAAGCACTTAAGGCTATAAATTTCCTTCTAAACTCCTCTTTAGCTGCATCTCACAAATGTTTATTTTGCTGAGATGAATTTGAAAAGATTTAGGTAGTGGCTTGTAAGAGTTGATATTGGTAAGATGCAATTTCTACCTCAAGTTATCTATCAGATGAGATCAGTCGCTCAGTCGTGTCTGACTCTTTGTGACCCCATGAATCGCAGCACACCAGGCCTCCCTGTCCATCACCAACTCCCGGAGTTCACTCAGACTCACGTCCATCGAGTCAGTGATGCCATCCAGCCATCTCATACTCTGTTGTCCCCTTCTCTTCCTGCCCCCAGTCCCTCCCAGCATCAGAGTCTTTTCCAATGAGTCAACTCTTCGCATGAGGTGGCCAAAGTACTGGAGTTTCAGCTTTAGCATCATTCCTTCCAAAGAAATCCCAGGGCTGATCT
>NW_011494629.1:1762644-1774680 GCF_000754665.1 Bison bison bison
TCTGCTTTTGAATATGCTATCTAGGTTGGTCATAACTTTCCTTCCAAGGAGTAAGCATCTTTTAATTTCATGGCTGCAGTCACCATCTGCAGTGATTCTGGAGCCCCCCAAAATAAAGCCTGACACTGTTTCCACTGTTTCCCCATCTATTTCCCATGAGTGATGGGACCAGATGCCATGATCTTCGTTTTCTGAATGTTGAGCTTTAAGCCAACTTTTTCACTCTCCATTTTCACTTTCATCAAGAGGCTTTTTAGTTCCTTTTCACTTTTGCCATAAGGGTGGTGTCATCTGCATATCTGAGGTTATTGGTATTTTGCCTGGCAATCTTGATTCCAGCTTGTGTTTCTTCCAGCCCAGCATTTTTCATGATGTACTCTGCATGTAAGTTAAATAAACAGGGTGACAATATACAGCCTTGACGTACTCCTTTTCCTATTTGGAACCAGTCTGTTGTTCCATGTCCAGTTCTAACTGTTGCTTCCTGACCTGCATACAAATTTCTCAAGAGGCAGATCAGGTGGTCTGGTATTCCCATCTCTTTCAGAATTTTCCACATATAGAGTAAAATCTCAAAATAAACACTACCCAGGTTTTCTTTTTTTCTTTCTTTTTGCAAATGAGAAAGTGATCCTAAAATTTAAGTGGAAATGCAGAGGACTATCCAAAGCAACCTTGAAAAAGAAAAAAAAAAAAGGAGAAGACTTACACTACCTGACTTCAAGATTTTCAGTGATCCTACAGTAGCACAGACAGTATGGTTTGGTTTAAGGATAGACATACTAATCAAAGGAATAGAACAGAGAGAGTGTAAAATAAACCCAATCTTAGCCAGCGATTAGATATTCAACAAAGCAATCCAATGAGAGAAATACAAGACTTTTCAACAAATGGGGCTGGAGCCACTGTGTAGCCACATGGGAAAAAAAAAAACAACGCAACAAAACCTTGATTCCTGCCTCACACCATATACAAAAGTTAACTCAAGATGAGCTGTAAATCTAAGTATAAAAGCAGCTATAACTAAACAGCATTTAAAAGAAAATATAGATGACAAAAACATTTAAGAAAAGAAAAAGACTTCCTCGATATTAAAATATCAGAAGTTATTATTAAGAAAATGAGCACAAAAGCTTCAGACTGAGAGGATATTTGCAAAATGTACAAATGACAATGGACTAGTATCAAGGATTAATAAAGAATTCATAACACTCAATAATGAAAAATAACATGGGTGGTGGGGGGCGGTAAGGAGAGGTGGAATGTATTGAGAGAGTACCATGGAAACAAATACATTACCATATGTAAAATAGATAGCCAATGGGAATTTGTTGTGTGATTCAGGGAACTCAAAATGGAGCACTGTAACAACCTAGAGGGGTGAGATAGGGAGGGAGGTGAGAGGGAGGTTCAAGACAGGGGACAATAGGTATATCAATGGCTGATTCATGTTGATGTTTGGCAGAAACCAAGACAATATTGTACAGCAATTATCCTTCAGTTAAAAATAAATAAATTTAATTATAAAAATCAATGCAGAAAAACTGGAAGAAATATTTGAATGTATACTTCACAAAGTACATGATATATATAAAACATCAAAAAGCACACAGAAGGACTCAACGTCATTAACCATGAGCAAAATGGAAACCCCCTATGAGATAACTCAACACATCCATCACCAAAGATAAAATGAAAACTGTTGGGGAGGATGTGAAGTGACAAGAACTCTCACATGTCTGTTGATCATGGAAATGAGAAACTGTACAACCACTTTGGAAAAGGTCTAGTCATTTCTTATAAAACTACACGTAGTTACCCTATGACTCAGTGTACTGCACTAAATAGTATCCCACCAAAATGAATGTCAACCTGGAACATATGAATGTGGCCTTATTTCGAAAGAGTCTTTGCACATGTTATCAAGTTAAGATGAGGTTATACTCCAATTAGACTGAGTTTTGATCCAATGACTGGTATCCTTACAAGGAGAGGGAGATCTGGATACACAGACACTTAGACGGAAGAAGGCTGTATAACCACAGAGGCAGAGATTAGACTGATGCTGCTATAAGACAAGGAACACTAAGGATTGCCAACAACCACCAGAAGCGAAGAGAGAGGCACAGAATAGACTCCCTTTCAGAACCTCCAGAAAGAACCAACCCCACCAACAAGTTGATTTTGAACTGTGAAAGAATAAATTTCTTTTTTTAAGCTTCTCAGTTTGTGGTAATTAATTAAATCAACTCTAGGAAACTAATTCATCCTAGGTATGTATCCAAAGCAAATGGAAAACAAAAGTTTGTTGAAAACAAGCAAAAAATTACCATAAGAATATTAACAGCAGCTTTTTCAAAACAACTTAAAACTGGAAGCCATCAAGGTGTTTCTCAAGGAGAATGGATAAACAGTCATATATATATATTCATATGATGGTACCTTATTTGATGTTAAAGAAATGACAGACTACTGATGTATGCCACAGCATGGATGACACTTAAAAAATATACTGAGTGAAAGAAGCCTTACACAAAAAAGAAAGTATTATATGATTCCATTTATGCAAAATTGTACAGCAGGCAAAACTAATCTATGGTGAAATAAAATCAAAAAACAGTGGTACCTCTGAGGGGTGGGAGCAGGGGTTTACTGGGATGGGCCACAAGGGAACTATCTGGATAACAGTAATGTGCATTTTGATAAAGTTTGTGTTATAGAGATGTATGCATTATTTGAATTCACAGACTAGTATACTTAAAATGTTGCATTTCCAGTAAATTCTACCTTAAAAGAAACAAACAACTCTAGTTAATAATATTCATGCTACCCATTATTCCTGGGGCCAATCAACTTTCATGGTACCCACCAAGCTGAAATGAACTATCAGAAGTTGGCCCTTTTAAAACTGCAGTGTTCAAAGATGCTGAAGTGGACACCCTGGACTTGAGTCTGTATGTCCCTGCCTGCCCATCACCAGTATGAGCTAACCTAGGAAGAAACTATGTCTTTCCTCTCACCACTTGTTAGACTGTCTTTGCCCGAACCACTTGGTGATCAGATTAGATTAGATCTTAAGACACACTCACACCTGCCAACCACTCAGGGAAAATGATTGTCTGAGGAGAATAAGTAGATGCTAAGGACATGCCAGGAAGACCTCACAAAATGACAGCAATAACCACCTATGAACAGGTCCTCATAAGCTCTTAATCTATCCATGTGGAGAATGCAAGTCTTTTTGCAAGAAGAATAAAGCCTTGCTGCTGCTGCTGCTGCTGCTAAGTCGCTTCAGTCGTGTCCGACTCTGTGCGACCCCATAGACAGCAGCCCACCAGGCTCCCCCGACCCTGGGATTCTCCAGGCAAGAACACTGGAGTGGGTTGCCATTTCCTTCTCCAATGCATGAAAATGAAAAGTGAAAGTGAAGTCGCTCAGTCGTGTCCTACTCTTAGCGACCCCATGGACTGCAGCCTACCAGGCTCCTCCACCCATGGGATTTTCCAGGCAAGAGTACTGGAGTGGGGTGCCATTGCCTTCTCCGAAAGCCTTGCTACAGTGAACTTACTCAGATACACTGAGCAACTCAGCTCTCCTCAGAGAAGAACTGCTTGTACTAAACTTCTTACTCCCACCAACTAAGGAGATACTGCTAGATATCTGATAGGATGGCTACAATTAAAAAAAAAAAAATAGTGTTAACACCAAATCCTGACACAAATGCAGAAAAACCAGATCACTCAAACACTGCTGATGGGAATATAAAATGGTATAGCCATTCTGGAAATTGAGTATGGCATTTTATTATAAAACTAAACCTATATTTACCATATAGGCCAGCAACTTGCACTTTTGGGCATGTATGCCAGAAACAAAAACCATACATTCACACAAAAACCTACACACAAATGTCCACAGCAACTTTATTCTTAATAGCCAAAAATATAAAGAACTCAAATGTTCCTGAATGGTTTAACAAACTGTAGTATTGATACATTCATACCATGGACTACTACTCAGCAATAAAAGGAATAAAATACTAATACATACAACAATTTGTATGGATATCAAAAGGAAAAAAAAACAATCTCCAAAGGTAACATATGATGTGACTTCTTTTATATAACATTCTTGAAATGACAAAACTATAGAGACAGAGAACAGATTAGTGGTTGCCAGATGAAGAGAGGGGAAGAGTGAGGGTGTAGGCTCTGACTATAAAAGGGTAGCAGAAGGGGGATTCTTGTGATGGAACTGTCCTGTATCTTGGAATACAGTGGTAGTTACAGAAATGTACATATATAAAATTTCAAAGAACTAAAAAAATATACACATACACACAAAATGAAGGTAAAACTGATGAAATATGAATGTCAGTGCATTGTATTAACAGGAATAAAAGGCTGATTTAACAACAAAAATGTATAATTTACTAAATTATAATAAAAGATTAAAAAAGAAAAACACAATGATCATCTGTAAAGATGCCACAAAAAAATGACAAAGTCCAACACCCATTCCCAGTAAAAACTCATCAACAAGGAATAGAAAGGAAGCTTGTCAAGCTGATAAAGAGTAGCTATAAAACTTACACATAGGAGGAAAGCATTCCCCATAAGATCAGGAGCAAGGAAAGGATGTCCCCTTTCACCACCATTTAAATTCATCATTGCACTCATGTTCTCGCCTGTGCAATGAGGCAAGAAAAAGAAATTAAAGACACAAAGAATGGAAAGAAGTGAAGTATACTTACTTACAAATAATTAGTCATTTGTGTAGAAAATCATATAGAACCTACAAAGCTACTAGGATGAAGTTTCGCAAGTTTACCAGACACAAGATCAGTATAGATAAATTAATTTTATTTCTATATGCTATCAACAAAAAATTGAAATTTTAAAGTACTTTAAATAGCATGAAAAATATGAAACAGAGAGGGATAATCTGATAAGATGCATAAGACCTTTGTATGAAAAACTACAAAACAATGCTGACAAATATTAAGTCCCATAAAAATAGAGGGACTGCGTTCATGTACTGGATGACAGAGTATATGATTTACATGTAAATTCTCCTCAAATTGATGTAGATTCAATTCAATCCTAATCAATATTCCAACAGGCATTTTGTTGAAAACTGTCAAGCTGATTCTAAAATCCATGTGGAAATGCAAAGAATCCAGCACAAGTAAAACGACTTTAAAAAAGTAAAAACGTTTGAGGATGTATACTAAGTTCCAGACTTCTTACAAAGCTGCAGTAATCAAGACTATGTGGTACTGGCATCAAGATGGATGAAGAGAAGAGTGGAAAAAAATAGAGTTTATATTAGATATAGACCCATACACAATTAATTTACACAAAGGTGCACAGGAAATTCAAAGAAAGGGTTGTCTTTTCAATAAATAGTGCTAGAAAAATAGGATATTTGTATACAAAAGAAGAAGAAAAAACAAAAATTGTACTTAAATCCAGACCTGGTATCAAGTAAAAAATTTTACTCAAAATAAGACTTAGATCTAAATGAAAAGTAAAAATTATAAAACTTTTAAAAGGAAAAATATACGAAACTTTTTTTGGCCTTCATTTTGGAAAGATTTCCTAAATAAATCACCAAAAGTGAAATTCATGAAAGAAAAATTTACACTTGGACTTCACCAAAATTAAGAAATTCTCATTGAAAAACACTACTAAGAAGATAATAGCTCAGTTGGTAAATCATCTGCCTGTAATGCAGGAGACCTGGGTTTGATCCCTGGATCGGGAAGATCCCCTGGAGAAGGAAATAGAAACCCACTCCAGTATTCTTGCCTAGAGAATCCCATGGACAGAGAAGCCTGGCAGGCTACAGTCCATCACAGGAGTCGGACACAACTTAGTGACTAAACAACCAACAACAACCAAGAAGATAAAAAGCAAGCCACAAAGAAAATACTTACAAATCAAATAATGGACTTCTATACAGACTATATGAAGAACTTGCAAAATTCAATAAAAACATAAGAAACCAGCTTTTCAAATTGGCCAAAGATTTGAGATGACATTTCACCAAAGAAAATATACAGACAGCAAATAAGCACTTGAAAAGACTATCAAGATCACAAGTCATTAAGAAAATGTCAGGTAAAACCATATAAGATGCTATTACACAGTTATAAAAATGTCTAAAATTAAAATCATAATACCAAGTGTTGACAAATATGTGAAGCATTCAGAACTCACACACTGCTGGTGGGAATGTGAAATAGTGCAGCTACTTGGTGAGTTTTGTTAAAAATTAAATATCCCCTGTATCATTCATCCCAGCCACTCCACTCCTGGGTGCTTATCCAAAAGAAATGAAAGCATATGCTTACACAAATACTTTTCATGAATGTTCATATAGTCTTTATTTGTATTCATCAAAACTAGAGACTACTGAAATTTCTTTAGCCCATGAATGGCTAAATAATTGTGATATCTAAATTACTACTCAGCAATCAAAAGAAATGAACTGTTGACACACCCAACATTATGGATAAAATTCAAAATAATTATACTGGGTGAAAGAATTAACATGATTAATTATATGAATTCTAAAAATGCAAACAAATTTATGACAGAAAGCAGTCAGTGGCTACCTGGGTAAGGGAGGGAGGAGGGGACAGGGAAGGGCAGGAGACAGAAGTTATAGTAAGGCACAAGGAAACTCTGCAGTGATAGGTATGCTCAGAATTTGGATTATCGTGATGGTTGTATGACTGTGCAGATATCAAAACTTAACAAATTTAACCTTATACCTCCTAGCATAAGGTATGATACCTTATACCTCCTAGCATAAGGCATCATACCTTATACCTCCTAGTATAAGGTATCATACCTTATACCATAATAATATTTTTCTATTGTATTATAATTATAGTTTAATAATAGTTCTTTTTTTAAAAGAAAAAAGCATTGAGTCTGCTATAAAGTATAATTATAGATATATGGTTGTATTTAGAAGCAAAAATAAATAACAAAAAATAAAATGCCAAGAATGTTGAAAATAAAAGAATGAAAAAAAAAGGCAGAAATTTATCCTTACCTCCCAACATTCACATAAAATTAATTCCACCTGGATTAAAGATCTAAATATTCCCAGAATGTATATTGAATTTCTACAGTTCAATAACAGAAATAGCCCAAATCAAAAGTAGGAACATATCCTGAACAGACAAGTCACAGAAAAGGAAACACCAATGACCAAGTCAACACAGGAAAAGATGCTCATGCTCTCTGGAAAGCAAAATCCCTATGATATTTCACCACAAACCAAACAGATGGGTGAAAAATGTGAGGATGTGGAACAAGAACTCATCACTGCTGCTGGGAGTGTAATATGGCATTGAACAGCTTCAGAACACATGTGGTATAACCTAATCAGGTTGAGGCTACCCACACCCATGAACTAGTCTCTGTGCTCCTAGGTATGCATCTTGAAAGAAACCTTTGCATGCATTTCCAAAGAAGAAATAAGAATATACAGCAACATTATTTCATAGACAAAAATTAGAAATAACTCAAATGTCCAAAAGAAGAGAAATGATAATTCAACTGCATTAAAATATCCATATAATGAAATCAATATATAACAAATGTTAAAAGTAT
The DNA here is from genome assembly GCF_000754665.1 of Bison bison bison. NCBI lineage: Eukaryota > Metazoa > Chordata > Mammalia > Artiodactyla > Bovidae > Bison > Bison bison. The sequence goes on from NW_011494629.1 coordinate 1,770,273, forward strand.
AAACTAAACTTGCACATTTTAATACGAATCTCACATATAGCTGGTGAAGGAGGTATACAATATGGTATTATGTGCAGAAAAGTTTACCAACATGCAAAAGAACTCTCTATATGGTTAAAAGATCCACTGAAGGGATAAAAAAGCTAAGGGCAGTCACAGGCACGCTAATGCACAAGTCGAATTCCCAGAGGCGGAGCGAAGGAGCAGGACACAACCAGGAAAGGTATCGGCTATCACCTGGTCTTATATAATGGTATATTTCTTAGTCTGCAAGCTTCCCTGGTAGCTCAGTCAGTAAAGAATCTGCCTGCAGTGCAGGAGACCCATGTTCAGTCCCTGGGTCAAGAAGATTCTCTAGAGAAAGAAATGGCAACCCACTTGTTAGAGAAATAAAATAGAAGTAGTCTTGTCCAGGCTTTAGAGGCAAAAGAGCAGAGCGGGCCTCTGACCTTGCTTCTGACCTACCTGGACACTGCCCTGACTGCTGCTGTGGGTGTCAGCCACACCTGCAGTGAGTGTCAGAAGAGAAACACAATAGATATCTATAGGGAGCAGATCTTGGAATTTATTAAGCTCCTGGAGGGGGCCTGGCCAACCAAGCCCTGACCTTAACAACACTCCAAGTTTTACATGACAAAACAAACAGCATAACATGAAACCAGACCTGCAATTTGCTCACAGATTGATGATGAGCATCCTGTTTGCATCCTGGGATTATAAACGGGAACCCCAAACTGCAATCTCTGAAGTCTCACCCACAGAGCAGACACTCTACCTGGGACCTTTTCCCAACTGGGACTCCAGATGTGCTGTGACATGGGACTTCCTAGCACTGTTTAAGTCTGAATGTTGGTGAAAATCCAAACTGGTGATGTATTCTCTGCTCTCTTTCATTTTTCTTTCAATGTTAGTATATTGAAAGTAAGCCAGATAATTCTCTAATAAATATTTTTATTATTTATTTGCATATAATGCATGGCTTATTTTGTTAAGAAATCCTTTGAACCTGAGACAAAAGTGAAAACTTTCAGCAGAACACCACTGCAGTATTCTTGACTGGAAAATCCCATGGACAGAGGAGCCTGGTGGGCTACAGTCCATGGAGTCGCAAGAGTCAGACATGACTTAGCGACTAAATCACCACCACCACTTAGGCTGCGTGGAAGGCAAACTGGCACTCATTGTGTAATTCTTCACTCTCTGTTATAATCTTAAATAACACATCATAAAAGAAACAAAGTTATGGGAACTTATGGGGTAGAACTGCTACATGAAAACATTACCAGTTTAAAAACAAAAACTGGACAGAATCTAGCAGGGATAGATGACTTAGTCTCAGAGGACAAGTGTTATGTTCAAGATCAGGTCAGCTAACAAAAGTTCAAGAATGGGAAGATCTTAGAAGTGTTGGACAAGGGACACCAAGTGAGTGGATGTTGCTCTGTTGGGAAGGAAAGAGGGGGTGGCCAGGGAAGCCCTCTCTGGGCCAAGTAGGATGGCATGGAAGGCAGGCCTGAGGAAGAGCTTCCTCCTCAGAAGCTTACAAATGCTCCTCTTTCCTTACCTGCTGAGCACCTCACTGCCCTGATCCTTGTCTGCCTGCTGTTTTCCACTTACCTGCACAAAGGTCCAGAAGACATTCACTCTCCTCTCTCCAGGGCTCGTCTCCTTGTTCCAGTTGTATAATGAGTTTTGGTTTAGGAAAGGCAATTCCTACTCACAGGGGAAAAAAATCAAGGTGACCTTCGGTTAGTGACTTAAGAGGCTATCACAGAATTCAGTCAGGGAATGCAATGACTCAGAAGCGGGTAGGAAAGCCAGGCAGGGGGCATGGATGGGGACAAAGATTCTCTGAATGCTGAGAAAAGATGACTAAGGGGCGGGAGGAATCCCAGATCTAAAGGCAGTATATGATTCTCCCCTGTGCTTGAATGAATATAAATACTCTGCCGTCTGAAGTAAGATCACTTTATTTTTTTTTTATTTTTTTTTATTTAACTGGACTACATTTATTGTGGTTGGTTATTTTTTTTTTTATGATATTGTACATGTTTTAATTGAAGTAAGATCACTTTAAAGGAGGGCCTGGCCTTAGAAGGGGCCTAGAAATGCAGTGTCATATCACACAAATACACACACATGCACAACTTCACCATTTCCAACTCTACAGAATCCAGACATTCTCTGAGGTATAGAGAAAACACATGTTTCTTTCTGAGCCAAAAGCATGGTGGCTACTCCATTAAATCTTAAGAGGCCTACAGGCAGAGTCTGAGACATGGGACAGGTCATCCTTACCCAGCGACACCATATGGCTGTAGTTCTCCAGCATCACATCCCGATACAGGGTCCTCTGAGCAGGACTCAGTAGCTTCCATTCCTTCTGGGTGAAGGCCACAGCCACATCCCTGAAGGCCATTAATGCCTATAACACAAACACATCCTTGCTCACCCAGAAAACACACAGGCTCACCAGTCAACTTAACCTAAGTTACCAACCAGGGCTGAGGCAGCAATAAGGCTGGCATGGAACATCAGGTGAGATCCATAGACCCTGCTTTCAACCAGAATCCTTTGCCACGTATTTAAGACTACTAAACCTCTTCCCACATTGCTGGGGGTCTATTCAGGGGTTCTCTATTCTGTTCTATCAATCTCTAAATCTATGATGCTGTGGAAAACACTGTTTTGATTAATGTAGCTATACCATAGGTCTTGAAATCAGATAAATGGATTCTTCCTCCTTTAGTCTTCATTTTAAAAGATTATTTTAGCTATTCTAAGCCATATGCTTTTTCACAAAAAATTTTAGAATAATCTCACCTGTATCTACTAAAAAATGTTTCTGGAATTTGGACAAGATTTGCATTAAAGCTGTATATCAATTTAGGAAGAACCAACATCTTTATCATGTTGACTCTTCAAATCTATGAACATGAGATGAGATGTCTTTCTATTTACCGAGATGTTCTTTGATTTCTTTCAACAGCTATTGTGGTTTTCAGTATACAAATCCACATATGCTTTGTTAAAAAACTGATACCTAAAAATTCTTTTGTTTTTCTTTTTTTAGTGATTTTAATGATACTGTATTTTTAGTTCAGTGACCAATTGTTCATGATACAGAACAACTGCCAGGATACAGTAATAAACTGTATGCTTATCCTGAATCTGGCAACCTGGTGGAACTCACTAACTCTCGGGGTTTTTTTTCCTCCTAGATTCCTTAAGATTTCCTACGTAGACAATCAGAGGATTTGCATACAGGGGCAGATTTCTTTCCTTATAATCTATATGTATTTTATTTCCTGTTCTTGCCTCTAGCACAATAATGAATAAGAGTGGTAAGAACAGACATCCTTGCCTTGTACTTGATATGAGAAGGAAACATAATGTCTCAAAGCATTAAAAAAACTGCTCCACAAAGATACCACATCACACTCATTAGGATAGCTATTACCAAAGAAACAGGAAAGAACATTTGGGGAGGATGTGGAGAAACTGGAGTAGAAATTGGAGTAGGAAATGGCAACCCACTCCAGTATTTCTGCCTGGAAAATTACATGGACAGAGGAGCCAGGCAGGCTACAGTCCATGGGGTCACAAAGAGTCGGACATGACTGAGCACACACACATGGAGAAACTAGAACCTCTATTTATTGTTGTGGGAAAAGTAAATGATGTGGTTTCTGTGGGAAAGAGCTTAGCAGTTCCTCAAAAAGTTAAATATATCAATTTAAAAAAATTTCAATTTATCATATGATCTAGCAATTTGAATCGTGGGTGTATACCCCCAAAGAATCAAAAGCAAGAATTCAATAGACTCATACACCAATGTCCATAACAGCATTATTCACAATAGCCCAAAGGTGGAAACAACCCTAATGTCCACCAACAGACAAACAGATAAGAAAATGCAGTACATATATACACATAACTGTACATAATTCAGCCTTAAAAAGCAAAGAAATTCTGATACATGTTAAATCAAGAGATTAGCCCTAAAAACATTATGCTAAGTGAAATAAGCCAGTCACAAATGACAAATATTGTTTGATTCCACTTACAGCAGGTACCTGAAATAGGCAAATTCATGGAGACAAAGTAAAACAGAGGTTACCAGGAGCTGGGAGGGGGAGTGGGCTAGGAACAGGTAGTTATTATATAATGGATAGTTTTATCCTGGGAAGATGAAAAAGTTCTGGAAATGAATGGTGATGACTGAATAATGGTGTGAATAAACAATGCCACTGAACTGGACATTTTAAAATGGTGAAAATTTTATATTAAGTATATGTTTATGGAGGGTTCAGGATGGGGAGCACATGTATACCTGTGATGGATTCATTTTGATATTTGGCAAAACTAACACAACTATGTAAAGTTTAAAAATAAAATTAAATTAAAA
>NW_011494629.1:1774780-1777405 GCF_000754665.1 Bison bison bison
TTACAGGTGGTTGACCAGATTTCCCAGCACCCCTTGTTAAAGAGATTGTCTTTAATCCATTGTATATTCTTGCCTCCTTTGTCGAAGATAAGGTGTCCATATGTGCGTGGATTTATCTCTGGGCTTTCTATTTTATTCCATTGATCAATATTTCTGTCTTTGTGCCAGTACCATACTGTCTTGTATAATGGATAGTTTTATCCTGGGAAGATGAAAAAGTTCTGGAAATGAATGGTGATGACTGCATAATGGTGTGAATAAACAATGCCACTGAACTGGACATTTTAAAATGGTGAAAATTTTATATTAAGTATATGTTTATGGAGGGTTCAGGATGGGGAGCACATATATACCTGTGATGGATTCATTTTGATATTTGGCAAAACTAATACAATTATGTAAAGTTTAAAAATAAAATTAAATTAAAAAAAAAAAAAGAATAATCCTACTTACAGATTTTTTTGTAGATGTCCCTAATCAAGTAAAGGAGTTCCCGTTTCTATCTTAAGGTGTTTTTTACATTTCCCACAAATGTTTATTGTATTCTGCCAAATGACTATAATGCATCAACTGATATAATCACATGCTTTTTCTTCTTTAGCCTGTTAATATGGGAGATTATACTGATTAAGTTACAAATACAGAGCCAGTCTTGTGTCCCTGGAATAAACCATGCTTGATAACGGTGTACAATTATTTCTACATATTGTTGAATTTAATCTGCATAATAATTTAAGGATTTTCATGTCTATATTCATGAGAAATGTTGACCTGTAGTTTTCTTTTTTCTATTGTTCTTGTCCGATTTTATTACCAGCATAATATCTGCTCCACAAAGTGAATTAGGAAGTGTTCCTCCCTATTTTCTGAAAAAAAATCATGTAGCATTTGTGTTTAAGACTCCTTTGAAAATTTGGCAGATTCTGCATTAAATCACCTGGGCCTATAAATTTCTTTTGTAGGAGTTTTTAAAATTATAAATTGGATTATCTTTTTTCTTTTATCATATTTTTAATTGAGGTATAACTGATATATCACATTATATTAGTTTCAGGTGTACAACGTGACTTGATCTTTGTAGACATTGCAGAATGATCACTACAATAAGTCTAGTTAACATGCATCACCATACATAATTACAAAACTCTTTTTCTTGTGATGAGAACTTTTAAGATCTATTCTCTTAGCAACTTTCATATATACAACATAACTAACTGTAGTCACCATGATGTACAGTACATTCCCATGACATTCATTTTCTAACTGGAAGTTTATACCTTTTCACCCCCCTTACTCATTTCACCCTCCCCCCACCACCTCCTGCTACCACCAACACCTGTCTGTTCTCTATATGTAACCTTTTCTTCTTTTCTAAAGATATATAACAGCATATAGTATTTGTCTTTCTCTGACTTATTTTCTTTTAGCACGATGCCCCCAAGATCCATCTATGTTGTTGCAAGTGACAAGATTTCTTATGGCTGAAAATAATATTTCATTGTATGTATGTACACATATACATACATTCATACATATATACATATATTCATCAATGGATGTCCATTCATCCATTGATGGACATTTAGATTGTCAACAACTTAGGTTGTTTCTGTGGTTTGGCTAATAATTATAGCCCTGTTTAAATTATCTATTCCATATTGGTCGAGTTAAAGTACAATAGTTTATGTTTTTCAAGGAAACCAGTCCCTTTTCATCTAAGTTGCCAAATGTATGGGTGGATATTCTGTTGATGGCTACAGAGTATGTAGTAATAACTTCTGTTTCACTTCTGCTACTGGCATTTTGTGCCTACTCCTTTAGTCTTCTTTACAAGTTTTGTCAATTTTATTATTTTCAAAGAATCAGCTCTTTATTTCACTGATTTTTCTCTATTCTTTTTATTTCCAATTTCATTGATTTCTGCCTTTATCACTATTATTTCCTTCTATTTGCTCCTCTGAGTTTATTTTGCTCTCATTTTTCTAAGTTCTTGAGGCAGAAGCCTAGATTCAGTTCAGTTCAGTCGCTCAGTCGTGTCCAACTCTTTGCGACCCCATGAACTGCAGCATGCCAGGCCTCCCTGTCCATCACCAACTGCTGGAGTTTACCCAAATTCATGTCCATTGAGTTGGTGATGCCATCTAACCATCTCATCCTCTGTCATCCCCTTCTCCTCCTGCTTTCAATCCTTCCCAGCATCAGCGTCTTTTCAAACGAGTCAGCTCTTCGTATCAAGTGGCCAAAATACTGGAGTTTCAGCTTCAGCATCAGTCCTTCCAATGAACACCTAGGACTGATCTCCTTTAGGATGGACTGGTTGGATCTCCTTGCAGTCCAAGGGATTCTCAAGAGTCTTCTCCAACATCACAGTTCAAAGCATCAATTCTTCAGTGCTCAGCTTTCTTTATAGTCCAACTTTCACATACATACATGACCACTGGAAAAACCACAGCCTTGACTAGATGGACCTTTGTTGGCAAAGTAATGTCTCTGATTTTCAATATGCTGTCTAGATTGGTCATAACTTTCATCAAGAGGCTCTTTAGTTCTTCTTCGCTTTCTGCCACAAGGGTGGTGTCATCTGCATATCTGAGGTTATTGATATTTCTCCCAGAAATCTTGATT
>NW_011494629.1:1777505-1778121 GCF_000754665.1 Bison bison bison
GATTCCAGCTTGTGCTTCATCCAGCCCAGCATTTCTCATGATGTACTCTGAATATAAGTTAAGTAAGCACGGTGACAATATACAGCCTTAATTTACTCCTTTTCTTATTTGGAACCAGTCTATTGTTCCATGTCTAGTTCTAACTGTTGCTTCCTGACCTGCATATAGGTTTCTCAAGAGGCAGGTCAGGTGGTCTAGTATTCCCCTTTCAGAACTTTCCACAGTTTATTGTGATCCACACAGTCAAAGGCTTTGGCATAGTCAATAAAGCAGAAATAAATGTTTTTCTGGAACTCTCTTGCTTTTTCAATGATCCAGATGATGTTGGCAATTTGATCTCTGGTTCCTCTGCCTTTTCTAAAACCAGCTTGAACATCTGGAAGTTCATGGTTCACGTATTGCTGAAGCCTGGCTTGGAGAATTTTGAGCACTACTTTACTAGCGTGTGAGACGAGTGCAATTGTGTGATAGTTTGAGCATTCTTTGGCATTGCCTTTCTTTGGGATTGGAATGAAAACTGACCTTTTCCAGTCCTGTGGCTACTGCTGAGTTTTCCAAATTTGCTGGCATATTGAGTGCAGCACTTTCACAGCATCATTTTTCAGGATTTGAAATA
>NW_011494629.1:1778325-1780266 GCF_000754665.1 Bison bison bison
TTATGTATTCTTGCCACCTCTTCTTAATATCTTCTGCTTCTGTTAGGTCCATACCATTTCTGTCCTTTATCGAGCCCATCTTTGCATGAAATGTTCCCTTGGTATCTCTAATTTTCTTGAAGAGATCTCTAGTATTTCCCATTCTGTTGTTTTCCTCTATTTCTTTGCATTGATTGCTGAGGAAGGCTTTCTTATCTCTCCTTGCTATTCTTTGGAACTCTGCATTCAAATGGGTATATCTTTCCTTTTCTCCTTTGCTCTTCGCTTCTCTTCTTTTCACAACTATTTGTAAGGCCTCCTCAGACAGCCATTTTGAAGCCTAGATTGCTGACTTGAGATTTCCTGTTTTTCACATATAGATTTAATGCTACAAGTTTTTCTCTCATGACTGCTTTAGCTGCATCCCACATACTTTGATATCTCATATTTTCCTTTTCATTCACTTTTATGCATGTTTTGATTTCTCCTGGGACATCATTTTTGGTGAACAGATTATTTAGAAGTCTGTTATTTTCTAAGTGTTTATAGAGATTTTTCTGTTAACTTTCTCTTATTGATGTCAAATTTGATTCCATTGTGGTCAAACAACATATTTTGTTCAACTTAAATTTTTAAAAATTTCTTAAGGTAAACAAATTATTGTGTCTTATGTGTTGTTTTGAGCCCAGGAAATGTCTATGTTGGTACAGTCATCCCTCAGCACCCATGGAGAAGTGGTTCCAGAACTCCCCTCAAAATCTACAGATGCCCAAGTCCCCTAATATAAAACAGCATGGTATTTGCATGTAACCTACACACATCCTCCTATATACTTTAAGTCATCTCTAGATTACTTTTAATGCTTAACATAATGTCAATGCTATGTAAGCAGTTGCTAGTCACAGAAAATTCCAATTTTGCTTTTTGGAACTTTCCAAAATTTTTTTTTTTTTTTTTTTTTTTTTACCTTTTTGATCAGCAATTGGTTGAATCTGCAGATATGGAACCCTTGGAAATGCCAGGTTAACTTTATGAATATGCATTTTGCTATTGTGCTAAGGTGAAATGCTCTATAAATGTTGATTCGATTCTATTGGTTGACAGCGTGGAGCTCTTACTGATTTGGGCCTAATTATTCTCTAACTTTGACAGAAAAGTGTTGAAATCTCTTATTGTTGATTTGTCTATTTCTCCTTTCAGTTTTCTCTTCACGTCTTTTGAAGCTCAGTTATTTGATGCATATACATTGGTGCTTAGTCACTCAGTTGTGTCCAACTCTTTCCAACCCCTTGGACTATAGCCCACCAGGCTCCTCTGCCCATGGGGTGTTTCAGGCAAGAATACTGGAGTGGGATGCCATTTCCTCCTCCAGGGGATCTTCCCAACTCAGGGATCAAACTGGTATCTCCACTGCATTGCAGGTGGATTCTTTACCACTGAGCCATGGGGGAAGCCCATGCACACACATTAAGGACCCCAATGTCTTCCTGGTGAAGTGACCCACTTACCGTTCTTTGTGTCTGAGAATTTTCTTTGAAGTTTATCTTACTTTATATTAATATAGGAACCCGTGCTTTCCTTTGACTAATGTCTGCTTCTTTTTAATCTTTTAAAATCTTTATTAAAATTAAAATCTTCATTATCTTTATTAAAATCTTTTTAATCTTTTTAATCCTTCTTTTTCTAATCTGCCTATGCTGTTACATTTGATGCTTCACTTAGATAGCATATAGAGTCTTTTTTTGATGTCAGTCTCTCTTCAGTTCAGTTCAGTCGCTCAGTAGTGTCCGACTCTTTGCGACCCCATGAATCGCAGCACACCAGGCCTCCCTGTCCATCACCAACTCCCGGAGTTCACTCAGACTCACGTCCATTGAATCAGTGATGCCATCCAGCCACCTCATCCTCTGTCATCCCCTTCTCCTCCTGCCCCCAACCCCTCCCAGCATCAGAGTCTTTTCC
>NW_011494629.1:1780366-1804772 GCF_000754665.1 Bison bison bison
TCCTTGCAGTCCAAGGGACTCTCAAGAGTCTTCTCAACACCACAGTTCAAAAGCATTAATTCTTCGGCACTCAGCCTTCTTCACAGTCCAACTCTCACATCCATACATGACCACAGGAAAAACCATAGCCTTGACTAGATGGACCTTTGTTGGCAAAATAATGTCTCTGCTTTTGAATATGCTATCTAGGTTGGTCATAACTTTCCTTCCAAGGAGTAAGCGTCCTTTAATTTCGTGGCTGCAGTCACCATCTGCAGTGATTTTGGAGCCCAAAAAAACAAAGTCTGACACTGTTTCCACTGTTTCCCCATCTATTTCCCATGAAGTGATGGGATCGGATGCCATGATCTTCGTTTTCTGAATGTTGAGCTTTAAGCCAACTTCTTCACTCTCCACTTTCACTTGCATCAAGAGGCTTTTTAGTTCCTCTTCACTTTCTGCCATAAGGGTGGTGTCATCTGCATATCTGAGGTTATTGATATTTCTCCCGGCAATCTTGATTCCAGCTTGTGTTTCTTCCAGTCCAGTCTCTCTTAGTTGGTGTATTTAGACCATTTTAATTTTGTTCCCTCTGCTTATGTTTTCTTATTACTGACTTACTGTCAGTTACTTGAATTTTTTTTAACATTCTCTTTTATCTATATTGTTTTTTAGTGTACCTCTTTGTATAGATTTTTTAGTAGTTGCTCTAGGTGCTACATTATATATATATATATACATATATATATATATACATACATATATACACATACACACACATAACTTATTGGTCTACTTGTATTGTCATTTTACCAGTTTGAAGTATGGAAACTTTACCTCCCATTACATCCTCTTGTCCTTTCTGTTTAAATTGTCATTTTCTTAAGTGTTTACTTCTATATACATTTAGAATCACCTCAGGCTGTGTAATAATTTTTACTTTAACCATCAAAATAGGTTTAGAAAAATTCATACATAAGCTAAGTGCTTATTTTTCATTATGATGTTTACTCTCTTCCTGATTGTGCCAAGGGTCATCAAGACCACCCCCAAGTTTGATATTTACTAGGAAGATGCACAAAACCTATCACAAGTGGCTATAATTACAACAAAATGATGCAAAGCAAAATTAGCAAAGGGAAATGATACAAGAGATTAAATCCAGAGGAAACCAGGAATAAACACCCCAAATCTTCTTTCTCCCATTGGAGTCCCCACATGACCCCACTTAATTCTTTCAAAAAGGATTTATAACAACATGTGCTAAATGTTTTCACAAAGAAGCTCATTAGCAGCTCACTGCCCAGCTTTTTAAATGGTGGGCTGGTCACACAGGCACCTTCTGCCTAGCACACACCAAAATTCAAGATACTAGAAGAAAAGCATAAACCCATTGTTTGCATAGTTTTAGGCACAGAGAGCCATTCTTATTAGCTCCGGGAATGGTGCCAATCCACCTAAAATACAAGATTCCCATTCTAGCCAAAAGATAGTCTTACCAGCAGGACTTTCTAAGGACAGATTGCTATGTTAACCTTTTACTGCACACAGATGTTCCAAGGTTCCCTCTTTTATTGTTTCCTTTTTGTTTATAAAATTGCCTTTCCTCATCTGCTGGAGACAAATTCTGAGTTTTCCTTTAAGTATGCCCTGATTTCCCTTCATTTCTGAAAAATATTTTTATTTCATATAGGATTCAGGGTTTGTAATTATTTTCTTTCAGCACCTGGAAAATTGCATCACTTTCCATCTAGCCTCTGTCATTTCTGATGAGAAATTCACTACCATTCTAACGGTTTTCTTCCCCTGTAAGAAATGTGTTATTTTTCTCCAGTTGATTTCAAGATGTTTTCTTCATTTTTAGTCATCAACAGTTTCATTATAATGTGTCTTGGCATGGATTTCAGTGGGCTTATCACGTTTGGGATATACTAAGCTTTTTGAATCTGTAGGTCCCTTGCCAAATTTAGGAACTTTTCAGCCATTAATTATTCTAATACTTTTTCAACCCTGCCCTTCTTTGCTTCTTCTTCTAGAACTGTGGTAACACAAATGTTAAGATACTTTGTTATACTCTCACAGTTCTTGAGGCTGTTCATCTTTTTCCCACTACATTTTCTCCCTGTTGCACAGACTGGGTAATTTATATTATTCTGTCTTCTAATTCAATAATTTCTCTGTTACCTCTAACCTGCTGTTAAGTCGATCTATTGAGCTTTTTCTTTTAGGTACATATGTCTCAGTTCTGAAATTTCTACATGCTGATTCATTGTATCTTCTATTTCTTTGCAGAGGATTTTTAATTTTTCATTTATCTCAAGTGTGTTCTTTTAGTTGTGGATATCCAGTTGTCCAAGCACCACTTGTATAGACTGTTCTTTTTCAACTGAATAGTCTTGGCATCCTTGTCAAAAATCAATCGACCATATATAAGAGATATTTTGCTAAGCTCTCAGTTCTATTCCACTAATCTATATGTTTATACTTATGGCAGTTTGACACTTTTGTCACTGTCTGTAGCTTGGTACTAAGTACTGAAACCAAGCAGAGTGAGTCCTCCAACTTTCTTTTCCTTTTTCAAGATTCTTTTGACTTCAGGGTCCTATGAGATTCCAAATGAATTTTAGGGTTTTTTTTTTTCTATTTATATAAAACATGAAAGATATTTTGAGAGGGACTGTACTGAATCCATAGATCACTTTGGATATTACTGTCTTTGCAGGAATATTGTCTTCCAATCCATAAGCATGGGAAGTCTTTCCATTTACTTAGGTCTTCTTTAATTTTAGCAATGTTTTGCACTTCTCAGTGAACATTTATTTTGACTCCTTGGTTAAGTTTATAGCAGAACATTATTTTTGATGCCATTACAAATGGAATTAAAAATATACATATTTCCTGTTTGAATAGGTCTTTGGAAACAAATAGATACAACTGTCATTTTTGTGTTGATTTTGTGTCCTGAAACTGCTGAATTAATTTATCAGCTCTAACAACGTTTTGTGGATTGTTGTATAGATTTGAGATAATGTCTTCAGTGAAGATATAATTTTGCTTCTTTTCCAACTTGGATCTTTTCTTTTTCTGCCTAATTATGGCTAGAACTGTCAGTACTATGATGAACAGAAGTGGCAAAAGCTGAAATCCTTATCTTGCACTGTTCTTCAGGGAAAAGTTTTCAGTCTTTCACCAGTAAGAATAATATTAGTGTAGATTTTTTCATATAAGGCCTTTATCATGTTGAGGAAGTTTACATCTATTCCTAGTTTACTCAATATTTTTATCATGAAAAGAATGCTGAATTTTGTCAAATGCTTTTTTGTCATCAACTAAAATGTTCATGCAGTTTTTATACTTTATTCTCTGAATGCAGTATTACAGGATATTAATATTCTAAAACACATTGTAAACCTCTATTGGTCTAATATGCTGCTGGATTCACTTTGAGAGCATCTTGGTGAGGACTTTTGTCCCTATATTAATAAGGAATATTAGCTTGTAGTTTTCTTTTCTTGAAGACTGTTTGTCTGAGACCTCTGGAGTCAGAGAAATTTGTCACAGAATTAGATAGGAAGTGTCCTCTCCAATATTTTTGAATAGCTTGAGAAAGATTTGTCTTAACTCTTCTTTATATATTTAGTAGAATTAATAACTGAAGCCATCTCACTGTAAGCTTTTCTCTGTTGAGAGTTTTTTTTTTAATTACTGATCCAATATTCTCATTAATTATAGATCTATTCATAATTTCTATTCTTTACTGAGGAAGTTTAGATAGAAATGTGTATGCCTCAAAATGTGTTAATTTCACCTTGGGCAGCATATCTGTTGATAGTATTCCCTTACAATCCTTTATATCTTTAAAAAATTGATAATAAAGTTTTCAATTTCTGATTTCTGATTAGAGTAACTTGAGTTTTATTTTTTTGTTAGTCAATTTAGATGATCATTTTAACAAACCAACTTTAGGTTTTCTTGATTTCTCTGTCATTTTTCTATTCTCTATTTGTCTTTGCTCTAACTTTTGTTATTTCTCTTCCTTCTGCTAGCCTGGGTTTACTTGGTGCTTCTTTTTCTAGTTATACAGGTTATACAGTTAGGTTATTAAGTTCTCCTTTAATATGTGCATTTACAGTTATAAATTTCCCTCTAAGCACTGCTTTCACCATATTCCATAAGTTTTGGTATGTCATGTTTTAATTTCCATTTTTTTCCCAAAGTATTTTCTTTATGTGACTTTTCTTCTTTGATACATTAGTTGTTTAAGAGTGTCCTACTTAGTTTCCACATATTTGTGAATTTTCCAAAATTGTTATTCATTTCTAGTTTCATTCCACTGTGAACAGAAAAGTTACTCTGTAAGATTTTAATCATTTCAAACTTAAGACTTACTGACTTACCTGTGGCGTAAGATATGGTCTGTCCTGGAAAATGTTTGATGTGCACTTAAGTGGAATATATATTTTATTGTTGTTGGGTGGTGTGTTCTGTACATGTTAGGTGCAATTGATTTATAGTGTGATTCAAGTTCTATTTTTCCTTGTTGATCTCCTATCTGGCTGCCCTATGCAGTATATAAAGCTGAGTATTAAACTCATCAACCATTATTGTATAACTATTTTCTCTCTCAATTCTGTCCATTGTCATTCCATATGTTTTTTATATATTGATATATATTATAATCATTATATCTTCTTTCTGTAGTAAGCTTTTTATCAATATATGATATCTTTCTTCGTCTTGTTATTTTTTCCTAATTTAAAATCTACTTTGTCTCAGTACAGCTATCTCAACTCTTTTTTGGTTACTATTAGTATGAAACATCTTTTCCATTCTTTCTTTCACTCTTACTTTCACTTCTTTCCATTCTTACTTTCAACCTCTTTATATCTATATATCTAAAGTAAGTCTCCTATAGACAATCACACACAGATCTTGTTTTTCTTTTTAAAATCCAAACTGCTAACCTAGGCCTTTTGACTGGGGATTTTATACTACTTACATTGAATGTGTTTATTGAAAAGGAAGGATTTACCTTTGCCATTTAGCCATTTGTTTTCTGTGTATGTCTTTTGTTTCTCAATTCCTCCATTGCTGCCTTTTAAAATATTTTTTTCCCTTGTGGTTTTTTTTCACCTTTATCCCCTTCTTTAATTTTCTGTGTATTTTTAAGTAGTTTCTTAGTGGTTAACATGTTAACATTTTTAACTTGTAAAAGTCTACTAACTTAGTTTCAATAGTATACCAGCACTCTCGCTCCTATATTTTTCCATCCCACTCCCCTTATTTTCTAATTGTCCAAGATTACATCTTTATACCGTGTATGCTCACTAATATAGATGTATACTTTCTGTGTTTGCCTGAAACCACATAGAAAAAGCAGAAGTTATAAACTACACAAAAAAGCACAATAATATTGGCTTTTATACTAGCTTATGCACTAGCATTCACTTCTCTTTCTAATGGTTTAGAGTAACTACCTAATGTATTTTCAGTTCAGCCTGAAGTTTTGTTTTTTTGGTTCAGGGTTTTTATAGAGCAGGTCTATCATTAATGAGCTCTCTCAGGTTTTGTTTAAATTAACATCTTGATTTATCCTTCATTTTTCAAGAATAACTTGCCAGATATAGAATTCTTAGTTCACAGTGTTTCTTCCAAGATTTAAAATATGTGATCCCACTGACTGGTGGCCTCCATGGGCTCTGATTAAAAATTGTCTGTTAATCTATTTTAGGGTCTTTTGCAGGTAACAAACAACTTCTTACTTGCTGTTTTCAAAATTCTGTCTTTGGGTTTTGACAATTTGACTAATATGTCCTAATGTGGATTTTTTTTTAGTTTATCTTACTTGGAGTTTGTTGAGTGTCTTGGATGTATAGATTTATGTCTTTCATCAAACATGGGAAGTTTCTGGATATTATTTCTTGGAATTTTCTTTCTTCTTTCCTTCTGCAATTTCCATTATGTGTATGTAAAGTAAACCTGATGGTGTCGCACAGGTCTTTCAAGAACTGTTCACATTTTACTAATCTTTTCTTTCTGTTCCTCAGAATGGGTAACTTCAATTGAAGTATTTCCAAGTGGCACAGACTTAATTTTCCTTGTTTAAATATGTTGTTGAATCCCTATAATGAATTTTTCAGTTCAGTTACTGAGCTTGCAGCACCAAGACTTCTATATGGTCCTCTTTTATAAATTCTCTTTATTGATACTCTATTTGTTCAAATATTGTTGACTTAGTTCTTTTCATTCCATGTCCTCATTTTCCTTTAGGTCTTCATGCATATTTAAGATATTTGATTTAAAGTTTTTGTGCCAGGGCTTCCTCATGGATAGTCAGTAGGCAGGCAGTTTAAAATGGGATGGGATAAGAAGAATGTGAATATGCATTATCCTTCAAGGAAAGAAAGTGAAGAGAAGTCGCTCAGTCGTGTCCGACTCTTTGAGACTCCATGGACTATAGCCCACCAGGCTCCTCTGTCCATGGAATTTTCCAGGCAAGAATACTGGAGTGGGTTGCCATTTCCTTCTCCAGGGGATCTTCCCAACCCAAGGATCAAACCTGGATCTCCCACATTGCAGGCAGACGCTTTACTGTCTGAGCCATGGGGAATGATTAGGCTATCATTAGGCTAAGGAAAGAAAGGCTATTCATAAGTTGTCAGGGCTGCCAATTCCACCACAGGCCAAGGGACAAGGCTGCCACTCTTTGCTTACATCAGAGGCTCTCAAAGAGTCACAGAGGCAGGGTCACCCCTCTGAGCTCAAGGGGCCCTGCCAACCCAGTGCTGAAAGAGATCTGGGATGGATTTGAATCCTTTCTTTTCCTACACTGTGACATCCATAGGGTTTCTCTCTGGTGTGAAATTGCTAATGTGAAAGATCAGAATTTTGACTGATGCTTTTAAAATATTCAGTACACTTGTAAAGTTTCTCTCTTTACAAGTGAGAATGAATCCTCTGATATTGAGTAAGTTTTGAGCTTTCAATGAAGCATTTACTTCCATTATCCTACATATAAGGTTCTCACCAGAATGAATTTTCTGATGTTGCCTGAGCTCATAACTGAATCTGAAGCCTCTGCCATAAACGACACATTTCCACAAATGTGGGTTCTTCTTCCTGAAGTATCACTCTCTTTGTAGGAAATTCTGAGTTTAGACTGATCTTATACTCATCAAATCCCTTGGTTCTTGTTACTGAAGAATTTTGGGAGACATGGTCACCTGCCAGAAATAAATGAGTTTCTCAGGGAAGGTATTGGAGAAACCTAACCTAAGCCAGGGAGAAGGCAATGGCAGCCCACTTCAGTTCTCTTGCCTGGAAAATCCCATGGATGGAAGAGCTTGGTAGGCTGCAGTCCATGGGGTCTCGAAGAGTCAGACACAACTGAACGACTTCACTTTCACTTTTCACTTTCATGCATTGGAGAAGGAAATGGCAACCCACTCCAGTGTTCTTGCCTGGAGAATCCCAGGGACGGGGGAGCCTGGTGGGCTGCAGTCTCTGGGGTCACACAGAGTCAGACTCGACTGAAGTGACTTAGCAGCAGCAACCTAAGCCAGTGTTACAAGCTTTCCCCAAACCGGGCTCCCAAGGACAATGCCGCAAGAGCATTCCCAGTACCATGAAGAAACCCAATATCTGAGATTTCTTCTTTCACAAAATAAGATGGTTTGTCTTCATTTTATTGCAGAATTTCCTGTTTTATGTTATATACATGAATTTTCCATTCAACATTAGTCCATTAAAGGCAGAGCCTATGATGTTTCTGTCCTGAAGTTATCTTCCTCATTAAGCAAAGGAGACCTTGGGTTTTGGCCCAATGTGCCTGATAACAAGAAATATAGATAAAGTCCAAAGTGGCTTATTAGCCAATTGGCAAGGTAGCACTGTAGCTACAATAAGCTGCCTCTATCCAAGTCTAAGAACGCAAGCAGGTGATAGCTCTGGGGTATTTGTTTCAGTAAATTCCCAACTACTAAGCCTACTTGCATGTCCTCAGTGCTTATTACAGACCCTGAGCTTCCACAATAAGGAACAGAAAGTGAAATGGAAGAGAAAATATGTGGGCCCAATCAGCAATACTGTCTTCCTCTCAGGCCCTCTAGGGATACTTCATGGGTCAAGTTGGACACTAGGCATGGGTTAGCCCCAAGAGTGATGGATGACACTGCTGGAAGGCTGGCAAGGCAGAACTACTCAGTTAGCCTCCCACAAGTTTTGGTAAGTTGTATTTCCATCATCAGTCTGTTTGAAATATTCTCTGCTGCTGCTACTGCTAAGTCGCTTCAGTCGTGTCCGACTCTGTGCAACCCCATAGACGGCAGCCCACCAGGCCTCCCTATCCCTGGGATTCTCCAGGCAAGAACACTGGAGTGGGTTGCCATTTCCTTCTCCAATGCATGAAAGTAAAAAGTGAAAGTGAAGTCGTTCAGTCGTGTCTGACTCTTCGCGACCCTGTGGACTGCAGCCTACCAGGCTCCTCTGCCCATGGGATTTTCTAGGCAATTTCTTCTTTGGTGTAAGGATAGTAAGGACTGTATTGTTTAATTTCCAATATTTGAAATTTACTTAGATATTTTACTGTTGACTTCTAACACAATTCTCTTAGTCACAAAATATATACTTTGTATTCTTTGCATCTTTTTAAATTTGTTAAGATTTCCTTTACAGAACCCCATGTAGTCTATTTTGGTGAGCATACCAAATGTACTCGAAAAGAATGTGTATTCCACAGTTGTAGGGTGGTGTGTTCTATAACTATCAACCAGGATAACACAGTTGCTAGTTTTCTTCAGATTATCTACCTCTTTACTAAATTTTACCTCGTTGTCCTATCAATTACTCAGAGGGGAATCTTTTTTTCCCTTTAATTCTGGCAATTATTTTGAAGTTTTGCTATTTTGAATAAGTATATACACACCTAACTGTTATGTCCTCCTGATGACGTGACCTCTTTATCATTCCAAAATGTTCTTCTTTCCCTTTGTCTAGCAGTTGATTTTATCTGATAGTTGATAATGCTATTTTCCTTTCCTCACTGAGTATAGCTAATATTAGAGAGTTTAAAGTCCTTGTCTGGAAATTTAATCCACAGGGTGAATTATGGTTTGTAACACCAAAAAAAAAAAAATTAAACTTTAGGGACTTCCCTGGTGGTCTAGTAGAAATCTAGAGATTTCCCTGGTTATAAATCTGCCTTCCAATGCAGGGGACACAAGTTTGATCCCTGGTTGGGGAACTAAGCTCCCACAAGCCTCAGGGCAACTAAGCCATGCTCTGCAACTAGAGAAAGCCAATGCACCAAACAGCCTGTGTACCACAATAAAATCCATGTACAGCCAAAACAAAAATTTTATAAGTAAAAGAAAAATTAAATTTAAAACATGAGTAAGATTCAGAATAGACATGAAAAAATCAGAGGGCTAAAAATCAAGATGAGGCATGTAGAGAGAAAGGGAACACAGATGCCATAAGAAGGAAAGGGGGAAAACCTATGATACAGGAAGGGACAAACATCTGGCAGGAGGGAAAGGAAAGCTAGTGGTAGCAGAATAGAGAGCAAAGGTGTTAGAGCATCTTGTCAATGGTTTTAAAAGCAGACAAAAACCCACAGATGCTCTACTATAGAATTGTAACTCACATGATCTAAAACACTCATCTCTCTTCACCTGGCCATATTTGGTGGCATCTTTCTTCACTTGGCCATATTCTGTGGTAAGTCCAAAATTCACTTCATGAATAAAATTTCCCATAGAAACAATTCTGAAACATTGAGAACAGGTTAAATTTCTAATGACTGAGAAACACAGCGGGATGGAATAGTGAAAATCTATTAATGATTTAACCAGTAGAGTTACTGATTTGAATGTAAATGTTTGTGATTTTTTTCATTTTTTAAAGTGAAAAAAGGTATGATAGTGGTGTAGTCACTAGTTTTAAAATACTATAATTTTATCATTAAAACTTGTCAGATGCACACAGACAGACCAAAAATCTTAATTAAATTATAGTGACAGGAATAATTGAAATATCCATCAACTGATAAATGAGTAAACAAAATGGCTTATATCCAAACAATGGAATATTATTCAACCTTAAAGAAGAATAAAGTATTACTGGTTTGGGCTACAGTGTGGATGAATCTTGAAAATATTATGCCAAGTGAAAGAAAACAGCCACAAAACACCATATATTACATGATTCCATTTATATGCAACATCCAGAACAACCAAATGTATACAAATAGATTAGTAGTTGTCAAGAGCTGGGGGAGGGGAGAATGGGGAGTGACTCCTAATGAGTGCAGGATTTCTCTGGAGTGCTGCTGCTAAGTTGCTTCACTCATGTCTGACCCTGTGCAACCCCACAGATGGCAGCCCACCAGGCTCCTCTGTGCCTGGGATTCTCCAGGCAAGACTACTGGAGTGGGTTGCTTTCCTTCTCCAATGCATGCATGCATGCTAAGTCGCTTCATTCGTGTCCGACTCTGTGTGACCCTATGGACAGCAGCCCACCAGGCTCCTCCATCCACAGGATTCTCTAGGCAAGAATACTGGAGTGAGTTGCCATTTCCTTCTCCACCTCTAGGGTGGGAGGGGTCTGAAAACATTATGGAATTAGAAAGTGGTGAACAAAGCTAGTGGAAGTGATGGAATTCCCGTTGAGCTATTCCAAATCCTGAAAGATGATGCTGTCAAAGTGCTGCACTCAATATGCCAGCAAATTTGGAAAACTCAGCAGTGGCCACAGGACTGAAAAACGTCAGTTTTCATTCCAATCCCAAAGAAAGGCAATGCCAAAGAATGCTCAAACTACTGCACAATTGCACTCATCTCACGCTAGTAAAGTAATGCTCAAAATTCTCCAAGCCAGGCTTCAGCAATACATGAACCGTGAACTTCCAGATGTTCAAGCTAGTTTTAGAGAAGGCAGAGGAACCAGAGATCAAATTACTAACATCCGCAGGATCATGGAAAAAGCAAGGGAGTTCCAGAAAAACATCTACTTCTGCTTTATTGACTATGCCAAAGCCTTTGACTGTGTGGATCACAATAAACTGTGGAAAATTCTGAAAGAGATGGGAATACCAGACTACCTGACCTGCCTCTTGAGAAACCTATATGCAGGTCAGGAAGCAACAGTTAGAACTGGACGTGGAACAACAGACTGGTTCCAAATTGGGAAAGAAGTACATCAAGGCTGTATATTGTCACCCTGTTTATTTAACTTATATGCAGAGTACATCATGTGAAATGCTGGGATGGATGAAGCACAAGCTGGAATCAAGATTGCTGGGAGAAATATCAGTAACCTCAGTTTTGCAGATGACACCACTCTTATGGCAGAAAGCGAAGAACTAAAGAGCCTCCTGATGAAAGTGAAAGAGGGGAGTGAAAAAGTTGGCTTAAAACTCTACATACAAAAAACCAAGATCATGTCATCCAGTCACATCACTCCATGGCAAATAGATAGGGAAACAATGGAAACAGTGAGAGACTATTTTGGGGGGCTCCAAAGTCACTGCAGATGGTGACTGCAGCCATGAAATTAAAAGACACTTGCTCCTTGGAAGAAAAGTTTTGACCAAACTAGACAGCATATTAAAAAGCAGAGACATTACTTGCCCGACAAAGGTCCATCTAGTCAAAGCTATGGTTTTTCCAGTAGTCATGTATGGATGTGAGAGTTGGACTATAAAGAAAGCTGAGTGCCAAAGAATTGACACTTTCGAACTGTGGTTTTGAAGAAAATTCTTTAGAGTCTCTTGGACTGCAAGGAGATCAAACCAGTCAGTTCTAAAGGAAATCAGTCCTGAATATTCACTGAAGGACTGATGCTGAAACTGACACTCCAATACTTTGGCCATCTGATGCAAAGAACTGACTCCTTGGAAAAGACCCTGATGCTGGGAAAGATTGAAGGTAGGAGAAGGGGTGAAAGAGGATGAGATGGTTGGATGGTATCACCAACTCAATAGACATGAGTTTGAGTAAGCTCTGAGAGTTGTTGATGGACAGGGAAGTTTGGCATGCTGCAGTCCATGGGGTCGTAAAGAGTCGGATATGACTGAGCGACTGAACTGAACTGAAAATACGTAAATTTCTATGTCTCAAATAACTAACAGCAAAACAAACAAACCTAACAAATCCATTGTTCTGTTTTCTTTCAGAGTAAGTTAAGATCGTGTCCCTTTATGAAACAAGTATGTTATGAGTACCGTATATCTGCAAGTATGGAAACTTCTTAAAAGCAAAGCTACTCAGTCCTGCCAAAGCACCAAAATCACAACTAGCTGTTGAACAACCATCAATAGGAGGATGTTGGAACTCACCAAAAAAGATATCCCATGTCCAGAGACAAAGAAGAAGCCGCAACTAGATGGTAGGAAGAGCACAAACACAAAATCAAATCCCATACCCATTAGGTGGGCAACCAACAATCAGGAGAATGATATTATCAAAGAAGTTTTCCCATTGTTGTGACAGTTCTGAGCCCCACATCCAGCTTCCCAGCCTGGGGATCCAGCAAAGGAACTGGGAATCCCCAGCGAATCGGATTTTGAAGGTCAGTGGGATTCAATTACAGGACTTCCACAGGATTGGAGGATTCAAAGACTCCACTCTGGGAGGACACAAACAAAATCTTGTACATGCCAAAACCCAGGGAAAAGGAGCAGTGACTTGCTTGTGTTGAAGGGTCTGCTGTGGAGGTGTGGGTTAGCAGTGGCTAACCATAAGGATGGGGGCAAAGGCAGCAGCAGTCCTGGAAGAGGGTCTTTGGCCTAAGTCCTCTTGGAGGTCTCCATTAACCCTACAATAGAGTCCACAGACCCCAGGGCTGAGCTGCCTCAGGCCAAACCCCACCCATCAGCAGATAATTGGATTAAAGTTTTACTAAGCATACCTCTTATGGAGAAGGCAATAGCACCCCACTCCAGTACTCTTGCCTGGAAAATCCCATGGAGGGAGGAGCCTGGTAGGCTGCAGTCCATGGGGTCGCTAGGAGTTGGACATGACTGAGCGACTTCACTTTCACTTTTCACTTTCAATGCATTGGAGAAGATGGCAACCCACTCCAGTGTTCTTGCCTGGAGAATCCCAGGGACAGGGAAGCCTGGTGGGCTGCCATCTCTGGGGTCGCACAGAGTCGGACATGACTGAAGCATCTTAGCAGCAGCAGCAGCAAGCATACCTCTGCCCACCAGAGCAAGACCCAGTTTTTCTCACCACCAGTCTCTCCCATCAGGAAGCTTATACAAGCCTCTCAGCCTCTTCCATCAGAGGGCAGACAGAAGAAGCAAGAAGAACTACAATCCCACAGTAGCTAGAAAACCACTAGTAGCTAGAAAGTTAACCAGGATGAAAAAGCAGAGGGTTTTGTCCCAGATGAAGGGACAAGATAAAGTTCCAGAAAAACAACCAAATGAAGGAGATAGGCAACCTTTCTTCTCTGCAATCATCCTCTGTGTTTTTTTTTCAGTCTAACTTTATTGAGGTTCTTGATGGCTAAGTCGAAGATCTATCCTGATAAATGTCACATGGCACCTGAAAATATGCTATTTTCAAATATCTTTGATATCAATTTCTAATATAATTTCACAGTGATAAGAGAATAGACTGCATGATTTCAACATTTTTAGACCATGAAATTTTGGCACCTTGTTTTATGTCCCTGGATATGTTCCAGTGTCTCCTAGTTTACAGTCTATAGGAACTTGAATAGAATTTGTATCCTACTATTGTGTGAAAATTGTATAAATTTTAATTATGCTGAATTCATTCACAGTGCTTTTCAGGTCTACTAAACCCTTCTACTTCTCTATATTCTATTAATTTATGAGAGTTTGAAACTCCAACTAAAAATCTTAACTTTTCTACTTAAAAAAATAATTATAATATACTGGAACTATATGTAACATTGTTCTGTATTTTCCAAGTCTCCTGTGAATATGTTATCACACTTTCACAATTTAAAAAAATTAAATATTAAAAAATAAAAACAAAGCTACTCAGATGCTCATGCCCTGGGTTCAATTTTTAATTAATGAATAAAAGGGAAAAAATGTATATTGAGAGATGATGGTCATAGACAGGATATGGTTCAGGGTGTGCCAAGGATCCCACAGGAAGGGGCAGGAAAATAATGTTTCATTTTGGCCAAGAATGTCTCTCTATTAATATCAGTAATGGTAAAGAGAAACCTATAAAAGAAATTCCCCCCACAAATACCTTAGGAAACATTCTGAATTGCATGTACTGCATAAACACTTTCTCTCAAATAAAAGATTTGACAATTGAGGGACATACAGCCCTCAATGTTATCTGATAACATCAAAATCAAGTATGTTTAACTTATACAGTAACAGGCAAATACCTACCATATGAGCTCAGCAGTTCAGATCTAACAAAAAAATTTTATACTTGTCATATTTTTTATTACAGGCAACACAAAATTTAATTAGACCAACTGACACTATTTTTTGTAAATGATAATAATCAATAGAAGTATCCCACCTGGCGTCTGTTTAGGCAGTCAGTAAACATTAACTCCATTTGATTATGTCAAGGTCACAAGCTGCCTAGTCTTAGGGATTAGAAAATCTTTCATTTAGGACATATATTCATTCAATTACTACTTATGGCAAACTTCTCAAAATCCTTCAAACCTAACTTGTTCCAAGTTCAAGCCCAAACTCCTCAGCCTGGATTTCAGGATTCTGGTTGAACTATCTCCATTCAGACTCAGAGTGGGTAAAAGCAAAACCTTCAGAGCCGAGGCAAGTAATGAATGAATGAAGCAGGCACTTCAGCCATGGGGCCAAGGGGCACGAGAGGCTGTGACTACACCATGGGGATGCTGTTTGGTTCCAGCTACTTGTCATATGCACCAAGAATGTGGACTCAGGACTTAGGTGTATTCTTCCAATTTTTAAGTGTGGAAAACTCGTTTAAATATAAAGCATGGGGCCAGCCAAATTATAGCTACCCATGAATCACCAGCAGACAGCAAGTCAGCATCCTCACCTCTACACAGAGAAAACTGATGTAACAAAAGGCCACGGACGGCTCCAAGCTTCCCATATGACGAGGGACAGCCTGCAGATCCCCTGGTCTCAGAGACGTGCTAGGCTTCCAGTCACATTCTCACAGAAATACATTCCTTCAGCTCTTCAACTTGCCATATCTGTCAGGGTCAGCTCAGGCAGCTCCTCCTTTGAAAGCCTTCCTTCACTCTTTTAGGCCCTGGAATCACTGGGCACATAACCATAATTGTGTTTCAACTGTGCTGATGACAATTTACTACTTGATGAATGTATAGCTCATGAATGGACCAGAGGAGTCCAAGAAAAGGCTCCAGGTAAGACAAGTCACACCTCCAAGATCAGAGGTAGGTACAGCCTAACACCATCAAGGCAGCTCCGGTACACGACAAAAGAAATGGGTCCATCCTATAAGAGCTAGGAAGAAATTTTAGGACTCACCTCATCCCTAGTAGTCAGGAGCCCTGGGGCCATGTTCTTAGTCTGGTGAGTGCTCTTCCTAGAGAAGACTCGTCGCATAGGCAGAGCTAGAGAAAGAGAAGAAAGGGATGTGTAGGAGGAGTACCCATCTATCCAGCCTCACAGTTTAGCAGAGGCAAGAAGGAGGTAAGGAAAGCAGGTTGAAGATGGTATCAGAGGCCTCCCTTCTTTTTTTAATTTAAAAAACTATATCTTATTGGCATATATTAGACACACAATTATACAAGTATTTAAAGTATTCAGCTTAGTAAGTTTGAAATACTTATACACCTGTGAAAACATCACAACACCGAATAGAGTAAATTTATTAGTCATTTCCAAAAATGACTAATGTGCTCCTTTGTAATCTTTCACTCCCCTCCCCAACAGCCATTGATCTGCATTTTGTCATCAAAGATTTCTTACATTTACATTTTCCAGTTTTTTTTTAATTTGTTTAAATTGGAGGATAATTGCTTTACAATATTGTGTTGATTTCGTCCATACATCAACATGAATCAGCCATAGGTATATATATGTCCCCTCTCTCTTGAACCTCCTCCCACATCCCACCCCATCCCATCCTTTTAGGTTGTCACAGATTATGTTTGAGCTTGATGAGTCACACTGCAAACTCCCACTGCGTATCTATTTTATATATGGTAATGTGCATGTTTCAGTGCTACTCTCTCAATTTGCCCCACCCTCTCCTTCCCCCACTCTGTCCACAAGTCTGTTCTTTATGTCAATGTCTCCACTGCTGCCCTGCAAACAGATACATCAGTGTCATCTTTCTAGATTTCATATACACACATTAATATGTAACATTTGTTTTTCTCTTTCTGACTTACTTCACTGTGCATAATAGGTTCAAGGTTCAACCACATCATTAGAACTGACTCAAATGCATTCCTTTATACAGTTGAATAATATTCCATTGTATATATGTACCACAACTTCATTATCCATTCATCTGTCGATGGACATCTACTTCGCTTCCATGTCCAAGCTACTGTAAATAGTGCTCAATGAACACTGGGGTACATGTGTCTTTTTCAACTATGGCTTTCTCACACTGTATGTCCAATAGTGGGATTGTTGGGTCATATGGTAATTTTATTCCTAGTTTTTAAGGAAAAACAATATGGAAAACAATTTCCATATTGTTCTCCATAATGGCTATATCAATTTATATTCCTATCAACAGTACAAGAGAGTTCTTTTTTCTCCACATCCTCTCCACCATTTACTGACTGAAGATTTTTTTGATGACCAGTGTGAGATGATACCTCATCGTAGTTTTGATTTCTCATCTAATAATGAGGGATGTTGAGCATCTTTCCATGTGTTTATTAGCCACCCAGTTGTCTTTGGAGAAATGTCTGTTTAGGTCTTCTGCCCACTTTTGATTGGGCTGTTTGCTTTTCTAATACTGAGCTGTTTGAGCTGCTTATACATTTTGGAGATTAATCCTTTATTAGTTACTTCATCTGCAGTTATTTTCTCCCATTCTGAGGGTTGTCTTCTCATCTTATTTATTGTTTCCTTTGCTGTGAAAAGCTTTTAAGTTTAATTAGGCCCCACTTGTTTATTTTTTTCTTTTAATTTCCATTACTCTAGAAGATGGGTCATGGAGGATCTTGCTGTGATTTACATCATAGAGCATTCTGCCTATGTTTTCAAGTTTTATAGTTTTTGGTCTTACCTTAAGATCTTTGATCCATTTCAAGTTTATCTTTGTGTATGGTGTTAGGAAGTGTTCTAATGTCATTCTTTTACACATAGCTGTCCAGTTTTCCCAGCTCCACTTATTGAAGAAACTGTCTCTTCTCCACTGTACACTCTTGCCTCCTTTATCAAAATTAAGGTGCCCATGCTGCTACTGCTGCTCAGTCACTTCAGTCGTGTCCGACTCTGTGCAACTCCATAGACGGCAGCCCACCAGGCTCTGCTGTCCCTGAGATTCTACAGGCAAGAACACTGGAGTGGGTTGCCATTTCCTTCTCCAATGCATGAAAGTGAAAAGTGAAAGTGAAGTCGCTCAGTCGTGTCTGACTCTTAGCGACCCCATGGACTGTAGCCCACCAGGCTCCTCCATCCATGGGATTTTCCAGGCAAGAGTACTGGAGTAGGGTGCCATAGGTGCATGGATTTATTTCTGGGCTTTCTATCTTGTGCCATTGGTCTGTATTTCTGTTTTTGTGCCGCACGATACTGTCTTGATGACTATAGCTTTGTAGTATAGTCTGAAGTCAGGAAGATTGATTCCTCCAGCTCCATTCTTCTTTCTCAAGATTGCTTTGGCTATTCAGGGTCTTCTGTGTTTGCATATCAATTGTGAGACATTTTGTTCTACTTCTGTGAAAAATGCCATTGGTAGTTTGATCAGAATTGCACTGAATCTGTAGATTGCTTTGGGTAGTATAGTCACTATCACAATATTGATTCTTCCAATCCAGGAGCATGGCATCTCTCTCCATCTGTCTAGGTCATCTTTGATTTCTTTCATCAGTGCCTTACAGTTTTCTGTATACAGCTCTTTTGTCTTCCTAGGTAGGTTTGTTCCTAGGTATTTTGTTCTTTTTGTTGCAATGTAAATGGGATTGATCCCTTAATTTCGTTCTGACTTTTCATTGTTAGTGTATAGGAATACAACTGACTTCTGTGTCTTAATTTTATATCCTGCAAATTTACTAATTTCACTGATTAGGTCTAGCAATTTTCTGATAGTATCTTTAGGCTTTTCTATGTATAGTATCATGTCATCTTCAAACAGTAAGAGTTTGACTTCTTTTCCAATTCTAGATTCATTTCTTTTTCTTCTCTGTTTGCCACAGCTAGGACTTCCAAAACTATGTTGAATATTAGTGGCTAGAGTGGGCCCCCTTGTCTTGTTCCTAGTCTTAGAGGAAATGCTTTCAGTTTTTCACCATTGAGGATAATGGTGAAAATGGTTTGCTGTGGGTTTATCATATGTGGATATTATTATGTTGAGGATTTTTTTATCTATGTTCATCAGTGATATTGGCCTATAATTTTCTGTGTGATGTCATTATCTAGTTTTGGTATCAAGGTATTGGTGGCCTCATAGAATGAGTTTGTACGTTTTCTTCCTCTGCAATTTTTTGGAAGAGTTTAAGGACAGGCATTAGCTGTTCTCTAAATATTTGACAGAATTCACTTGTGAAGTCATCTGGCCTTAGGCTTTTGTTTTTTGGGAGATTCTTCTCACAGTCTCAATTTCAGTGCTTGTGATAGGTTGTCCATAATTTTCTATTTCTTCCTGGTTCAGTCTTGGAAAGTTAAATTTTTGTAAGAATCTGTCCATTTCTTCAGGTTGTCCATTTTACTGGCATATAGCTGTTTGTAATAGTCTCTTATAATTCTTTGTATTTCTGCATTGTCTGCTGTAACCTCTCCTTTCTCATTTCTAATTTTGTTGATTTGAGGCTTCTCCCTTTTTTTCTTGATGAGTCTGGCTTGTGGTTTGTAAAATTCATTTATCTTCTCTAAGAATCAGCTTTTAGTTTTATTAATCTTTACTATTGTTTCCTTCTTTTCATTAATTTCTGCTCTGATCTTTATGACTTCTCTCCTTCTACTAACTTGGGAGGTTTTTGGTTCTTCTTTGTGTAAATTAGGTTGTCTATTTGATGTTTTTATTATTTCTTGAGGTAAGACTGTATTGCTATAAACTTCCTTCTTAGAATTGCTTTTGTTACATACCATAGATTTTGAGTCATGTCTTTGTTGTTATTTGTTTCTAGGGATTGTTTTACTTCCCCTTTTATTTCTTCAGTAACCTGTTGGTTATTCAGAAATATATTCTTTAATCTGAATATATTTGTGCTTTTTACACTTTCCCCCCTGTAATTAGTATCTAGTCTCATAGCAGTGTGATCAAAAAAGATGCTTGATACTATATCAATTTTCTTAAATTTACAAAGGCTTGATTGTTGACCCAAGATGTGGTCTATCCTGGAAAATGTTCCATGTACACTTGAGAAGAAAGTGTATTCTTCTGCATGTAGATACAACATCCTAGAGATTTCAATCAGGTACATCTGGTCTAATGTGTCATTTAAGGCTTATATTTCCTTATTAATTTTCTGTTTTGATGATCTGTCCATTGGCGTAAGTGGGGTGTTAAAGTCCCCTACAATTATTGTATTACTGTCAATTTCCCCTTTTATGTCTGTTCAGTTCAGTCACTCAGTCATGTCCGCCTCTTTGTGACCCCATGAATCACAGCACGCCAGGCCTCCCTATCCATCACCAACTCCCGGAGTTCACCCAAACTCATGTGCATTGAGTCGGTGATGCCATCCAGCCATCTCATCCTCTGTCGTCCCCTTCTCCTCCTGCCCCCAATCCCTCCCAGCATCAGGGTCTTTTCCAGAGTCAACTCTTTGCACAAGGTGGCCAAAGTATTGGAGTTTCAGCCTCAGCATCAGTCCTTCCAGTGAACACCCAGGAATGGTCTCTTTTAGGATGGACTGGTTGGATCTCCTTGTAGTCCAAGGGACTCTCAAGAGTCTTCTCCAACACCACAGTTCAAAAGCATCAATTATTTGGCGCTCAGCTTTCTTCACAGTCCAACTCTCACATCCATACATGACAACTGGAAAAACCATAGCCTTGATTAGACGGACCTTTGTTGGCAAAGTAATATCTCTGCTGTTTAATATGCTATCTAGGTTGGTCATAACAACCTTCCAAGGAGTAAGCAACTTTTAATTTCTGTTAGTGTTCATCTTATGTATTGATATGCTCCTATGTTGGGTGCATAAATACTTACAATTGTTATGTCTTCTTGGATTGATCCCTTGATCATCATATAGTGTCCTTCCTTATCTCTTCTATTAATAATATTCTTTATTTCATGGTTTATTTGATTTGAGAATTGCTACTCTTCTTTTGATTTCCATTGGCATGAAATATCTTTTTCCATCCTCTCACTTTCAGTCTGTATGTGTTTCCAGGTCCAAAGTGGGTCTCCTATAGACAGCATACATATGAGTCTTGTTTTTGTGTCCATTTAGCCAGTCTGTGTGTTTTGGGTGGAGCATTTAATCCATTTACACTTAAAGTAATTGTTGATATATATATGTTCCCGTTGGCATTTTCTTAACTGTTTTGGGTTTGTTTTTGTAGGCTTCCTTCCCTCATGTTTCCTGCCTATAGAAGTCCCTTTAACATTTGTTGTGAAGCTAGTTTGGTGGTGCTAAATTCTCTTAACTTTTCCTTGTCTTTAGCTTTTGATTTCTCCATCAATATTCAATGAGATCCTTGCTGGGTAAAGTAATCTTGGTTGTATATTTTTCCCTTTCAGCACTTTAAATGTATCCTGTCATTCCTTTCTGGCCTGCAGAGTTTCTGCTGAAAGATCAGCTGTTAATCATATGGAGTTTCCTTTGTATGTTACTCACTGCTTTTCCCTTGTTGCTTTTGTGTTTAATCTTTGTTAGTATGATTAGTATATGTCTTGGTATGTTTCTCCTTGGGTTTAGCCTCAATGGGACTCTCTGGGCTTCTTAGACTTGATGGACTATTTCCTTTCCCATGTTAGGACAATTTTCAACTATAATCATTTCAAAAATTTTCTCAGACCCTTTCTTTTTCTCTTCTTCTTCTGGGACCCCTATAATTTGAATGTTGATGCAGTTACTATTTGACCAGATGTCTCTGAGACTATCCTTTATTCATTTCATTCTTTTTCCTTTACTCTGCTCTTCAGCAGTTATTTCTACCATTCTACCTTCCAATTTACTTATCTATTGTTCTGCCTCAGTTATTCTGCTATTGATCCCTTCCTGAGTATTTTTAATTTCAGTAATTGTTTTGTTTGAATGTGTTAACTGATTCTTGCATTTTCTCCATTCTATTTCCAAAGTTTTGGATCATCTTTATTACCATTACTCTGAATTCTTTTCATGTAGTTTGCTTATTTCCTCTTTGTTTATTTGAGTTTTGAACTTGCTCCTTCATTTGTGTAATATTTCTCTGTCTTTTCATTTTTTTTTTTCTAATTTACTAGTTTGAAGTCTCCTTTCCCCAGGTTTTAGGGTCATAGTTCTTCCTTTTGGTCTCTGCCCTTGGTGGTTGAGATTGGTCCATTAGTTTGGACAAGCTTCTTATTTGGAGGGACTTGTACCTACATTCTAGTGGGAGGAGGTGAGTTTTTTTTCCCTCTGATGGGAAGGGCTATGTGAAATGCCTTTTGGGGGAGTGTCTGTGGGAAGTCTGTCTGCTGATGACTGGGTTTGTGTTTTCGTCATGCTTCTTATTTGGGTGAGGCATCCTGCACTGTGTGTTGCCAGCAGCTTGGTGGCATCAGGTCTTGGACAGAAGTGGAAGCCTTCGTGGGAGTTCTCAGTAATTAGTACTCTCTGGGATCAGGAGTTCTCTGTCAGTCTAGTGTCCTGGACTCAGTGCTCCCACTCCAGAGAGAGTTGCCCATTCTTAACCAGTGTCCTGTACATAAGGCCCCCAGAGCTGGACCAGTAGCAGGTTCAGCCCCAATCTCTAGTTGGCAAATGAAGCCCACAGCCCCACCAACTGGGTAAGACTCTATTAAATCACTGAATGGACTCTATTAATAGGAAAGGGTCTCATAGTGCCCACAAGTGAGCATTCATGGTGAGAAATGGTGACTTATCATAGTAAAAACAGAAGTTCTCCATCTACATCAGCCCTAAGGACAAGGCCTAGGAAATTCAAAACAGAAAGGGCGCTACAGTTCAAACAGAATGTAGATTTGGAGAGAAATCTGAAGCTGGATAGAAGCCATAACCTGGCTCTTCCTTCCCCTCCACTTATATACCCAAGATTTGAAATGTGATATTTGAAAGTAAGAATGGACAGTCATAAAATACCCTAGGTCTTCAGCAAGTCAATTTCATGACAAAATTTTTTAGAGGGGAGATTTTCCTTAACACAAATCCACTTAAGAAATAAACATCATTCTTCAGGTGTCATCTATTAGCTTCAACTGACTAATCTGCACAAGTGAAAGTGAATGTGTTAGTGGCTCAGTTGTGTCTGACTCCTTGCGACTCCATGGACTGCAGCCCGCCAGGCTCCTCTGTACCTGGGATTTCCCAGGCAAGAATACTGGAGTGGGTTGCCATTCCCTTCTCCAGGCAGTCTTCCCAACCCAGGTATCAAACCCAGTCTCCTTCACTGCAAGCAGATTCTTTACCATCTGAGCCACTAGGAATCTGCACAAACGAACTGAAAAACATTTTGGGAACTATGAAGGCCAATTCAAATGAACTGGGTATTAGGTGACATTAGAGAATTACTGTGAATATTGTTAGGTAAGATCATGATATTCTGGATACAGAGAAAAATCATTATTAAGAAATGAAGCTGAAGTGCTGAGAGTAAAATGACATAATTTGCAATTTTTTTTGTTGTTGTTGTTAAGACTTCAACAAGTTAATAGTATAAAAAGAGAAAGGTCTTATGGAATAAAAGGAGACTGAAGAGATATTCAAATGCCATGTGTGGACCTTATTTAGACATTTTGGAGGCAATCAAGGAAATATGAACACTGATGAGATATTAGATGACATTAAAGAATCAATGTTAATTTTGTTAGGCTTAGGTTAAAGATAGGCTGTGCTGATACTCTCTGCAAACAATTGTTGCTGTGCCTAAAAAAGTTAAAATCTACAATTAACAGCATTTGAAAGTGTACATTTGAATCAGTTCTAATGAGGTGGATGAAACTGGAGCCTATTATACACAGTGAAGTAAGCCAGAAAGAAAAACACCAATACAGTATACTAATGCATATATATGGAATTTAGAAAGATGGTAACAACCCTGTATACAAGACAGCAAAAGAGACACTGATGTATAGAATAGTCTTTTGGACTCTGTGGGAGAGGGAGAGGGTGAGATGATTTGGGAGAATGGCATTGAAATATGTATAATATCATATATGAAACGAGTTGCCAGTCCAGGCTCGATGCACGATACTGGATGCTTGGGGCTGATGCACTGGGATGACCCAGAGGGATGGTATGGGGAGGGAGGAGGGAGGAGGGTTCAGGATGGGGAACACATGTATGCCTGTGGCAGATTCATTTCGATATACGGCAGAACCAATACAATATTGTAAAGTTTAAAAATAAAATAAAATTTAAAAAAAAAGTGAGAACCTATATGCTATCCCATTAAGATCAGAAACGAGGCAAGAATGTCACCTTTCACCACTCCTATTCGACATCAAGCTGGAATTCCAGGATAATGTAAGAAGACAAGAAAAGGAAATAACAGGTATACTGACTAGGAAAGAAGAAATAAAACTGTCTTTTCTGAAGATGACTTGATTGTCTATGTGGTGGTGGCGTTCAGTCACTAAGGTCGTGTCTGACTCTTTGTGACCCCATGTACTATAGCCCACAGGTTCCTCTGTCCATGGAATTTTCCAGGCAAGAATACTAGAATGGGTTGCAATCGCCTTCTCCAGAGGATCTTCCTGACCCCAGGGATCAACCCCAGGTTTCCTGCATTGCAGGTGGATTCTTTACTGACTGAGCCACCAGGGAAGTCCAACTGTCTATGTAGAAAATCCAAGATTTCTTTCTAGAACATGTGATTATATAAAAGCTTCAGGACACAAGGTTAATATACAAAAATCAACTGCTTTCCTATATACCAGCCATGAACAGATGGAATTTGAAATCAAAAACATTACAGTAGCACCCAGAAAAATGAAATACTTAGATATAAGTCTTTTAAAAATTTGTAGAAGATATACATGAGGAAAACTACAAAACTCTGCTGAAAAAAATCAAAGGTCTAAAACAATGGATCGTCCATATTATGGATAGGTAGACTTGATATTCGGAGAAGGCAATGGCACCCCACTCCAGTACTCTTGCCTGGAGAATCCCATGGATGGAGGAGCCTGGT